>NC_090441.1:59166267-59466267 GCF_031143425.1 Pleurodeles waltl
CACGGCACAATGGACACCTTCCTAAGACTCACCACGTTAGACAAAATGATCTGCCATGACTACAGGACATCTCGCTATGCACTATAAGGTAGTGTCTTGAAATGGGAATGAGATTCTGGATAAAGTGAAAAGGAATTTCGGCAGGCGCAAAAACTGACCCCAAAAGTCTTTCTCTGACAGGAATCACTTTTGCTCAGTAATAGGTGCACTCTTCTAGCCCTCGATCGGTTTAATTAAGTGTATCATGCAGGGTTCACTAGGGGTTCCAGAAGGGTAGCCATCCTTTTGCATAACAACTTCTCCCCTTGTGATTACAGATATCATCCCAGACTTTTTGGGAAGATATGTGATTGTCACAGGTTCCCTTTATGAGAGGACATGGACAGCAATATTGGTATATGTCCCTCCTGCCCTACAGATACCTAGTATGTCTGACCTGACAAAATGTATAGCTTCAGCCCTAGAGGGGGGTCTCATAGTAGGGGGCAACTTCAATGACATTATACATTCATGACTCAACACTAGGTGGTGCTGGGCAGGGGCCACACTCACCCTGGCATCATGGGCCGAATCCCTTGGGCTCAATGACACTTGGAGAGTAAGGAACCCGGATGCGTGTGAATACACACATTATTCTCACTCCCACAAATCATACCAGAGAATAGAACATCTGCTCCTTCCCTCCGTTGACATTGTAGGTGCATCTGGGGATAAAATCTACCCAAGGGTCCTGTCTGACCATTCCCCCATAGGATCATACTGGTAACAGCGAAGCATAAGCCTAGATCCCACAGGAACCTTTCAGCTGGATAGTTAAAGGATATTAGGTTCCAAGAAGGTATTCCAGGGGAGATAGACCTCTACTACAAGGTTAATTTGACTCCAGATGTCTCCCCGATCATTCTATGGGAGGCCTTGAAAGTGGTCCACAGAGGTCAAATAAAAGCAAATATAGAAGGTAGGAAGAAATAGAATCAGAAAGAGATTATAGCCTTAGAAGGACAGATTTGGAAACTGGAATGCAACCTACTGCAGGAAACCGACTCCTAGGTGATACATCACTTCACGGCAATCAGGGAAGTGCTTAAACAGAAATTACTCAGGAGGGCTAGCGAAGTAGTTTGGGAGTCCCAAAACAGGTTGTACGAACTTGGGGATAAAACTGGGATAACGATTCACAGGTTAGATAGTAAATCACTGGGGGACAGCTTCCTCTCACGATTTATTGATGACAGTTGTCACTGCCCTAGTCTTTTCCAGACTAGTATATTGAAATAGCCTTTATCAGAACTTGCAAAAGAGATCCTTGGGCAAACTTCGAATACTGCAAAGCTCAACAGCTCAAATGCTCCTGAACATCCCGAGATTTCAATCCGCATCCCAGACCATTAACAGGTTACATTGACTCCCTGATAAGCAGCACATTACCTTCAAGGCCCTCTGAATTGCATTTAACACTCTCCATGGGCTGGCCCCTGACTACTTGAAAGACAATTGTAAGTGGTATCATCCTAGCAGAACAGTCTAGCTCTTCCAAAAACCTGATAGTCCCCTCTTTCAAACGTTCTTCCTGGGGAGGCAGGAGATTTGTTCTCTGCACTGACTTAAAATGGAACCGACTGCCTTTTAAGCGAAATCTGCCACTAATTTATTAGCCTCTAGGTAGTCTTTAAAACCCTGGCTACTTAGCAATTGCTAAGGGCTCTTAGATCTTGGATACCTACAGCGTCAAGACACCCCTAGGCCTTCATGAGCTCTACAAGTTTATCATCATCATTTCTACCTTTGATGTGCGGACTGGACAACCAGTTGTCATATACCACAGAGGCAATGGCTGAAACGTTTGCACAGTACAGCAAGATGCTGTACAGCTCAACTGCCTCCTGCCCTAGTACAGATGAAAAACAGAATCCCATAGCAGCAGACCTGGTTGTCCCAAGGTTTTGCTGAGAGGGAAGGGAAGAACTAGATTGGGCTCTATCAGAAGACAAACTGCTCAGAGCACAGCAGGAAATGCAACCAGGGAAGGTACCCAGACCAAACGGATTTCCATCAGAATTCCTTAAAAAGTTTGCACCTACTCTGATCCCACACCTTCTTGCTATGATCAAAAGATCTGGGATCAACACTGACGTCCGTGGAAGGGTGGTAGTCCTTCCTAAACCAGAGAGACCACTTACCGACTCTGCATCATACAGGCAATCAATCTCCTTAATAAATGTAGAAGCTATGCTAATAGTGAAGGCTCTGGTAAATAGATTGGTTTCTCAAGTGAGATTTCTGGTACATGCAGACCAAAATGGCTTCTTGCTGACCAGGGGCACCAGGCACTGCCTTAGAAGGCTAACCATCATACTGGCTCACTTGGGCTCTGTGCCCAAACAGATGGCTTTATTATAGCTGGACTTTGAGAAGGCCTTAATCTTGGTCGAATGGCCCTTTCTACACCCAATTCTGGGAAAAATGAACTTCGGACCCAGATTCTGTAACTATGTGAAGCTGCATAATGGTGCACTATGGGCCAGAGTCTGGGTTATTGGGGTCCTTTCCCAATCAATTTCCCATTGGCAGGGGGGCCCGATAGGGACACCCCAACTCTTTTTTTCCACTAGAACCTTTGGCTGAATGCATTCAGAGGGACACACAGCTGTGGGAGACAGGCTCTGAGGACCATATTCCTTTATACTCTGATGATGTCCTCTTATAGCTACAATGCCCAGAGGAGTCTATCCCACAAGAGATGCATGTTAAAGATTTATGGTGAGGCAGTCTAATTGTGTGTGAACTGGGAAAAGTCAGCTATCATCCCGGTACTGTGAGACCCACCAGTTCTGCCACCTGGGTACCCGAAGATTAAGTATGTGATGTGGGCCTTTTAATATCTGTGTATAAATATATCCAGGGATCCAGGAGAATGCAGGGACAGCAGCATAACTCCTATGTTTCACAAACTCTGGGGACACATGAATCACTGGGGCTCCCTACCCCTGAATATGATGGGGCATATAGACCTGCTTAAAATAGTGGCATCTCCACAGATGCTGTATGCACTGCAACACTGTGCCTTTAAAATACCTATGTGATGGGTTGCATCCTTACAGGCAAGTATTAACACCTACATTTGGTGGGGATCTGCTCCTGGGGTCTCCCGCAAGAAGTGCATACAATCTAAATATGATGGGGGCTGGGGGCAGTAGACTTGAGACTTTACTACTGGACGGCACAGCTGCTTCCGATTAATGATTGGATTTTTGGTGACCTAGATGACTCGACTATGAGGTTGGAGTGAACCTCATTGATTGGTGAAGCACCATGGGCCTGACTGTATGGGGGAGCCCTCCAGTCTAACCTCCCCACCCTCACGGCTATTCCTATTTTTTGGCGGAGAGAAGCACTAAAGTAGATGAAGTGGTGGGGAGTGCTCACCAGGGAAATACCATTGTGGATAGGAACATGAATGTCTGAGACAGCGAAGCTCCTATGTTTTCGAAATTTGGACAATCTGGGGATGTCCAAATTGGGAGACATCTGCCAGACAAACTGCATAAATTTGTATGAGCAAATAGTTGCAAATGCAGCTTACATAAATCACAATTCTTCCTCTATTTGTAACTCTGTTATGCGTTGAATAGCTATAAGACCCGAGCTTCAGCACTCTCGAGTATAGACCTATGAGGTTAAACTTACTATGAAGGGTGGGGAGCTAGCCTGGGACACTGTGAAGGGCCCTAGGAGAAGGGGTACAAGACATTGACCTAAAGTCTGGTCACTGGGCCTGTGGGAGCAGCAAATATGGGAGGAACAGTGTTGAGCGAAGGAGAGGACTCTTGGTTGAATATTTTGTCATGCTGATTCAATCACTCACAAGCATGGGTTTAAACTAATGTTGGGATGGACCGGGCGGGGTGGGGATTTGTGGACGTTTACATGATTGTAAGATTTCTATCAAAACTTTAATCAAAATAATTAATTGAAAAATCCTTGGCTTTCTGGTTTCTTGGCATACTTGAGCCATGAGAATTA
The DNA here is from genome assembly GCF_031143425.1 of Pleurodeles waltl. Taxonomy (NCBI): domain Eukaryota; kingdom Metazoa; phylum Chordata; class Amphibia; order Caudata; family Salamandridae; genus Pleurodeles; species Pleurodeles waltl. The sequence goes on from NC_090441.1 coordinate 59,170,291, forward strand.
CCAAACATATTCAATGCTTCAGGAAGGTTCAAACTACCAAACAACAACATCGATATTAGTACATTCTTGGTTATATGCATGCTGATTAGCACTGTATTATATAATAATATCTGTACATGATCCAGGCAGCATTTGACTTTTCACAACCTTGTTAAAGATAAAGTCAAATAAGGAACTATGATTTGCATAATAAATGGTGTCGAACCTTTGGACCCAGTTGGCAGGCACCAGAACTTAACTAAGAATAAGGAAAGTTGTTATCACATTCAAAGTAAAACAATGAAAAGCAAGTCATCGATTATTTAATATCGCAACACGATAGTGGTAGATCGGAAAAAAACATGAGTATTTTCTGTACTGTTAGATTAAACTGCAACTTTGGGAATAAGCATGCAGATCAGCTGTGGAAGCACTGTGAAACCAAGGCTTTGGAGTAATTTTACATATTTTCAAGGCAACCTCTTTCCTCTTGGAAAAAAATCGCATTCGGCGTCAGAAAGCTTTTTTTTTCAAGAAACGCCACTTCCTTCCTGTAATCATCCCAATAACCAATAAAATCTAATTGTCAGCAGGCCCCTTAGCTTGCAAGTAATGACAGGAAATAGTGACGATGGAAAGCATTACTCAAATGAAAATTAGCATATACAGTTCTGCAAACATCCTCATTGGGGGTAGCACACATCGGGAACTCCAACAAATTAAAGGAAAACGCGGAAAATGAACCACATGCACGTGGGTGCACATGAGTGCTTACTAACATACAAGAGAGGCAGGAAACAACAGAAAAGCGATCCAGGCGTAATTAAACTGTACTTGGCCTGTGCTCCTCAGCCAAGAACAGGAAGTGATGTATTGGCTGCCAAACCAGTTAGGAGGCAGCAAGGAAGTGAGACACTGTCTTCAACCTATGAAAAGAGGCAGGCGGGAGCAAAGTCCTTTACTCATTCCAACAGGTCTTCCAGACAGCGCATGCACGCTGTCTAGGCTCGACCTAATAGAGCACAGTTTCTAATCCATTTCTTGCATCTCTTAGTCCATCTTTTAGGTTAATTTATGTGGTTACCTGAAGATGAAGATGTGAGAAAACAGGGCTGATTGCAGAGCCCCCCTAACTTTTTGGCCCCATTTTTCACTTTTTGCTGGTGTTTTCCTGACTCTGACGGTGCCCTGCTGGGGTGCCCAGGGTCATTTTAAAGGCAGGCCTGCCTTGATGGCTGATTTTAAATTAAGGTTAAATGCAAATTCGACTGAGGGAATAAAATTACTTCCAAAGTCTTAAACTACCTTATTTTAACATATTAGTCACCCCTAAAGTGTGCCGTATGTGCCCCTTGGGTTAGGTGCCATGTAACTATAAGCAGGGACCCTATAAAAATAGTTTCATAAGCCCGGGTGAGGTAAAATAGTCAAATTTGTTTTTCCCTCACTGTAGGGAATGGCCTCCATAGGCTAAAATGGGGAGAGGTTATTTTAATTAACAAAGTCCCCTTCAGTGACAGATGCCTCAAATTAATTTTTGTAATAATTCCCACAACTTACAATTGTTGGATTTAATATAACTAGTTCAGGTAAAGAGTTTTAAACTCTACCTAAAAAGTTGCCAACTTCAGCTCTGTAGTGCCCTTCTCTGATTGGCCAGTCTCTGGCAGCCTGAGCAGGCTGCCTTGCTGAGGTGTGAATTGGCCTGGGCTGAACTCAAAGGATGTGCCTGGGGGAGCAGAACTACCTCAGCAGATGGGGAAGTGGGAAGGAAGGAGGGCTGCCAAACTGGTCTTCAAAGGCAGGGAAGGATATTTGGAGCAAGTCAGCACTTCCCTCACATCCTGCAACCCCAGACAATTAGGTGCCTTCTTGATTAGATTTGGAGAGGGCAGGAGAGGGCTGTGTTTAAGATTTTTAGCCACACTAGTGGGTGGAGTCAGACGGATGTAACCTCCAAAAATCAGTTTCAGCCATGATGGTTTTTTGAAGAATGTTGCTCCCTGGGATTGATTTTTACCACACTTTCCAGGAAGTTGTCATCACAGGGGGAAGAACCCTGAATCTGACTGGAGAACCAGGACCTCCCTGTTTTTCACCCAGGAACAAGGATAAATATGGCAGAGCTGCACCCACACCTCAGATCCCTATCAGATCCCTACAAGGAAGAACATTAGGAGAAGAAGGACTGCCCTGCTGGACCCCTGACCTGCACCTGGACACTGCACTCTGAAGGACTGCACCAGCTGCACACTTGGGATCCACCAGAAGAAGGACTTTGCCCGGCTTCAACTGGCTCAAGGAGAGACTCCCTGCTTGCTACAGGTGAAAAATTGCTAACCAGAGTCCCCTGCCTCAGATCCTGAAGAAAATGACCAGCTGACCACTGTCAAGTGGCCGTTTTGGAGTTGAGTCAGGTGCATTCTGGGAGTTGTAGACCGCACCCCTCAAGGAGCAACTCAGAGCTTCTGGAATCTTGGGGGAGCTGTGGACTCCAAATGAACCTTAAAAGACCTTCTGGGAAACTATCCAGAAGTCTGGAGAAGAGTGGAGAACTTTTTTGAAAAAGTTCCATAAAGGGACCGACCCGCCGCTGCTACTCTAGCCGGCATGCCTCAAGTGCGACCCAGCCTGACCTGCAGGTTCGTCCGGCTGAAGCAAATCTGCAAAAACGTAACTAAGTCTGAATGTAGAAAGTTGACTGGGACCTCCTGAGCAGTGTATCTGAAGAGGGCTCCAGGGATGTCGGATCAAGATTCAGGTTCAGCCCGGTCAAAGGATTTCTATCTCGAAAAACCATCTAAGTCCGAACGTAGAAACCTTCACCGAGGGCTCCTGCGAAGCGTATCCGAAGAAGGGCTCCAGGGAGGTCGGATCAGACTGGCAACTTTGTCCCACTGAAGAAAATCTTCAAGAAAACAACTAAGTCCAAAGGTAAACTTTTGACCGAGGCCTCCCGCTTGCTGTAGATGAGCAAGGCTCCATCTCGGTCGGCCTTAAACTTTGACTTTGCCACGGTCGAGGTGCGACTAGATTGGCGCTTTTTGTTTCTCAGCGCTAAAAAAGACTAAAGCCTTCATTATGAGTTTGGCGGTCAAGACCGCCATGGAAAATGCCACCACCATCCCGCCAGTGTTGGTGGTACAGTGGGTGCCGAAATACGAGTCACAATCCCCAAGCTGACGAAATACAGCCAGAAATCCAACACCGCAAGTGCCATCCGGGCCTGCCATTTTCGGTTTCAGCAACACCATTTTGGGCGCCATATTATGAGTCACATTTCAGCACAGCGGAACATGCACAGCGGGGAACCATTGACAGTGCGAACCGTGGCAGTATAGAAAATCACCGCCAATAGAAGGCAACACCAGATTGGACAGGTCGAATACTCCACACCTGAAACACATACACACACTACACACGCCTGTTCACTGTAACAGAATACACACTCCCTCAAACCCTTGCGAATACTACCACGACCCAGAGATATATAACCAACAAACGACTTCACATTGAGCATTTATTTTACACGGTGCACGCACCCCCACAACATGTCACTCCACAAGCACCCATGCTTCACCGACAATGAGTTGAGGGTCATGGTAGACGAGATCGTCAGAGTAGAGCCACAACTGATGGGAGTACAATTCCAGCAAACATCTATGGCCAGGAAAACCGAGCTATGGCAGAGAATCGTCGACAGGGTGAATGCAGTCAGCAGCTACCCACGAACAAGGAAGGACATCAGAAAGAGGTGGAACGACCTGAGGAGTAAGGTCCGTTCCATGGGGTCAAGGCACAACATAGCCCCCAACAAGACTGGCGGTGGACCTCCACCTCCTCCCCTTGACCTGACATCCTGGGAGGAGAAGGTCTTGGACATCATGCATCCTGAGGGCCTGACTGGAATCATCGGAGGGATTGACTCTGGTAAGGAAGCAACACCCCCCTGAGCACTAACCACTCAAGTCCTGCATGACTCCCAATCACTCACCACTCCCCATACTATTACAAACAACAAGACTCCATCCCACCCTATCACCCCACCTTCCTACTCTGCATGCCACACCACCCCTCTCCCACCATCCACACACCCATGCCTCACAATGCACGCTAAACCTTCACAATCTCCTCAACTACCACTCCCACAATCCATCACTACGCATGCCAGATCCGAGTCACACTTACACCTCACAGTGGAGCATTTGCATGGACAATCATCCCACAGCCCACCCCGACTGCTAGTAACACCACCTCACTACCTATGGCATTTACAGCAATGTCAAACAGCAAACCCTCGGCTACATACGATATGAAAAGTATGGCCCAAAGCCCATTCACCATGCAGTGTCTGCATTGCTGCAAATGTCATAGCCATCCCTGGGTAACAAAGCCACCCACTGAAAGCAGCACACCATGACACTACAATGACATATCCACGAACTAACTCTCACCCTTTCCATCCACAGCTTACCCTGCTACTGCCACCCAGCAGAGAATGGCAGGGTCAGACAGCCCTCCCCAGGATGAAGGCCCCAGTGGATGTCAGGAGGATGACTAATTGCCTGGGCCATTTGGGGCCACTGGCCAGTTCACCCCCAGCAGGCCCAACCTGGACACTCCGGCCTCACCCTCCCGTGTGGCTACAACACCTCAGCTAGCCCCTCCACCCGAAACCTGTGCCTCAGGGACCATTCAATTAAAGGTGTGCCCCACAGAACAGGGACCTGAGTCAAGGCCACCTGCCCTAGACAATGAAGGCCCTGGTGCTACTGGGAGTGGTCACACTGTGTCAGGGCCAGAGGCACAAGGGGCCAGGGGTAGTGGGAGGGAATCTCTGGTCCAGGGGAGGGGGCAGCAACAACAACAGATTGGCCAGGAGCCCCTCACCCAAGTTCTGAGTGCATACCACCGAACCCAGGACACCATGGCCCAGATCCTTGCAACCTTGCAGGAGACCCAGAGGCTTCAGAGGGAGAACCATAAGGAGGCCATGTAGCAGTGGCAGACCCACAGTGCCACCATGGCCTCCATAGCAGGGGTGCTGATGGAACTTACCACCATCCTGCATCAGTCCACATCTCACCAGCAGGCCACTACCATTAGATAGATCACATCTGAGCCCTCCACGTCAGCCTCAGCCAGTGGAATGGAAGCCCTGCCACAGGACAGGCAGAACACCAGCACCCTTTACCCGGTGGCTAAGGAGCCCCCATGCTAGCAAGGATGTCCAACCAGACATCCAGCCTCCACTGATGCCAAGACCTAGACTACCGCCAGGAAGTGAACCACTTCAGAACATATCCCCTTGATTGTCACAGCGACACTCTGTTGACTGTCCACAGTCATAACTCCTTTTTCAAATGGCCATCATACTGGACATCGACTCCCCACAAGTGGGCCAAGTACTCTGAAGATCCTACTCGCCATGACCCCACTCATCAGCCCTTGAACTTGAACTATAAAAATAAACACCTTTGAGCTCAGTTACTGCCTACGTCTTTATCTACCATTATTACAAAATAGACAGCCATGACATGACATGTGTAGCAGGCAGACCTTTGTCCCACCAATGTATGTGATAGTGCCAGAATGGGGAGCAATCATTTTCAGGTTCTGAAATACAGATAACAGCACCACATCTAAAGTTATGGGTTCACACAAAACCCACATTGAACACAAAAGCCTGGTGGCAGCCGTGCACACAGCAGGCATTGCTACTGGTTGCATAGCATGGCTTTTATACATACCTGTATGTCAGTGGAAGTATTGTTGTATCAGCTCTGCTCTGGAATCATCTGCATCATCGTCATCCTCCTCCTCATCACTCCCCATGTCCCCTTCATCAGCCACTAGCATTCCAAAGGTGTGTTAGACGACCTGTCGAGTCCTTCCATGGACCTCATTGAAACTCTTTTCAGCTGCTGTAGTCTGATGCATGAGAGGTGTCAGTATTCATAGCAGGTTGAGATAACCAGAGTCACCTGTGTGCACAGAGGTAATAGGCATATTGAAGACTGTAGGTAAATCGGGCACAGTTAGAAAAGTAGTGCAAACACTGTAGAATACAATAGGATGCAATTGGCCTTGGGGCAACACAAACCATATACTAAGAAAGTGGAATGGGAACCACTTAGGGACCCCAGGCCTAGTGTAGTGTGTAGAGGGCATGCCAAACCAGCTCTCTGGGGTTTTCACTGCATCTACCACTGCTGCGAACCCACAGACAGGCTTCTGTCCTCCTGGGGTCTGGGCAGACCAGACCCAGGAAGGCAGAACAAAGGATTTCCTCTGAGAGAGGGTGTTACACCCTCTCCCTTTGGAACTAGGTGTTAAGGGCTGGGGAGGAGTAGCCTCCCCCAGACTCTGGAAATACTTTGAAGGGAACAGATGGTGCCCTCCTTGCATAAACCAGTCTACACCAGTTCAGGGATCCCCCAGCCCCTGCTCTGGCACGAAACTGGACAAAGGAAAGGGGAGTGACCACTCCCCTGTCCATCACCACCCCAGGGGTGGTGCCCAGAGCTCCTCCAGTGTGTCCCAGACCTCTGCCATCTTGAATGCAGAGGTGTGAGGGCACAATGGAGGCCTCTGTGTGGCCAGTGCCAGCACGTGACGTCACAGACCCCTCCTGATAGGTGCTTACCTGACTAGGTGGCCAATCCTCCTCTGAGGGCTATTTAGGGTCTCTCCTGTGGGCTTCTCTTCAGAAAACGAATGCAAGAGCTCACCAGAGTTCCTCTGCATCTCCCTCTTCGACTTCTGCCAAGGATCGACTGCTGATTGCTCCAGGACATCTGCAAAAGTAGCAAGAAGACTATCATCGACATTGAAGCGCCTAATCCCCCTCTGTCTCATCCTCCTGGTCCTTCCTGGGCCCGGGCAGCACCCATTTTCTTTAACCACAACCTTTGCAGCTAGCAAGGCTTGTTTGCAGTCTTTCTGCGTGGAAACAACTCTGCATCCTCCAACACACCGTGGGACATCTTCTGTGTAAAGGAGAAGTTCCTGGCATCTTCCGTTGTTGCAGAATCTTCAGCTTCTTCCATCCAGAGGCATCCATTTTGCACTTTCATCTGTGGTTTAGTGGGCTCCTGCCCCCCCTGGACACTTTCGTGACTCTTGGACTTGGTCCCCTTCCTTTACAGGTCCTCAGGTCCAGGAATCCATCTTCAGTGCTTTGTAGTCTGTTGTGGTCTTTGCAGAATTTCCTATCACGACTTTAGTGTGTTTGTGGGGAAGTAGGGTTACTTTACTCCTACCTTTCAGGGTCTTGGGGTGGGGTATCTTGGACACCCATAGTGTTTTCTAACACTCCCAGCGACCCTCTACACACTACACTAGGCCTGGGGTCCCTAAGTGGTTCCCATTCCACTTTCTTAGTATATGGTTTGTGTTGCCCCAAGGCCAATTGCATCCAATTGTATTTTACAGTGTTTGCACTACTTTTCTAACTGTTTACTTACCTGATTTTGGTTTGTGTGTATATTGTGTGTATTTTACTTACCTCCTAAATGAGTATATCCTCTGAGATATTTCTGACACATTGTCACTAAAATAAAGTACCTTTATTTTTAGTACCTCTGAGTATTGTGATTCTTATGATATAGTGCTAAATGATATAAGTGGTATAGTAGGAGCTTTTCAGGTCTCCTAGTTCAGCCTAAGCTGCTAGAACACTACTAATCTACTAATAAGGGATAACTGGACCTGGCACAAGGTGTAAGTACCATCAGCTACCCACTATAAGCCCAGCTGGGGACGTCCTCCCAATGAGGGAAAGGTGCCCGTTGGACCCTTACCCTCCTTATGTCCCACATTTTGGCGGTGGCGTATACTGAGGTGCATGGGCGCTTCAGGGCGGCACACCAGCCACAAGGGGGTGAGTTCACATTCGTACATAGGTTATGTGGTGAGTGATAGGTGCAGCCTGTGCAGCGTGTGAAGGCTGTTGAATGTGTGCTAGGTAGCTACTGTCGGACTAGGCTTGAGACACATTGAGGCCGGATGTGCTACATACATGTGGCTGAGCAAGTATGCCTCCAAACACCCATAGAGAATTTAGTTTGGGTCTTGAGATCGTAAAGAGCCATGACCCAATGGGCTGGTTCAGCCATGTGTTGAGGGAATGGCTTTCATCCTATACAGGACTGAATGGGTGTCAGCATGAGTGGAACACTTGTGCATGACTGTGGTGGCACGCATGGTCTGTTATTGGAGTGGCATGTGTGAGTGAAGGCATGGCATGTAATGACATGGCATTAGAGTATGTTGTAGTGGCTTGTATGTGGCTGTTGTGCTGGCATTGACCGATTGCTCCCTGTCTTTCTCTCTCCCACAATGTCTCTCACTGTCCCACCCTCCCTCCCTCTCCCCCTCTGTCTTTTTGTGCATCAGCATCATCTGGTGAAGGAGAAGGGACACCGGGGAGTCGGGAAGCTGCATCCCACCGGACCCAGGAGGCTGATACCATTGATCCAAGGGGAACAGTTAAATGGAGGGCGAGTGGAGCACCACGGGGGAGACAGGAACAACTACACCATCATCAGATTCTTCCTCCGATGGCAACTCCCTGGTGGTGGCGGAACCTTCAGGCCCTATGCCTGCACCATACTTGTCTGCCACCCCCCATGCCAATAACACCCTCCCTGTAGCTCCCCACCCAGTTGCCCTTGCTCGCTCAGCCAGGAAGGTGGGCATCACCTTCGCCCCAGGCACCTCAGCACCTACCCCAGTTAGCCCTGCTGCCCTCAATGAGGAGGCTATTGACCTCCTGAGGTCCATCTCTGTTGGGCAGACAACCATTGTGAATGCCATCCAGGGACTGGCATCCCAGATGCAACAGTCAAATGCGTTCCTGGAAGGCATTCACAGTGCCCTGTCTGTCCTTTAGAGACTGTTTCAGGCTCTGGCCTCCTTATTGACGGCGGCCAGTGATCCTTCTTCTTCCGTCCCCCCTCCAACTACCTATTCCCACTCCCACATCCCTCTCCCATTTCCCATCCAAAGCACACTTTCATACCAGCATGCACCCCCTCCAACAGACCCAGATCGCAATGACAATCACATGCACCACAAACGCCACCACTGCCATGCACACACCCACCATTCAGATGCACACACAACAACATCCACTCCCTACAGTGACTCCCCCACCTCCTCCCCCCTCACAGTCACATCGCCACTCATACCTGCAGACACCACATCATCAGTCCCAGGTTCAGCCACATGTGCCATCACTGCCACCGTCACCACAACAGCAGGCCCCCCATACATACACCACATCTGCACACACCACAACAGTCAACATACCCACATGCAGCACACCCACCCTGCCTGCACACACCACCCCAGCATTCACACACACATCCCCCTGCCATCTCCCTGTGTCTTCTCCACTCCTTCTCTCAGTACACCTATACACCCACACTCATCCACCAAACACACACTCAGCACACACATATCATTCACCCACACACCAGCACCCGAACCACATCCACGTACATACCTGTCAACCATCTCCCTCTCCCTTCACTCCCAAACACCGTACCCATGACCTACCCGCTGCCCCCCAAAAAAGATTCCTACATGAGGTTTCCCTGTTCCCGTCCAATGGTCCAGACCCTGTTCCCCCCAAAAGCCCTGCTACCCTTCCAAGACACCTGCCTTCCTCCTCCCTGTCCTCCTCTGGGCTGAGTCATGCCCTGCAAACAGCAGTCTGCAGTGCTGCTACAACAAGCAGACCTGCCCCTCACACCTCCAGGCCTGGTACCACTCCATCTGGGTCCCCTGCTGTTGTTGCCTCCACCGCCGTCCCACCAAAAAAGGCAGGAAAGAGGGGCAGGGCTAAGGCGTCCTCCAGAAAGTAGGACAGTAAGGAGGGGAAGCCTAGAAACAAGAGGAGGGACCCCTCATACAAACCCTGATCACACACCCCCAACCCTCCATCCCTGAGGTGCCTGCATGCCCCATTGATGCCTGCCCTGTGAAGGTCTGCACATTGCAGTCAGGAGTCAAGTTGGGCACTCCTCAACTGGCCAGTGTGCCGGGACATTTGGACACTCATGCACTGGCTCTTATTGCATTATGTGAATAGTTGTTTTCATTACAGTTTTTATATGTCAAATTATATTTATCTACAACGGCACCGTTGGTGTTGATGCTACATAGCTTGTCCTGGCTTTCCTTGTGCATGGATGTGTGGTGACTGTGCGTTTGTGCGTGTGTGTGTGTGTACTAATGTCCTTCCCTCCAGTGTGTGCTAGGCTGAGGAACTTACAGCTGGTGTCTATGTCGGCGTCACTGGTCCTGGATGTCAATGGCCAGCAGGAGCATCGGAAAGACTTGCAATTCACGTGCCATGGCACCTACGGACGTGCCTGTGTTCCAGAAGGCGAGTACTTCCTTTTCTGTTGTTCGTTTTTTACCATGGTTTTCACGGCGGTTAGACCGCCCCGGAAGTCCTGGCGGTGTGCAACCTCGTAATACGGTAGGTGGAAACAGTGTGACCACCGGCCTGAAGAGGCCTTCCGCTGGCAACAGCGGTCCGTACACCATGGTGGTCCAGAAGGAAACCTGACTGTGTTCTGCAGGTGCCTTCACAGTACTCATAATATGGAGGTCTGCTCCACCAGGCAGTGAGACCAGCATCTCCACCGTGGCGGTCCACTGACTGCCAAACTCGTAATGAGGGCCTAATTCTTTAAAAATTCATCTCTCCGGTTCCCCTTATCCATTTTTTTATCATTTTGGTGTCATTTGAAAGATAGAAATATAATCTATTTCTATAAATTGGTGTCCTAAGTTAAGCCTTGTTGCTCGTTGAAAAGCTACCAAGGGTTGAGCTGGGTTTAATTTATTGAGACCTAACTGGACCTAAGTGGAAGTTAGTGGCTTATTGCTTAATGTAGATACTTACCTGTCCTTACCAATAATCCACTTTCCACTAGATAGACCAAGAAAAGAGTTAAACAATAAATTGTGCTTTAAAACTAGTCACTCATTGCGCGCATCCTGAGTGCCCTGCTGCTATACTCACCTGTGTCATGGTTGGTAAATACTCCTCTCTGTAGTGCCAGGCTGTGTGAAGTCACAGAGTGCGCCTTTGGCTCATGTTCTATAGGGAGGAGCAGTGTAGGGGGAAGTGCACAATGGGATGGTGCTGACTGAGGCTTGACTTCAATTCGTTGCTAGTTTCTTTTTCTTTTTTTTTTTGCGGTTCTTATGTAGCATGGATTCGACCCAAAAGTAACAGAGCGTGTTACATGAGCACAAGTTACTTTACACAAGGATGCATGGATGCCATTTAGAGGTGGCAGCTGCGACCCCTGGCTTGCCCCTTGTGACTCCTGGAACTGCCTTTGCCATCCCTGGCGTCAGAGGTGGCAAAACAGTGCCTGGAACACAGGGACAGCTCGTCCTAATGGACGTTGGTTGGGGCTCCACTTCCCTGGTTTTCTATTAATTTTTTGTATTACCGAAATAGTGAATATTATTATTCACCATTTGGGAAACAAAAAATGGAGTATACATAGCTGGAACATTACCCTATCGGAAAGCTAAGGTAAGTAAAATATGCTTTTAAATGAGTGGTGTATGCTTGCTTATGGGTGAGAGTGTGTTTATGGGTGTGAGAGAGAGTGTGTGTATTTGTAAGCATATGTGTGAGTCAAAGTAGAGGTCAAATGGTGGCATGTGATGTCACTTCTATGCTACTCCTGGCATTTTGGTGACCTGACACCCATGCAAGGATGGATTAATATTTTTAGCTACAGGAGGGGTGCCATTTGAAAGGGGAGATCCTCCTCTTTTCAAGGATAGCTCGCCTATCTGAGATAGCTCCACGAGCACCGATGCAGAGAAAGTGAAATAAGCTGATCGGCTCATTTCACTTTTATTTTCAATGAAAAGACGTCAGCGCGCTGTGCGCGCTGATTGTCAGTTCATTGAAAACAAAGAAACAGCATTGGGTGCTGGGGAAGCTCTCCCCAGGCCCTGACGCTGTTTCTTTGAGCAGGGAATCCCACTGGTGCCCGCACCAGAGAGATTTCCTGCCTTGTGTGCAGAGGACGGCTGGGAGCCGTCCTTCGCATGCAATCACTGCGATGGAGGACGGCTCCCAGCTGTCCTCTGCATGGAAGCGGTTCAGATACTACACTCTTAGCTGAGGGGGGGCTGGGGTCCAGGAGTGAGGGAAGCGCACGCCATGTAAGATAGTGCTCTGACCCCGCTGAAGCCAAAAAACATCCTGCGCCGCACCCTCACTGCAGTCCCTCTTCAATCACACACGGAGTTTGTTGTGGCATCAGCTTTTTTGGGATGGTCAGTGCAGGAAGAGGTCAAGAAGATAAATAATCAGAGTGCGGACACCTGGCCAATCACTGCAGCATGAACATGGGGAAAGGCAAAGGGGACCCCACAGGAGGTTGAGTCTGGCAGGGCTGCCAGTCTCCCTAATGTTCTGACGTTGCTTCCTTCCACGTGACCCAGTGACTGTGAGACCAGCTCACAAGATGTGTTTTTTTATTTTTTTAAAAAGGAAGCTGCACTCACAGATGCTGGTGCAGTAGCGAAACAATGTGGCAAGTAACTTTCTAAATGTTGGCTTAACTTCTCTGAATCCAGGTCTGGCCGACTGATACAAATTGTCTGCAGTGATTGTCTAAGGCAGCAGCATTACAGCACAAGAAGTGATCAGAAAGCAGTACCTCACTGCACAAAATGAGCTGGAGGAGCAGTAATAATGTGTGGCTGTGGACATCACCATTAAATTGTGTTAGTCTAACCCCTAGTGCCTGGTACTTGGCAGGACTGTTAACAAAATGCTGGTCATGCTTCAAGAAAAGAAAGCATTCCCAAAAAAACACTTCTGAAAGCAAACTGGGCACAAAGAGTGCTTGTTATAAATAATTAACTTCATAACCTGGGCACTAATTATTTTGAAGAATAATTAATGCAACACAATATTATGCTAAACTAGTCACTATTAAAAATTATGCTGTTGTATTGAACTTAGTGTTTGACAACTGTGGAGTTGGTAGGTAAGTTCTGTTACAGAACGTTTTTGGGGCCAGATGTATCAAGCTCCCGGTTTGCATTTCTTAAATAGCGAATTTTAAGAAATTGCTATTTTAGAAATGCAAAATGGGATGTATCAAAATTGCGAGTCGGTATTTGCGATTTCTTAAAATTCGCAAAAGCAATTTGCGATTAGCAAATACTGAATCGCAAATCATTTGCGATTCGATATCTGAAAATTGCAAATTGCGGAAACAGCAACCCAGAACAGCCTGATGACATCACAACCAGGAAGTGAGTCAGCCCATGCTGTTTCCAGGAGCCACACCCACAGGAGCAGGCAGGAAGACACAGCCCAGCACCAGGGAGCCAGCCTTGTGATCCAGCCAGGACCAAATTGCAACATGGCCACTGATGGGAAGGTGAAGGACAAGGGAGACAAGAAGCGCAAGCTCAAATTCAGTGAGCAGTAATTGGAGGTGCTCACTGAGGAGGTTGTCAGGAACCAGGACAAACTATTTGGGAACAACTCACTACAGGCCCCTGAAAGTGAGAAAAGGAAACTGTGGTTGGAAATCCAGACACAAATCTGTGCAGTGGGTGTTGCGCAGCGCTCTGTGGAGAAAATACGCAAGAGATGGTATGACCTGCATTCCAATGCCAAAGAAAGGGTAGCCAGCAGGCTAAAGGAGGCAAGGAGCACCGGAGGAGGACCACCCACCCAGACACCGTCCACACCAATGGAAGACATGGTTGAGTCCACACTGCTTCCAGAAGCCGTCAGTGGTGTCACTGACATTGACACCTCAGGGACACCCAGCACCAGCAAAGGTAAGGGCAGTAATGATGCGTATCCCCATATGTGCATGTACAAATGTCGCCTAGAAATAGCCATTAGCTTGAGGAAGCGTGATAAGTAGTCCATGCCACATCTTACATACAACGCAACAATGCCTTATGGGAGTGATAGTCCACAATCCTAAGGTCAATAAACCACATCAAAAACAACTTGGTGTTCAGCCACATAGAGAAACAACACACACAAGTCACAGTGATACAATGTCAGAGTACAAAATGTACTATTGTGCTACTTATTGTGAGATATAAATAAATGACATGCTGCATATTGTCGTTGCAGATGTCCCGGGCCCTGCTGCACCAGAAGGTGGAATTGTGGGGGATGTTGAAACACAGCCACAGTCTAACTCCAACACAAGTGAGTCTCTCAGTATTGCACAAACCAGACGCAGGGCAAGGGTGTTACCTCTCCCAGAGTACAACCTGGACTCAGATGAGATGCCGGATGAACTCCCCACACCACCCCCAGAGGATAGATCCACAGGAACACAGCAGTCCCTACCCCAGCTTCAGTGAACTCCCCTCAGGAGGAGTCCTGATGCAGACAGACAGTGCACAGAGGAAGTAGAGGGCCCATAAATCTTTGGCGGCCTTGAATCTTTCATGCTGGAAGTGCAGCACCTGCAATGCAAACACATGAGGTCAATGCACAGGCAGTTGGTGTCATTCAATCAGAGCATGGGCGCATTGAGCAAGCAGTTGGAGTCACTGAATGAGGGACAGCAAACAGCAGCCGAAAACACAAAGGACCTGACAAATGCCATTAGGGAGCTCTGCACTGAGATACAGCAGGAGCGTGTCAGCCACCGTAGGCACCATCATCAATTTATGTGAAGGTTTGATGGGTTCTGCAGATCGGTCAATCGGCTTGCTGGCTCAACAGCCATGATGTCACGATGTGCTGTGGACATACAGGTGGAAATGGCATACTGCAGTCGCGATGTTGCACAGGGTTTGGTGCATATAACCAATGTCCTGGATGCAATGTAGACAGCACGCAGTGCCACAAACAGCGAACTGGGTGGTGGAGATAGTGAGGAGCTCTCTAGCCTCAGCAGTCTTACAGCCCCTGTGATGGATCCTAGGCGTCGCAGTACCAGACACAGTACTGCCAGTGAACTTGCTACAAGAGGTGCCAGTGAGGCCACTGAGCACTCAAGTGGAGTGCATGGACGTAGGAAGTAATTCTAAGGCCTACAGGGGACTACTGTAGCATGTAGCTGTTCAGTTATATTATGATGCTAATAGTGTGACACTGTTATTTGCACATGGTAGCCTATGGTTCATGGCTATGTCCTATTGACACATACGGTACCTGAAGTCAAGGTAATAAAGTTGCTAACTACAGAAAGACATAAAATAGCAGTGGTGTTGTCATTATATACATCAGAAATGGTTGTGCGTGATGTCAGCACATCTTTGCCTGCCCTCTGTTGCACTGGTCCTGTCTACTGGGTGATGGGGTGGTAAGGGATCAATATCTTCATCTGAGTCCGGCTCCATTGGTTCAACAGGTATGGCCCTTCTCGTTGCAATGTTGTGCAACATTGCACATGGGGCCACAATTTTTCAGGTCGTCTCTGGGCTGTACTTTAGTACCCCTCCACTCTTATGGATGCACCTGAAGCGGCTCTTCAGGAGACCGAATGTCCGCTCCACCACACTGCGGGTTGCCCTGTGTGCAGCATTGTACCTCCTCTCTGCAGGCATTGCAGGGTTCAGGTAGGGCACCGGTATATGGGTGCGCACTGCGTAGGCACTGTCTCCTGGAATGGACAGAGGGTAAAATGAGTAATGTTGGCATCTGCAGTCACTATAACTTCAATGCAACATAGTCATCTATTACTTTTCCCAGTAGTTATCCTTCGCCAAACTCCCCAGCTAGCAGTCTCGTGTGAATCCCGCTGAGGTGAAAGATGTACGAGTCATGTGTGCTACCTTGGTATCTGGAAACAAAATCGGTAATGATGTTAGAGGCATTGCTAATCACCTGTATGTTCATGGAATGATGATTTTTACGGTTGCGCTAAACATACTCGGTGGCCGATGGTGGACAGATAGCTTACATGTGTCCCATCAATGGCACCTATGACATGTGGGAATTGTGCAATCTGATAAAAAAAAAAATTCGTTTGTTGTAATTCCTGTGGGGTGTTGGGGAATCTTATGTGCTGTTGTATTTTGCTCAGCATGGCATTTAGAAATGCTTTAAAGAACCGTGAGAGGGCACTCTGTGAGACCCCTCCTGCTGCTGCTATGACCCCTTGATAGCTCCCTGAGGCTAATGGGTGCAGGGAGCATAATGCCTGCACATGTGTGGGTATGCTATAGGTCCTTTGTGTGGTGTGCTGCAGTAGGGGTTGTAGATCTGCTATCAGGTCAAGTATCATGGCTGAGATTAACCTGTACTTCTCATAGATTTCCTCTGTCTGGTCAAAAAGGGTTATGCGCACTCTGAAAATGCGCTCCTGTCTCCTCCTCCCTCTCATCAAACCTGCCAAGATCCTCATTCTCCTCGCCATCACGTAGAGTGCAGCCATTGTGGAAGAGCGGCTGATTCATTCTGTGCATCTTTATATAGGCTGCACCTGGTTACCACCTGATTTCAATTCGTAGTAAATTGCATGTGCAAAAGACCATTCTGCAAATTTTCGCAAATTGCAAATTTTTTATGCATCCCATTGCGACATGGTTTTGTGCGTCGCAATCTGCGTATCGCAAATTGCGCCAGGATTTTGCAGATCGCTATCTGTGATTCACTAAACTTTGTTGCAGTTTGCGTCTCACAAATAGCGATTCGGTATTTCATGCCCTATTTGCGATATGCTGATTGCGACATGCGAAACCATGTCATATTCGCTAAAAATCACAATTTTTGCGATTCCGTATTTTCACACTGCGAATGCCTTTCATACATCGCAGGGACCATTTTTGCATTTGCAAATGACCGATTTTTGCAATTAGCACAGTTTGCGAATGCAAAAAAGTTTGATACATCTGGCCCTTTGTTCTGTGGGGCTACTCACAGTAAGCATTGCTGTGTTATTAGCAATGCTGGGCACCAGACTTCAGTCTACTTCAACATAGTGCGCAAAGGCAATGATGTCTGCTGACAATTCTCTGTGCGTCCACTGTGGCTTCCAGTAGGGCGTGGTATGCTGAACTTTACTTACAGACTGAGAGGCTGTCATAGATCTAATATGGTTTCCACATACAATGTGATCCATAAGAAACATGGTGATGTAACTGAGCATTAATTGCACCACAGATTACTCCAGGTATGAAACTAAGGGCCAGATGTAGCAAAACACATTTTTGCGACTTGCAAATTGCGAGTCATACCGACTCGCAAATTTCAACTCGCAAAAGTGCATGCAGAAAGGTGTCTCAGACACCTTCTGCGACTCGCTATGGGGTCGCAAAGACCCACCTCATGAATATTAATGAGGTGGGTCGCAAATTGCGACCCCATAGCGAGTCCCTGCACTCACAGGGATGGTGGCCTGCTGGAGACAGCAGACCTCCATGTCTGTGACAGCTTTTTTCAATAAAGCAGTTTTTTTTTTTTGAATTGCAGCCCGTTTTCCTTAAAGGAAAACGAGTTACAATTCAAAAAAATAATGAAACCATTTGGTTTCATTTTTTCAGAGTAGGCAGTGGTCCATTGGACCACTGCCTGCTCTGAAAAAATATTTTCGGCGACATTCACAAAGGGGAAGGGGTCCCATGGGGACCCCTTCCTGTTTGCAAATGCGTTACCACCCACTTCAAGTGGGTGGTAACTGCGTGTTGGTTTGCGACTGCATTCGCGGTCACAAAGCAACTCAGCATGGCGATGCGGTCGCAAATAGGAAGGGAACACCCCTTCCTATTTGCGAGTCCCATCCTCAAATTGCGAGTGGGTACCAACTCGCAATTTGAGGATGTGCATCGCGTTCGGCCTTTTGCATGCCGCAAACTGCGTTTTTCGCAGTTTGCGACATGCAAAAGGCTTCCTACATCTGGCCCAAAGGCGTGTTGATGCCAACAGACTGGCTGATGGCTTTCACCCTTAGGCAAATTTGACTGCTATGTAACCGATGGTGCTCCTGGATTACACATCTATTAGATCTGTGGACTTAAGAGAAGTCTATTCCAGTGCGTTCCCAGTCTATTTTGACATTTGCAATTATCATTTTATTGGGGTGACCGGAACACATTTTTTAACCAGTAATGGCACAGTACTGTATATAGATAGAATAACACCGTACTGGGATTAAGCAACAACTGTGAATTCGTCAAAAGTATGGTCAGTTCACAGAAAATAAGGGTTCAAATTGCACAATCTATTAGACGCAAAAGGCGACAAACTGATCTATAGTTCCGTTGTAGGTTTACATGCACAACCCATAATGGTAACTCGCTCACTACGATCGCCTGTATAGTGACTCATTGTTATTATTCAGTCCTCACACATTTAAGAAAAGTGCACTCGCAAACATTCTATTGCAGCACAAAGAGGAAAAAATAGCATAGAACTTTGGATTCAAGTATTTTTTATGTTGTGATTGAAAACAAATTAATTTTTCAATATTAAGATTCAAATGTACTGCCTTTCGAATGATTTGTCAAATACCAAAAAGACCAAAAGTATCTAAGAATGTCCTTAAATATTTAAAAGCACAGAAAGTCACAAAAGATTCAGTAAGCACCAAAGCAAACATCAAATGCATATATTGTTAGTGACAGGATGACAGTAGGTATTAATCATCTCCATTATCAAAAATGTCTGTGGTCTAGGCTGCAATCGAAAACAAGATGTTCCAAATCTACGAATGTCCATCACAACTTCAACGGGCAATAAAATGTGACCAATTATGTTGACGAGAAACTTCAGACCAGAAACGTTACAGGGCAAGTTCAGGCTTTTGTTTTTGTATGGCTTGACTCCCTCCTGGTCAATTTTAATTATTCTCCAGCAAAGTACAGAAGCATGCAGGTTAGTGCAAGACCAGCCAGACCTATCAAACACACATTTAAGGAACAGAAACCTTAACTTTTCCGTCAGTAAATAAAAACATCAATAAACCCGCTTTTTCTCAGCAATCAGTCACCTACCAAATTGTAAGTTTGATGGACATAAGAAGAGAGCCAAAATACTCGTCGGGGCAGTAGGAGCTATATAAATGCAATTATGACAGTTTTGTATCTATGGGATTTGTAAATTCTTCTCTTTTATGTGAAATTCTATCCTCTTTACTTATTCATCCCACAGAGTCTAGCAGCATTGAAGACATTTTTATTGTGGGTTACCAAAATAATTTAGGTAGTCTTCAAATTGGGGCTGTGACGTTTCAACATCCATAGCATTCTTAGCTCCAGCTCACCTGACGTGAGCCCTTTTCCTCTGGAATATATATATATATATATAAAGCCACTGGGTCTTCATAACGCTATTCCCCTACTTTTAACCATTGGGCCATTCAAAGGGCCTAGAGACACAATAAGCACTCAACAAGCAAATATTTCTCAACACTGGGAAACTACACAGTGACAGCCACAGTGGCAATCAGACATATGCACATGAACACCGAAGTGAGTACCCTAACACTGGGACACTGGCATCTGGCCACTTTCATACAGTGACACAGGGACAAAGAGACTGAGGCCCTCAATACGAGTGTGGCGGTCACGATGGCGGTCGGACAGCCACAGACAGGCCGGTCCAACTGCCCTATTATGACTGTGGCGGATGGACCACGGTCCGACCGCCAGCACCGCCAGGTTGCCACATGTCGACAGCTTGGCGATCTCGACAGTCACAATCTGCCAGGGCAGCGCTGCAAGCAGCGCTGCCCTGGGGATTACGAGTCCCCTTCACGCCAGCCTTTGCATGGCAGGCTCACCGCCATGCAAAGGCTGAGGGAAAGGGGACATTGGGGCCCCATGGGGGCTCCTGCACTTCCCATGCACCTGGCATGGGCAGTGCAGGGGCCCCCATGGACAACTCCATCACACATTTCACTGCCCTAATTATGGGCAGTGAAATGCGCGACGGGTGCTGTTGCACCCGATGCACCACAACATTGCCTGTGGCTCGATTTCAAGCCGGCGTCAATGTTGTGATGAGTTTTCCGCTGGGCCAGCGGGCGGAAACGTTGTTTTCGCCCGCTGGCCCAGCAGAAAACTCATAATATGGCAGGCAAAAGAACTCCGTTACTGTCAGTCTTTTGCCTGCTGCGGCTTCAGCGGTCCTTTCGTAATGAGGCCCTGAGACTTAGAGACAGCAAACTAACTTGGGCACACTAACACTCCCAAGGGACACAGCCACAAGACAGTGCTGGGAAAGCAAATTTGACAATAGGATATTATTACTAGGGCAATTAGACAAAGGAAGTTGAAATACTGGTACAGCTACTGGAACATTGACATAAGGGCTCCAACACTAAATGAGGGATGGTAGCAGTGGCCTGGTGGTACTTAAATAGAAACACTGACACAAGGACAATGGCAATGCGATACTAACACTAGGGCACCTGGTGACCGATATGGGTACACTAAAAATTAAATTAGAACACTGCTGTTGACAATGTGATGCTCACAGAGGGACAGCAACACTGAGTCACTGACATTGACAGCAGAACCCAGACATGAAAATACTAATACTGGCACTCTGAGACAATGGGATTTTGCTATGGTGACATTCATAGTAAGATAACAACAGTGAATGGACATGAACACTAGGGTATTGATACCAGGACCTTTAACCTGACATGCTGACCCTTGTGCACAAACTGGGATGCAGACACTGCAGGTGATAATGGAACGACGATGCTGACATAGGGAGGATGACTCTGGAACAACAACACTGAAGAAAGGGGAGGCCAGGCAAGCTGACAGACCGTACAGTGGGAAAGTAACACACTGACCCATGGGGACACCGATATAGGGATATAGACACAGGAATGCTGACAAAGGGAGGCGGACACTGAAAAAGAGGCACATATAGATAGAATACTGCCTTTCTGGCACATGTTCACTTACATGTGAGACACAGACATTGGGAGTATAAGGAGTTTATTGCACAGTACATGCCTGTTGTGTTTGTCGGCATCTGTATAATGCTAACATAGCTAGAGAGAAACATAGTGCTGAACAGGGGGTGTGTTCCCTATGAAATTATTCAGAATCATGTACGGGAGGCAGATTAGGCAGTCTGCTGTTGTATGGGGAGGCACATTTCTTTGATGAGGTTGATCTTCACTTTCTTTGTGAAACGTAGGAGGGCAAGAGCCATTTTGATGGTATCGGGATGTCATTACAGCTCCAGGAGCACAGCTGGAGAAGGCCTTCATAACTTTTCCATCTTACAATTATTAAATTTCAGTCTGGTTATGTCGCAGCTCCCGGATTGTTGCTATCAGGATAGTAATTTGATTGACGAGGTTTGCAGCAGTGCTATTTCTGAAAGTTTTCCAGGTCATGTCCAGGTCCAGGTCATGAAGGTGATGTGGACTTGAGGAAGAACCAGTGTAGTTCCTTCAAATGTAAGGGTAATGTGAACAAACATCTTCAAGCCTTTGATGAGATGTGCTTCATCAAGTATGATACCGTTCAGGAGTGCTAAGTTGATAGTGAGGAGGATGTTGTCTAGACCCTTGCTTTCATCCAGGTGGGAGAGAGCCAGGACTTGGGTTGTTGTCCTGTAGTCAGATTCGGATAGGAACGTTTTCACTTTGTTTCTGGAAGAAAAACTTGTACCAGAATGATTTGATTTTCTTGATGTTGTGTCCTTTGAAGGACACCTGTGTCAAGGGTAACTCAGAGGGATTTTGTAGTGCTATGTGTAGGCATCTAGGTTCCTGTCAGGTAGCCAGCCTTCAATCTGAGTATGTTTGGTGCTGAGAACAGAAATAATTCTGCCTTACTTTGTTTGAATTTCAGTTGACTGCTAGGCATCACATTCAAGATTTACTTGAAGCATGTTTTAAGTCATGAATGTTTGGAGCTTGAGGCAGAGTTGAGTGTCAATGGAATTTTGGTTGATGGATTCTGAGGCTGCTGTCAGTGAGAATGCATCCGAGCAGTTGCCTTCAGAGGTTGAAAATAATGGAGGAGAAGATAGGTCCCTGCTTGAAGTGGGGCTGTCCCTGTGTATAAGTATGGTATGATTATTATCCTTGAAGAATATTTGTGTTAAATTGATCTTGTAGTTGAGTCAAGGTTACTTTTATGATGACAGATAAGTGTGTGATTGGGTCCACGTTGGTGAGATTATCAGAGTCCAGTGTAGGGTATTTTTATTGATAATCTTTTTAATTTATAATCCTGCCATCTTTGACCCAATCATTCTTTCACACCCTGGGACCGATGATATGATTGGGCAATTTCATCTGGAGAGAGGTGGGAAACAGAGAGCATAATTGATTTACTGGCGGGTCCACTGCTGTGTGTGGAGACTCATGGGTCACTGAGGAAAACTCTATCGTTCCAATCCCTTGGTGCCTTTTCTTTTATTGTTGACAGCAGGGCTATGGCGCCCTACACATTCTCTTCAGGCTACGGATCTGCATAAGGCATATCCTGGCCACTCCACACTGAAACAGACTTAGCAAGGTTTAAAACACCTCTGATGAACATATTAATTCACCGACAGCTAGCTGCGCCTAGAGCAAAGAAGCCAAAGGAGTCACTGTCTGCACTCAACCAACACAACAGCAATGACTTTACGTGTCTACCTAGGTTTAAAAGACCTTCCTTCCTTTCCTGTCTCGGGTTGTACTATGGGAATTGCATTGTAGTTACATATTTCAATCTGTTTGGATTACACCAGGTTTAAACAACACACATTCACAAAAATATAAATACTTAAACATTTTTTTTAAAGGACACTTCTCAGACCGACGTCAGACTCAATGAGGGCAAAGGACCCCTGAATGGGCTTGTACACACACGAGAGTGGGGGGGATGGGGCTTCTCACAGGTTACAGGCTTCTAATGAGTATTGTTTTTTTTTACTCCTGCATGATAACGTATGTTCATTGATGCAATTCTGTATTTTTTCATAAAATCTGTCATTGTTTTCCTGTCAACGAGTGGTAATTATTTCTGTTTCTGGCATATTTTAACACATCTTCAAGCACATATGGATGTCACAATTTGAACTCACTGTACATACTGCTTTAACCCCTTCTGCTCGGATTTCACTACTTAATGGAGAGTCAGAAGCCCCATATGAGACATCAATGTGATATTTGTTTCTTATACTTACTGGATCCCAATTCTAGTTCAATGGGATTTTCTATATACTGTCACTTGCTTGCAATACTGTCTCTATCTTCAGATCAGTGTGACTTCTTTAACTAACACCCAACTTTGGCTCATATCACAAATTATTGATAAAGTGCTCGAGTGAGACAAACCACAAGTTTAGTGCTTAAACTATGAAGCATGAGTATACCATGTAGGTAGCCTGTACAGTGCCAGATCAGGCAGGCAATGACCTATTAGCTATGCCTAAACAACAATCGACACAGTTGAATGCGAAATGGGCGACGGAGCTCCCATCAGCCACTGCAACAGTACATTAGTGAAGCTGTCTACTCTGGCACAGCAACAAACTCCACACAGAATGAAATCAGCTACTCCCACCGAACATAAATCAAGCCATAGCTTGCTGCAACATTCAAAATATAATACAAAACTTTAAAAAGATATGTAGCACCTCAGATGAAAGTGTGGTGTTTTCCTATTGCAGGTTAATGCAAAGCAAACGTATACAGACTTTAAAAAGCTCATAATATGGGCACCTATGGTTTTGGGGTGCAGAGCCAATTTAACTTTGGTATGCCCTCTCTTAGCCACTGCCCTCAGTTCTGGCCCCTAAACTAGTGAGTGGCTAAGTGAGAGATCAGTACCAGTGCTTAATTTGAGCTGGTAGTTTCTGGTGTTCTCAACACCGGCTCTAACAACAGTGTATCACGTGGTCACGTGGAGTATCAACTTTTGTGATGAGCAGACAACCAGTGTTTAATTATCTAATATACTTTAAAAATGAATAATATCTGCCATCAATGTCATTGTTATAGCTTTGGGTAGCCTGGGTTAGTCAGAATTGTCACACTTGTAGAAGTGAGATGGCTCTGTTACATTTGCAGTGCTGGCAGGTGCAATGGGCAATGGGTAGTTCAAGCTCCAGGGCCCTCCTGATAAGGGCCATGGCCCTTACTTTTTTTTTTTTTTTACAAAGTAAGCACTGATTCCTACACGTCTGGATGTTTAGTTAGACATTTAGTACGCATTGGCCTAGCAACTATCTTGTCTGCCTGATCACGACTGACTTGGTGTTCTGGCTTTTGTTTTTTTTGGATGCTTGTACATCAAACCCAAATTTACCAGATCAAAATTCCAGCCGAAAAAATTAATTTCACAATTTAGCAGCCAGTATTCAGAACCTTCCACCGCCTGACATTGCATGCTTCTACAGGCAATAGGAAATTACACAACCATGCTTAATTTGGGGTAAAAAAGTAAGCAAGAAACCTTTACACTATTCCTCCTCTTAGGAGACCTTGGTTTATACGGAAACAAACTGTTTAATCTCAAAAGAGGACCATGAACCTGTGCTGTTGGTTCCCAGAAATGATCACAAGCATTAAACCCTTTCCAATCAAATTAATGAAACTTCCCTTTAAAGTGCAGGGAGCCTATCTTTAACCAGAGAACTTCTACAACAGAGATAATGTTTCAAATGAGAACCATGGAAGGAAGGATGAGCCCTCGAACAAAGGGGAAACGTGAGCTCTACGGTGATAGGATTATTGATCTTAGATCATTCAAAAGAGCCATAATATTTAGAAGAAAACTTAGACCTACAAATGCAGAGAGAGGTAGATCAATGGAAGACAACCATACCTGTCTCCTATACTATATGTAGAATCTGGCCGCTGTTAGACCTGGCATCCTTGGAGTGGTTTCCCCTTACTTCTTGCCTTCAGACCTCTTGTTTTTACTGACTTCGTTTTTGCTGGCCTTAGGTTTCTGCACATTTTACCTCTGCTGACCAGTGCTAAAGTGCTTGTGTTCTTTCCCTAAAACATGGTAGCATTGTCTTATCCACAGTTGCCATATTTCATTTACCTATAAGTCCCTAGTAAAGGGCACTACATGTTCCCAGGGCCTGTAAATTATATGCTACTAGTGGGCCTACAGCACTGATTGTGCCACCCACTTAAGTAGCACTTTAAAAAGACCTCCGGCCTGCCATTGCAGAGGCTGTGTGTGCAGTTTTAAGCTTTTATATCCACCTGGCAAAGTAAACCTTTTGGGAGGCCCAAACCTTCCTTTTTAATACATGTAAGTCACCCCTAAGGTTGGCACTAGACAGCTCAAAGTGCAAGTTGCAGTGTATCTAAAAGGTTGGAGATGTACATTTAAGTTTTCCATGTCTTGGTAGTGAGAAACAACTCTTACATTTATTTTTCACTACTGCAAGACCTATCTTTATCAAAGGATAATATTGGAGTTGCCCAATAACCTTTTATATTTTATAAGTATAACTTCCAATTGGCAAGATATAGATTTTCTAAGTTTGGTGTCTCTGTAATCACAATTTAAAATCCAAATTATGGTGATGTCAGACTTTAAATTGCAATTTTGAGAATGCCACTTTTAGAATGTTGGCATTTTTTTACTTTAGCCATTTGGTGCCTGCTAGCTGTCTCTGCTCACATGTCTCCTTTGGGGTGACAACTGGGCTTTGGGTATTCGTCCTAAACAGCCACACACAATAGGAGCTTAGGTGTGACCCGATGGGCATTGATGGGCCATCTTGGGCACGATGGTTGGGCAGACCTGGTCACAGCCTCGCTTACACCTGAGCAGGCTGTGTCTTGTCCACACACAAAGGACTGCATAACCCTCTGTATAGAGTCTGGAGCCCAGGCAGGAAGAGCGGCGACTCTGTACACTTCAGAGGCATGTCTGAAATATCCTCCACTTCAAAGGCCCAACTGGGTATAAGTACTGTACTTCTGAACCTGTGGATATTCTGCCAGGAAGAAGGATTGCTGTGCTGCTGAAGAAGTGCCACTGCTGGACTACTACTCTGCTGGACTCCTGCTTTGCTGTGCTGGCTTGCTGCCTGCCTCCCTCTTTCCTAGGAGTGAGAAGGACTGGACCTGCATCTCTTCGACCCAGAACCCAGTGTGGCTCCAAGGGCTAGTTGGCTGGCCTCCTGTTCTGAAGTCTCAGGGACATAAAAGACTTCCAACAACCCTCCTCCTGCCCGTGGACTCTGCCATTTGTGAGTCTGCTCTTCCAGTCCAGGATAATTGGAAGTAAGACAAAGGTGTTTGCTCCAGCAGAGCTGATGCATCCTCTGCTGCGTGAAGCAAAACCGATGCATTGCCACTAATGCACAGGTTAGAACCGATGTAACAGCCTCGCATCACTGCTAATCCCTGCATCTTGGGACCGAAGCATCACATTTGGAACTACCACTGCATGACCTCATCAACTGCCAGGTACAACTGATGAACAGAAGGCTGAGGAGAGGGAGGAAGGGTCAGAGCAAGACCCGCAGGAGGGTGTTGGACTGTGACCTGTAAGCTTAAAATGGAAGAAGAGGCTGGCCATAGAGACAGCAAAGGAGAAGGGGAAGGCTGAGAGAGCCTTGTAGGAAAAGAAATGGGCCATAGGAGAGAGGAAATTGATGTTCGCTCACAAGATGAGCTTTAAGGAGCTGGACCTCAAAGCCAGACAGGCAGAGTTAAGCAGTGATGGTGGCAGCATTTCCTCAGTGCCTTCTGGGAACACGATGGCACCTATTCTTCAAGGTCTGGTGCCTGACATTTTTGTGGTATATGACATTGACAAGTGGTTTGAGGGCTATCAGATTGCCTTGCAGATGTACAGGATTCCTGAGCAGGAATGGGTGGGGGGCTAGTCTGTGGAGGCATATCTATAGTGATGAGAGGGACACCCTACTGACCATAGAAAAGGAGGACAGAATGAGGTATCCCCCCACGAAGGAAGCCCTTGTCAGAATGTATGGTCTGACCCCAGAAAAGTATAGGCAGAAGTTTAGAGTCAGAACCTGGCTTAACAGATCTGGGTGGATTGTGCTGATTCCTTTGCAAGGCACTGGATGGTTGGATGAAAGACAGTGAAGGAAAGGGTTTATCAGGGGCTGTACACCTTGATTACAAAAGAACATATGTTCAGTCTTTGTATTGTAGATCTGTGCCAACACGACAGTAAGCTCTCTGACCCCAGGAAGCTTGCTGAGGAGGCGGACCTCTGGGGCTGCACCAAGGTTCACAGTAGGGTATCGGGGGTGAGGGGGAAATCAGGGAAAGGGTGGGCAGGGCCACATCGGAAGAAGGAGGAGGGAGATGAAAACAAAAACAAGAAGTTCTCTAAAGGGTCCCAAATTAGTTTCTCTGTTCAGGACTCCCACCCCCCCCCAACTGAGAAAATAATAGGATGGTTCCCTGACAGTAAGGGGGTGATTCTGACCCCGGCGGTCACGGACCGCCGGGGCCAGGGTCGGCGGGAGCACCGCCAACAGGCTGGCGGTGCCCCGCAGGGCATTCTGACCGCGGCGGTTTGGCCGCGGTCAGAAAGGGAAAACCGGCGGTCTCCCGCCGGTTTTCCGCTGCCCTATTGAATCCTCCATGCGCCGCCATGGGGATTCTGACACCCCATACCGCCATCCTGTTCCTGGCGGTTCTCCCGCCAGGAACAGGATGGCGGTATGGGGTGTCGCGGGGCCCCTGGGCATGGGCACTGCAGGGGCCCCCGTAAGAGGGCCCCAAAAAGAATTTCAGTGTCTGCTTTGCAGACACTGAAATTTGCGATGGGTGCAACTGCACCCGTCGCACCTTCCCACTCCGCCGGCTCAATTCTGAGCCGGCGTCCTCGTGGGAAGGGTTTTTTGCACTGGGCTGGCGGGCGGCCTTTTGGCGGTCGCCCGCCAGCCCAGTGCAAAAGCCAAAATACCCTCAGCGGTCTTTCGACCGCGGAGCGGTATTTTGGAGGGGGGAAGTCTGGCGGGCGGCATCCGCCGCCCGCCAGACTCAGAATGACCCCCTAAGTCTTCAGGAAAGTTTTATGAGTGTCAACAGGAAGGGCACTTCAAGGTGGAGGCCAAGTGTCCCAAAAGGGCACAGCCCTCACCGTTGGGCAGCCACTGGCGCTGGGTAGTGTAGTGCTTGGGGAGGAGATTGTCTCAGATAGTATTGGTGACAGAGTAGAGGTTACCCTAGTATCTCTAGGCAACAGAGAGATGGTGCAGAGAACCCTCATGACTAACAACACTAATATAGGCAGTAAGGTCTCCATCAGTGGGCAAAGGGTGGAGGCTCTGAGAGATACTGGAACCAGCATGACAACCGTCAGATGTCATCTGGTGTCCTCAGAGCAGGTAGTCCCCAATACATTCAACCAAATTGTTGCAGCTGACAACCATGGGGGTTATTACCTCTGGTTTCCTTTCAATTAGGAGGGGAAGTCTCAGGTTCCTTGGGGGTAGCTGTGAGTCCATCCATGCTTGTGGAGTGTCTGCTTGACAATGACCTAGAGCACACAAACTGGAAGGAGGTTGAGCTCAGGTCCCACTTGGAGATATTAGAGTTGCCTGAGTGAGTGTGCCTGATCACACAGTCCATAGCACCCAGAGACGGTAGTCAGGAGGACCTGGAAGAATGGCCCAGGAGCCCCCCAAGAAGAGGAAGGGCAAGAAGAGCAGGAAACATGCTTCTGAAAGTCTCGCGGTCTGGGAGGAGGTTGACCCTGAGGGGGCTGCCCCAGAGCCTACAGAGGAGGATTTAGCCTAACTAGGGAACCTGCCTGAGCTGACAAATTGGCAGAAGGAAGGGGGTCCCACCAGAGAGGAGTTCTGTAGAGCACAGAGGATATGCCCTACTCCTTTGGGTCTATGGCAGCAGGCCAAGGCCCAAGCAGCTGGCAAAGCTTCTGGTGATCACCAGATTAACTGGGAGAATGATCTCCTGTATAGCAAGCCTAAGGTTCCTGATCTTGGTGCAACTCATGTGATGGTGGTCCACTAGTGCTACAGGGCCTTCCTACTGGAGCTGGATTATGATGTGCCCCTGGCAAGTCATTTGGGGCAGAACAATGTATTTGATAGGCTTGTTACTCACTTTTACTGACCTAAATGAGGAAGGTCTCAGATGCGTTCTGCGGGTCCTGTGACAAGTCAAGAGTGAAGTGCAAGGCTCCCCTACAACATGTTCCTGTTGTTTTCACCCCTTTGAAAGGATGGACATTGACATCATTGGGCCTCTTGACCTCAAGACAGCCATGAGCAATAGGTTCATCCTGGTCTTGGTGGACCATTCCACCCGGTACCCAGGGGCTATCCCTCTGAAAACAGTGATTGACATCACAGTGGCCAGGGTACTGATAAAGATCTTTATCCATGTGTGGTCCTCCAAGGAGGTAGTGTCATACCGGGGTACCAACTTCATGTCACGGTACATGAAGGCCATGTGGAAAGAGTGTGGGGTAACCTACAAGTTCTCCACTCCTTCCCATCCTCAGCCCAGTGGGCTTGATAAAAAGGTTCAATAGGACCATAAAGTGCATGATAATTGGTCCGTCAGAACCCATGAGACATAAGTGGGACATCTTCCTGCCATGCCTTTTGTTTGCCTATGGGAGGTACTGTAGAAGGGGGTTGGCTGTAGCCCCTTTGAACTTCTGTATGGACATTCCATACAGACCTCTCAGTTTGATGAAGGAGAGATGGGTGAAAGCTCTTAGGAAGAACCCTCCTCCCTGGATGTGGTCAACTACATTCTGGCGCTCCATAACCAAAGAGCTTCCAGAAGCTAGCAGAGGAGAATCTAGAGCCAGTGGGAGGACATGAAATGATTGTATGACCAGAATGCCACTCTAGTTGAGTTTCATCCTGGTAAAAAAATATTCACCCAGGGCCCTGAAAGACAGCAGGTCTGGGTCTTTTAGGTAAAGTAGCACAACAGTGATGACACCTACCTGATGGACCTCAAGACTCCCTGGAACCCTTTCAGGGTCCTGCATGTCAATCGTCTCAAGCCTCACTTTAAGAGGTTTGGGCCAACCATGTTCCTAGTCAGTGATGATGGGATGGAAGAGCAAAGTGAACCTCTCCCCGACCTTCTTTCTTCTAAGGAGCAGGATGGGTCAGTAGAGGGTGCCAGCCTCTCCCCTACCCTGACCCTTGATCAACAGAGAGAAACTGCCACCAGCTGGCCGCTTTATTCTCCCTTACCCCAGGACTCACTACATGGTGTACCCATGATATTGATACTGGGAACAGCCTGCCTGTGAAGAGCAACGTTTACAGGTTGTTTGATAAGGTGAGGATCAGCATCAAGGAGGAAGTCTCGAAGATGATGGAATTAGAGTTTATTGACCCAAAACAGCCATTGGTCTTGTCGAGTGGGCTCTCATTACCCTAAATGAGACTACTGGATTTCTAGGTAGCAGGATCGTTCCCGATGTGGGGGATTGAGTCTGACCCACTTGGAAGGACCTCTGTCACCCTAAATCCGGTTTTGCTCCGGCTAACTAGCAGTGCCTCATCTCTCCCATGGGGGAGGGATGATTGGGCAGCCGAGCGCGTGACATCTTTGGAACTTCTCAGGGAAGTCGTGGTCACTCAGATCCAAACCAATTCTCTCATTTACAGTATGATCTCATATACAAATGACAAAGGCAGTTTAACCAGAACCATACAACACAGTAAGATTGAAATAGTCACGAGGAGAGTGAAACATAAGAATAACGCTATCATGTTGTTAATAAATTCTACTCTCTCTCAGTTAGTTATATTTCGAGCACAGCATGTTAAGCTTCTAACTTGCCTTTTAGATTCCCTGGGAAATCATCAACCCTCATACCTGAGCAAAGACCTGTGATCTGGTTCGGCATCTGCAACGAGGCAGTCAGCGTCTAGTTGTGGTTCCCTGGTCAGAATCTCCCTCTTTCTTTCTATTAGGACAAGGAAGTGTTTTTATAACTAACATGTCAGTGTGATCACAAAATGTCCCTGCGCAAGAATGCCAAAGACTAAACTCCTACCACGGCTATCGGCAATGTACCAGACTGTATCCTTGACTGAAGCACAGAGTGAACAAGAATGTGTTATTGAAAACTCCAGTGCTGAAGTAGGCTAAACAGTGTGATCTAAAATATAAAACAAGACCGTAGAACTGGCTATTTGAAAAATAACAGTACGAAGCTGAATAAAAAGCATTTAGAGCAAAGTGCACGAAGGCTCTATGCTGCGAGCAAAGGAATAAAATACATCCAGGGCAAAGTGCATTAAGGCCTAAAGCCTGAAGCTAACGCGCAAAGGATACATAAAACTGACCACACTACACCCTCCCCTTGTCATTAGCAAGTGGTTCTAATAATATAAAAATATGCCCCAGATACAAAAAATACATCAAATATATTTCGACAAGTTCAGAGGACAGCAAAGCAGAAAACTAACTTAAATTGGGAAGCATGTGACGTTAAAGCCAAATTTGATACAATGTCAATTTTAACAAAAACAACAACAACAAAAAAAAATCCAATTCCTAGACAGAAGCCACGGAAAGCAGGAGATCCTCCACTTCGACAAATGTCAACATCGGAAAATCCACAGCAAAAACTATCATGGAGCAGGTGTGTTCCAAAGCCCCAGAACCATCCAGTGCGGCACCCCGTGCAGGGCCTATGAATGAGACAATACCATCTTCCTCCAGGAAGGGAATCTCATAAATTGCCTCACGAAGCAAACGCAACCGTAGTGCACAAGTCTGGGAATGAGCCCTAATCGGGAACATCAACAGATCAGTATCGACCACTGGGGGGCGCTGCAGTGAGAGACAGAGAGCCAGTGCATGTTCAAACGAGCACCAAAGGCACCGAAACACGGGTTGCACAATCCAAAACCGGTCGGAATGACAGAGACCAGTCACACTCCAATTGTCCCAGGAGTGTTGCTCCAAAATGCTGCATCATGCGTTCACGACACAGCTGCGCTGACGGGAGCGCCAATATGGGATCTCGTCGCGGTGGTACAGCCATTGCGGAAGAACAACAGCAACAGCAAAATACCAGCCAACAAAGCCAAAGTAATCGGAAATCCCCAAAAAATGCTTCCGAAAATAGAATGAATAGCCGAAGGTATTAAACCGAACATGGAAGAGAAGGTATAAGCAAAACCAACACCAACGGCTTTGAAAAAATGTGCAATCTCAGCAGTGCTGGACGCATTAAATATACGTCCCACGAGTTCACCAAAGTGACTCGGAAAGTTAGTATTTAAAAGGGACTGTATTTCCGCTGATGACCTTGCCACCTGAAGTGCGTAGGTCTCGCTAGCAGATGTAAGGGCCACATGCTTTTGAAACAATAGAGCTTTCAGTCGACTCAACTTGTCGAAATTTACCTTGGAAGTAGCAATATGAGGCCAGATGTCCGCTACCTCCCTAATTTGAGTGGGGGGAAACAACACATTCCCGCAGCACGTAACGGCCTTGGTGACAACGACCACGTAAACTATTCCGGCACGCATGCCACAACAGGGTTCACTGTTAAGAATAGCTGCCGTTTGAAAGCACCTGGAAAGTGTTTTTAATTACCGGGACTGGAACTCCCTTAAGATAACAAGCTAAGTTAGCAATCGAGGCATTACACGCCCCGTGCAAAGACAGCTATTTACAAACCATCGAATGGCTGACAGAAGTTTCGCATTCGCTACCGCTAAGAAAAACCTCCCTCATACCATTAAGACATCTGTATAGAAAGGGAAGCTCCCACACCTCATGTATGTAACTGTCTCCCAACCGTTCATATCTACCAACCGGAATGTGCTTTAAACAAGAAGTAAATTGCAGAGTGGAGATAGGCAAATTAATAACCCCGTGAATCAACCACTCAGCTGACGGAATCTCATTATATACTTCATACAAAAAACGTTTCTTCCGTGGTATTCTCGGTCCTGACAAGAAATCTTCCAAGTCAGTATCATTAGACAATAACGTGAGATGTGTCTTAACTGCATCCAGCGTGGATGACTTCAACCATTGTTGACAAAGTTTCCCCACGCTGTATGTAGTAATGATATCAGCATGTTCTGGTGATATGTAGCGAGGGTCTGCCCTACTAGTCCTGAACCCCCCTGAAGAGGTGACAAAACGCTGATGACACCCATTAGTGTCTATGGGCCACAATAACCACCCGCCCGGACGTATCAATGAAGTGTTAAGCGTACCATTCTGGACCCAGTCTGTAAGCTCACTAAACGTGGCATTAAGATATTGCTGCCAATTTTTCAATTTGGAAGGGACAGGTATGCTAGGCAAATTCAAGTCTCTAATTGTTGCTAAGCCCAAACAGCTAGTCTGTTGTACAGTGTCATTCAGGAAAATCATTTGGACAGGAATAATACATGCCCTAAACAATGTGTCCCTACCCCGCATTTGCCAATTTTTCGTTCCCCAGACACTTTTCAAATCAACAGTTTTGGACCAGTATTCATACCCCTCAACTGAAAGTTTGGAAACAAACAAATTGGAATACAGTAATTTAGTATCAGTCAATAACATTTGCTTATTAGTATGCAGAGTAACCTTATAATAGTAAGACTTAGCACTCTGTTGATTATGCCCAGAAAAATATGCAAATTAATCAGAATAAGTTTTAGAACTCCCCTGCGGAGGAGTCGGGCAATGTTCCCATTGCATATATTCAAATATCGTTTTCGGGCTACTTGCATTTATGAATAAAGTGGTGTCCATAATAATTATAACAAAACATGTCACCATAATTATCTCTAAACTGGTAAGCATCTTCATTGTCATAGACAGTATAATATTGCAATTCTGTCAACATAGAATCTACTGTCTTCACCTCCCCATCATCAGACACAATGCTTGGTATAACAATATCATTCATTGACAATTTGAGAACATACGGTATTTGAATTATTTCCGTGGGACCATATATATCAAACATTACTCTATCCCACACAATCCCATCTGGAATCGGTACAGCAGAAATGTTCACAAAGGACAAGTCTCTTCGAACCATATGTGATGACGAATGCGGTTTCAACACCTTCTCCACGTGCTCAATCTCAGATCGTTCAGGAAGAAAATGACCATGTATCACCAGAAAAAAAGTGACCACAAATCCCAGCCACATAATAAAAGTCATCACAGCCATGATAAGCCACAGATAGTTCCATGGAACAACAAAATATGTATGTGTGAGCCAACACAGCATCTTACGTGGACCCAGGGCTGACATAGAAGAGGACGAGGAGTTCGACACGGTATCATCAGTGTTGTTGAAGCAGCCGGAGGCAGTTCTCGCAAAAGGTGCAATCGTAAACAAAGAACCAGATGGTGGCTCTCGCCTTGGCACGCTATAAACCACATGTTCAGCAATATCAGTGGAACGTACAGCAACTTGATCAAAAGATTCCAAAGTATTCGCCGTCTGTGGAACAATCGCAAGATCAGCTTCCACCCTCCCCAAGCTCGGAGAGGAAATAGCGTCTGTGCAAATCACCTGCAGCGGAACTTCATCCCCAGTAGTGAGAGGGATTCCGGAACTACTGGGTGTCCCTCTTGGTCTGCTGTGCAGAATCGGCCACATGTTGTAACTTGACATTATCAATGGAAACAAAGCGATTTCCTTTGGCCCCTTGCAGTGGTGGCAAAATTACAGTTCTCGTGCTGTGGACCCCTAGCACTCGATATGAAGGACCAAATTCTTTCTTCACTGTGACCTTTTCACGCACAAGATCCCCAATTCTGGGAATCCAACCAGTAGGAGTTACTGGTTCATCCTTAATTCCTGTGGAGGCAGCACTGGCAGAAGAGTTTTCTTCACTGAATTGTTGTAAATCCTGCAAAACAGTGACACGATCATTTATGTCAAAGGGCGTATCTGCCGTCTCCACACCAGGACCATCTAGATCAGGAACATACATTTGTGTTCCAAACAGGCACTCATATGAAGTACGACCCCCCCAGGGACCTTCTAGGCAAGTTATTCAGTGCTCTCTGTACTCCATACAGGTGGGCTAGCCAACTACGACCCGTACCTATAACTCTGGCCGTTAAGGATTGCTTTAAATTGCGATTTAAACGCTCCACGACAGAATTTCCCTCGGGATGAAATTGAGACGAGAACTGGAGTTGGACCCCCAACGAAGCCATGGTGTCCCGGAATGCCTTAGAGGCAAAAGCAGGGCCCTGGTCCGAATGGAATGCCACAACTGCATATGTATCGACAAAGATGCGCAAATCTTTAATAACAGTTCGAGCATCAGCCGAGCGCTGTGGCCAGACCCACACAAATCTGTAGCACGAATCTACAGCTACCAAGATATATTTGTATGCACTATCTGGTGTCAGCGGACCACAATGATCCAAGTACACACACTGTAATGGTTTATTCGATATTAGAAGGGGCGTCTGCTGAGGGCGTCTAGCCGTGGAAACTTTAATTTGTTGACAGATGTCACAACAAAGGACATACTGCTTCATTTCTTTATAGAGACCAGGCCACCAGTAACGGGCCTGTAAGAGTGAAATTGTGGCAGCCACGCCAGCATGTGCAGACGCCGCCCCCCTCATGAGCTGCAGTGATCAATTGAAGTCGCTCAATTTTATTGGGCACATTACGTACACCAACGCCTGGGATTTTAACCACAGCGTTTAGCATACCACCCATGCAGTAACTATATTTAGAAGGGAATCCTTTAGGAAATGGTGTGCCATCAGCCGTAGCCTTTATGGCAGCCAAAATCTCTGTGTCTGGTTTGGAACTCGAACGAGTTACTGCGGCCACAGTGGCAACTGCCACTGCCGATTTCGCGGCTTCATCAGCCAAAGTATTCCCAGCAACGTGTATTCCAACGCGCTGGTGTCCAAGTGTATGTACAACATGGACCTTAGGAAGCGTCTCCTTCAGATCCGCAACCTTCCCCCACAGCAATTTGTGTTTTATGGTGTTACCCTTGGAATCTCTGAACCCATTCAACCTCCAGTAATGTAAATATTCATTGAAAGACTGAACACAGTAATAGGAATCACAAACCAGCAGTGTAAACTGTGGAGGATCAGCATTTTCCAAGGCCAATATTAGAGCTTTCAGCTCAGCCAACTGTGCCGTACAGTCTCCCAAGGTCTGCATATAAGTATGTTGGGGGCAGAACTTCTCCCCTTCCATATAGCCACTCACCACTGCACATGCAGCAGAATACTGTTGTTTAGTTCCCACCACAGGTTGCGCAGAGCCATCAGTGTGCATGACCACTTGATATTGATCAATAGGCAATGTACCAGCGGGAACTGGGTATTCCATTTCATTTTGGAGAAATTCCTGTGTCTGCAGTTTCGGGTCAAATATGTAATCTACATCAGTGGCTGTCAAAGACGTTGCCCATTGTATCCATCGCGGGTGTAATGCTTTCGAGTTAGGAACACTCGCTTTTGTAACAGCCTCTAAGGCTGGAATCGGGGAAACGACAATGATGCGTTGGCCCTGGGCAAGAGGTTGTTCTTTAATCACAGCCATCTGTACAGCAGTGAGAATTTTCTCAGTTTGTGCAAAATGTTGTTCTGCAGTAGAATACAAGTGGGATTTGTATGCTATTGGGACTGTCTCACCTTCATTAAAGGTGACATTTGTAAACCCAACAGCCCCAGCTATAACCCTGATGACCAGATGTGTCTTATTGTCCCGTGTGTGCAAATGCTTGACCTCTAAGAGATCAGTTTGCAAATCTCGAAGAATATGTGTATGCTCAATCGTCCAAAATCTAGAAATCCCAACAATGACTGAAGTTTCGTAATCGTATTTGGAGGTTGCAACCGTGCACATTTTTCCAAAAAGTGTGGCGCTAAGCTCTTGCCCTCATTCGACAGCTCATATCCCAGGAAAATTACGCTGAGGAAGGCAATTTTTGACTTTTTGAAGTTAAATTTGTAGCCAATTTCGGCAAATCCCACAACAATGCGGGCTACCCGTCTCAAATGTTGTAGTAACTCATCGTCTGTCAGATATATATCATCAACATATGACAAAGCTTCAGGGTCCAACTCGTGCAGAATTTCAGTTATACGAGCCAAAAATAGTCCTGGGCTATTCTTATACCCCTGAGGCAAACGAAAAAACTTTTTCTGAGAGCCAAACACACTAAAGCTCGTATAGTCCCTACTTTTGTGCGCTATATTCTGGCAGAAGAATCCATTCAAGATATCTAAAGTTGTTTTGTATTTCTTACGCACAAGATTATTCATGAGCGCTGCGCTGTGTGAATTTTGTATTGTATATGTGCGTGTATGACCATTTAAATGTCTGTAATCCACCACTATCCTATAAGAATGGTCCGGTTTAGGTACAGGGAATAAGGGATTATTCATCGGCGAGATACAGGGTTCAATTACTCCCTGGTACTCCAATTGTGTAAGTATTTTCCTTACCGATGCCCTTGCCTCAAATTTTATAGGATATTGCGGTTGCGGCTGAGGTTCGCCTTTAATTGGAATTACATGGTAAGGTGAATCCCTATCCCACCCCACATGATTTCTATATAAGGCGGGTGCTTGTGCCAGAGCCCATTCGATGCCATATGACTCTGCAAGTTCTCCCGGAACAAGTGGTGAGAACGAAGGTGTAATAACCTCCTCCCCAACTGCACAGTCGCGAACAAAGCCTGGGGGCCAATCTTGTTCGGCCAGCAGAATGTCATACATTTTGACTACACGATCCCAAAAGATGGCGTTTATAGTGCGCACAATGTCCCCTTCTAATTGCAAAGTTACTGTATAAACTCTATCAGGATCAGAGACACGCATATCTGCTGTTTCGACTTGTATGAAGTCATCAGTTGCTTTCACCTCCAGATGCTCTAGAAGATTCCGGCGAACTATTGTGACCCCTGCCGCGCTGTCTAACAGTGCTAGTGCCCATGTCTTGTTCTTCAAGAGAACTCTCTTCTTGTGTGGCATGTCTAACTGAGACCGCCGCCACTTTCTTCTTTTTAAACTGCTGTTTTTGTTGGACCGGTTTCTCTTCCTTCTTGACAGAAACATCCGATGAGCGTTGTGATTCCTGTCTCGGTTTCACATACTCTGTTTTCCGCTCTGACCGCCCACCTCTCTCATTTCTCTTTTCCGATGAGTCCTGAAAGGAACGAGATTGGTGTGTATCAGTATATTGATATCTATCAGGCATCCTCAAATTATCCCTATTCCTGAGATTATACCTATTCTGTGGAGTCTCCAGTTGCAGAGATTGTCCCCTGTCTTTTTTAGGCATTTGTTGTTTTTTCTCCCAGCGCTTTTTAGAACCCTCAGGTTGCTGTTGTTTAGTAATATCCTTACTACTTTTACCCTGCAATTGCGGTTTCTGCGGTCTAGCCCGACCGATACTTGAATATGTTTCCGCTATTATTCTCGGCAGCTCCCGCTCTTGATTAAGCTGCGGGACGTCTCGAAGACGCATACGCACCGCTAGTGCCACTGCCTCCCCTTTTAGATTACTCAATATAATAGAAGAAACTGCGGCAAAATTGCCCATCAGCTGCATCCCTAGATCTAAGGCTGGGGCAGCCCCATATTCATCTTGAATTTGTTTAAGCACTTCAGGTAAATTAGCCAGTGTCGGTGTACCGTGTGCTGTAGTGTAGAGCACGGCAAACACCGTGCCCCATGTATTACAATGGTCCACAGTAGGAACCATACCAAACGGTAAACACATCGTCAATATTCTATGTTTATCCTCAGGTCCCGTATGGGGAAATACTGCTTCCAGCGTATTAATTTTTTGCGCCAGCCAAAATGGCGTTTCCTCTCGTTTTGCCGGTACTTTACCCATAACTGAGTGTACAGTGGCCGGATTGATACCCGGAACCACTACATGTGGTTGTGCCGGAGCAGCAAGCGCTGGGTTTGTGTTGAGTGTCTGCATCACAAATTGAACTAACCGTCTATATGTAGCCGTTAATTCCGTATATAAGCGACGAACTTCAGCCACTGCCAATTGAGCAACCGCAGGATGTGGTGTATATGTAGCCAATAAAGGCCAGGTAGGACCATCATTACTCAGCGGACCTAACCTAACTTGTGCTATGGTGTGTGGGAGGGCGCCATCAAGCCAATTATGGTGTTCTTGATAAGATAGAGGTATCTCTAAATATGCATATGCCCTGTATTGTCCAGGGACATTTGCCAGAGTGTAATCGTGAAATGTGTTTGAATTCCCATCAACTGCTGGAAATATGACCCAAGAATAAAAAAGTTCTGTCCTATAGGCTGCATGGGCGTCCACCACAAACGTAACTGGACCCCCCTGGCTTGTCAAACCATGTGCTAACAGATGTACCGTGAGCGGGTGTCGCATATTAACTGCTATGTTCATCACTTGGGGATTTGCCATTATGAAAACAGCGCTAGTTCAGAGAAGGCACACCAATATCGGGGTTTTCCTTTCAGAGTTCAAGCTTGAACAACCGACCACAAAACAATAGGATGTACCTATATTGTGGTGGTGGAAATCCTCAGCGCCACGGACGTCTCCGTTAACGGAACTGAGGAGTCAATATATATATGAGACCGAGAGAGTCAGCCGGACCCGAAAATTAGAGCCAGACCAATCGTTGGCAGCGCCATGTCACGTGGGCTCTCATTATCCTAAATGAGACTACTGGATTTCTAGGTAGCAGGATCGTTCCCGGTGTGGGGGACTGAGTCTGACCCACTTGAAAGGACCTCTGTCACCCTAAATCCGGTTTTGCTCCGGCTCACTAGCAGTGCCTCATCTCTCCCATGGGGGAGGGATGATTGGGCAGCCAAACGCATGACATCTTTGGAACTTCTCAGGGAAGTCGTGGTCACTCAGATCCAAACCAATTCTCTCATTTACAGTATGATCTCATATACAAATGACAAAGGCAGTTTGAGTTTTATATATTGTTTTAATAAAACGACTGCATTTTAGATATTAAGGCGTGAGCCGCAATAACCAGAACCATACAACACAGTAAGATTGAAATAGTCACAAGGAGAGTGAAACATAAGAATAACGCTATCATGTTGTTAATAAATTCTACTCTCTCTCAGTTAGTTATATTTCGAGCACAGCATGTTAAGCTTCTAACTTGCCTTTTAGATTCCCTGGGAAATCATCAACCCTCATACCTGAGCAAAGACCTGTGATCTGGTTCAGCATCTGCAACGAGGCTGTCAACGTCTAGTTGTGGTTCCCTGGTCGGAATCTCCCTCTTTCTTTCTATTAGGACAAGGAAGTGTTTTTATAACTAACGTGTCAGTGTGATCACAAAATGTCCCTGCGCAAGAATGCCAAAGACTAAACTCCTACCACGGCTATCGGCAATGTACCAGACTGTATCCTTGACTGAAGCACTGAGTGAACGAGAATGTGTTATTGAAAACTCCAGTGCTGAAGTAGGCTAAACAGTGTGATCTAAAAAATAAAACAAGACCGTAGAACTGGCTATTTGAAAAATAACAGTACGAAGCTGAATAAAAAGCATTTAGAGCAAAGTGCACGAAGGCTCTATGCTGCGAGCAAAGGAATAAAATACATCCAGGGCAAAGTGAACAAAGGCCTAAAGCCTGAAGCTAACGCGCAAAGGATACATAAAACTGACCACACTACAGTCTAGCCCATTGGTGTTGGTCCCCAAGACTGACCCCCTCCAGGTGCCACACCTGAACTTAGGTTCTGTGTGGAATACTGTGGGCTCAATGGGGTCACCAAGACTGATGTGCACTACATCCCCCAAGCTGATGAGCTCATAGATCAGCTAGGAGTGGCCAAGTTTGACTTAACATTTAGATATTGGCAGATTGCCTTGATGGAGGGGGACAAAAAGAGGTCTGCATTCTCTGCCCCAGAAGAGCACTTCCAGTTCCAGGTTCTTCTACCTTAGTGAAGAGAACTCCCAAGGATAGTTCTCCCCGCTTTCAGCTGGGGGGCATGTCTAAGACCTGGCATCCTTGGATTCCCCTAACTTTTTGCCTTCACACATTCTGTTTTTGATGGGCTTAATATTCTGTGCATTTTACCGCTGCAGACCAGTGCTAAAGTGCTTGTACTGTTTCCCTAAAACATGCTAACATTGTCATATACCCAATTGGAATATTTAATTTACCTATACATCCCTAGTAAAATGCACTTCATGTGCCCTGGCCTGTAAATTAAATGTTACTAGTGGGCCTGCAGCACTGATTGTGCCACCCAATTAGGTAGCCCTTTAAAAAGGTCTTAGTCCTGTCATTGCAGAGCCTGTGTGCACAGCATTAAACTGCCATGTCAACCTGGCAAAGTAAACCTTTTGCCAGGCACAAACCTTCTTTCTTAATACATATAAGTCACCCACAAGTTAGGCCCTAGACAACCTCAAGGGCAAGGTGCAGCGTATGTAAAACACTGAACATGTACTTTTAAGTTTTACATGTCCTGGTAGTGAGAAACTCTTAAATTTGTTTTTCACTAGCGCATAACATAGAAGTTGCCTTATACCTTTTGTAAGTATAGCTTTCAATCAGGAAGAGATGGATTTTCCATGTTTAAGGCTCTTGAATCACAATTTAAAATTCCAACTTATGGTGAAGTAGGATTTTAAACTGCAATTCTGAAAATGACACTTTTAGAACATTTGTATTTCCTCACTTTAGCCATATGGTGCCTGCTGCCTGTCTCTGCTCACATGTCTGGTATGGGGTGATATCTCAGCTTTGTGTGTGCCTCCTAGACAGCCACACACAATGGGATATTAGGTGTGAACTGATGGCCCTTGATAGCCCATCCTGGGCAGGATGGGAAGGAGGAGCAGGGCAAAGCCTCACTTACACCTGAATAGGCTGTTTCCTGTTCACACACAAAGGGCCGCATAACCTGCATAACTATACTGAGTCCAGAGCCAGGGCAGGAAGAGCAGGGTTTGTACACTTCAAAGGCATGTCTTTGAAGTCTCCCCCACTTCAAAGTGCTGTCCCTCTGACACCACCATGTCAGTACAATTCTTAGCCTGTGGATACTCTGCCAGGAAAAAGGACTGCAGTGCTGCTGAAGAACTGCTACTTTGCTAGACTCCTGCTTTGCTATGCTGGCCTGCTTCCCTCTTGCCTTGGAGTGAGAAGGACTGGACATACATTCCTCCAACCCAGAACCCAGTGTGACTCCAAGGGCTAGTTGGCTGGCCTCCTGATTAAGTCTGAGGTACATAAAAAACCTGCAACCCCTTTTGCTTCTGTACCTGGACTCTGCCATCTTTGAGCCTGCCCTGCCAAGTGGTACCATCTCAGTCCTGGAGCCTTGGAAGTAGGCCTAAGGTGTTTGCTCCAGCAGAACCAATGCATCACTGCTGCTTCCTGGAGCAGAACCGAAGCAATGCTGCTACTGCATGGGTTGGAACCAATGTAATAGACTTGTGCCACCACTGATCTTTGCATCTTGGGACTGATGAATCGCATTTGGAACCGCCACTCTGTGATGCTTTCCCCGGCGCAAGCTCCTCGCATACCTTGTTGACAGCAGCTTTGATCCTGACACTACAGCTCTGCATCGCAGCCTCATCGCTCATGGGAACTGATGCATCGCCTCAGCAGCAGAACGCATTCATGACACCGGCCTTCACATCACAAGCCCTATCGACATGATCCTCACTGACAATGGAATAGGACTTTGCACGTTCCTCATCGCATTTCAGAGCCGACGCATCGCCTCGGCTGCACAATGCATCTTTGTTTCAGATCCACGCAACCCTTCACAACCAGAATCCAAGGTACTTTGGTTTAGTGGGCCTGACTGGATCCCTGTAACCAGCCCACGCTTCATTACAGTTGGCCTGAACTTTTGACTTTGTCCTGGTCCAACGCAACCAGGTATCCCTGGTGGCTACTTCTTGCATCTAAGCGCAATTTTATAGTTTTTTTTTTTTTAATTATTAACTCAAGTTCTACTTATTTGATCTTCGTTGTTTTGGTCTTTTTTTATTTATTAACCCGTTCTGTGCCCAGGACGTAATGGTTACGTCCTGAGGCACAGTGCTGCTGTGCCCAGGACGTATCCATTACGTCCTGGTCACAGAGCCCAGAGGGAGTGCCCCCCACCCCCCCAAGTCAGGGATGAAAGGGGAAGCCCTTCCCCTTCCACCCCTACCCCCCCTCCCCACCCCCCCCTGTGACGTCAGCGCGCGAGCGCGCGCTGATTAGTCACAGGGTCTCCCCCAGAGCTTCCAGCGCGATTGAAAGAGAAATGCTTAGCATTTCTTTTTCAATCCCATGGGGGAGGCCCGGAGAGGCTTCAAAGGGAAGGAAATGTATTTCCTTCCCTTTGAAGTCTATCCCAGGGTTTCAAAAGCCGGATTGCTTGCAATCCGGCTTTTGAAACCCCACTAGACACCAGGGATTTTTTTTTATTTTCTGAAACTGACTAAAGGGAGCGACCCCTTGGGCAAGGGTCGCTCCAAGGGGGGCATTTTTTTGGGAAGGCCTTTTCTGCCCCCCCTGGGGGCAGATCGGCCTATTATTAGGCCGATCTGCCCCCAGGGGGGGCAGAAACCTCTAGGCACCAGGGATCATTTTTTTTTTTTTCTCTTTTTGTTAGGTTTTCTTTTTTTTTTAGGTGGGGAGCGACCCCTTAGGAAAGGGTCGCTCCCCTTTGGGGCAAACTATATTTAGGCCATTTCTGCCCCCCTTGGGGGCAGATTGGCCTATTTTGATGAGGCCAATCTGCTCCCAAGGGGGGCAGAAACCAATAGACCCCAGGGAGTTTGGTTTTTTTGCGTGAATTTCACGCAAGGGGAGCGACCCCTTAGGCAAGGGTCGCTCCCTGGGGGGGGGAAATTATTTTCGGCCATTTCTGCCCCCCTGGGGGGTAGATCAGCCTATTTTGATTAGGCTGATCTGCCCCCAAGGGGGGCAGAAACCACTAGGCACCAGGGATTTTTTTTTTCTTTTTTTTACAGATGGGGAGCGACCCCTTGGACAAGGGTCGCTCCCCTGGAGGGGCGAATTGTATTCAGGCCATTTCTGCCCGCTTTGGGGGCAGATCGGCCGATTTTAGGTCAATCAGCCTCCAAGGGGGGGCAGAAACCACTA
Source organism: Pleurodeles waltl (assembly GCF_031143425.1). Taxonomy (NCBI): domain Eukaryota; kingdom Metazoa; phylum Chordata; class Amphibia; order Caudata; family Salamandridae; genus Pleurodeles; species Pleurodeles waltl. The sequence goes on from NC_090441.1 coordinate 59,214,270, forward strand.
GGCACCAGGGATATTTTTGGTGCGCCGTCACGCAAGGGGAGCGACCTTGTAGGCAAGGGTCGCTCCCGGGGGGGGTTGGGGGTGCAAATTTATTTTAGGCCATTTCTGCCCCCCCTGGGGGCAGATCGGCCTATTGGTATTAGGCCGATCTGCCCCCGAGGGGGCAGAAACATCTAGGACCCAGGGCAAATTTTTTTTTTGTCTTTTTTTTTTGGTTTGTTTTTTTAGAGATGGGGAGCGACCCATTAGGCAAGGGTAACATTTATTTTAGGCCATTTCTGCCCCCCCTGGGGCCGGCTGAGCTAGAGGCCAAAATACACAGGTACGCACTGTTTTCTATGAAAAAATTTGATGTGTCCACGTTGTGTTTTGGGCCATTTCCTGTCGCGGGCGCTAGCCCTAACCACACAAGTGAGGTATCATTTTTATCAGGAGACTTGGGGGAACGCTGGGTCGAAGGAAATTTGTGGCTCCTCTCAGATTCCAGAACTTTCTGTCACCGAAATGTAAGGAAAACGTGTTTTTTTAGCCAAATTTTGAGGTTTGCAAAGGATTCTGGGTAAAGAACCTGGTCAGAGCCCCACAAGTCACCCCATCTTGGATTCCCCTGGATTTCTAGTTTTCAAAAATTTGCTGGTTTGCTAGGTTTCCCCAGGTGCCAGCTGAGCTAGAGGCCAAAATCCACAGGTAGGCACTGTTTTCTATGAAAAAATGTGATGTGTCCACGTTGTGTTTTGGGCCATTTCCTGTCACGGGCGCTAGGCCTACCCACACAAGTGAGGTATCATTTTTATCGGGAGACTTGGGGGAACGCTGGGTGGAAGGAAATGTGTGGCTCCTCTCAGATTCCAGAACTTTCTGTCACCGAAATGTGAGGAAAATGTGTTTTTTTAGCCAAATTTTGAGGTTTGCAAAGGATTCTGGGTAACAGAACCTGGTCAGAGCCCCACAAGTCACCCCATCTTGGATTCCCCTAGGTCTCTAGTTTTCAAAAATGCACAGGTTTGGTAGGTTTCCCTAGGTGCGGGCTGAGCTAGAGGCCAAAATCTACAGGTAGGCACTTTGCAAAAAACAGCTCTGTTTTCTGTGATGTGTCCACGTTGCGTTTTGGGGGCATATCCTGTTGCGGGCGCTAGGCCTACCCACACAAGTGAGGTAGCATTTTTATCGGGAGACTTGGGGGAACGCTGGGTAGAAGGAAATTTGTGGCTCCTCTCAGATTCCAGAACTTTCTGTCACCGAAATGTGAGGAAAATATGTTTTTTTAGCAAAATGTTGAGGTTTGCAAAGGATTCTGGGTAACAAAACCTGGTCAGAGGCCGCACAAGTCACCCCATCTTGGATTCCCCTAGGTATCTAGTTTTCAAAAATGCACAGGTTTGGTAGGTTTCCCTAGGTGCCGGCTGAGCTAGAGGCCAAAATCTACAGGTAGGCACTTTGCAAAAAACAGCTCTGTTTTCTGACAAAAAATGGGATGTGCCCACTTTGTGTTTTGGGACATTTCCTGTCGCGGGCGCTAGGACTACCCACACAAGTGAGGTATCATTTTTATCGGGAGACTTGGGGGAACGCTGGGTGGAAAGAAATTTGTGGCTCCTCTCAGATTCCAGAACTTTCTGTCACCGAAATGTGAGGAAAATGTGTTTTTTTAGCCACATTTTGAGGTTTGCAAAGGATTCTGGGTAACAGAACCTGGTCAGAGCCCCACAAGCCACCCCATCTTGGATTCCCCTAGGTCTCTAGTTTTAAAAAATGCACAGGTTTGGTAGGTTTCCCTAGGTGCCGGCTGAGCTAGAGGCCAAAATCTACAGGTAGGCACTTTGCAAAAAACAGCTCTGTTTTCTGTGATGTGTCCACGTTGCGTTTTGGGGCATATCCTGTCGCGGGCGCTAGGCCTACCCACACAAGTGAGGTACCATTGTTATCGGGAGACTTGGGGGAACGCTGGGTGGAAGGAAATTTGTGGCTCCTCTCAGATTCCAGAACTTTCTGGCACCGAAATGTGAAGAAAATATGTTTTTTTAGCCAAATTTTGAGGTTTGCAAAGGATTCTGGGTAACAGAACCTGGTCAGAGCCCCACAAGTCACCCCATCTTGGATTCCCCTAGGTCTCTAGTTTTCAAAAATGAACAGGTTTGGTAGGTTTCCCTAGGTGCCGGCTGAGCTAGAGGCCAAAATCTACAGGTAGGCACTTTGCAAAAAACAGCTCTGTTTTCTGTCAAAAAATGGGATGTGTCCACTTTGTGTTTTGGGACATTTCCTGTCGCGGGCGGTAGGACTACCCACACAAGTGAGGTATCATTTTTATCGGGAGACTTGGGGGAACGCTGGGTGGAAGGAAATTTGTGGCTCCTCTCAGATTCCAGAACTTTTTGTCACCGAAATGTGAGGAAAATGTGTTTTTTCAGCCAAATTTTGAGGTTTGCAAAGGATTCTGGGTAACAGAACCTGGTCAGAGCCCCACAAGTCACCCCATCTTGGATTCCCCTAGGTCTCTAGTTTTCAAAAATGCACAGGTTTGGTAGGTTTCCCTAGGTGCGGGCTGAGCTAGAGGCCAAAATCTACAGGTAGGCACTTTGCAAAAAACAGCTCTGTTTTCTGTGATGTGTCCACGTTGCGTTTTGGGGGCATATCCTGTTGCGGGCGCTAGGCCTACCCACACAAGTGAGGTAGCATTTTTATCGGGAGACTTGGGGGAACGCTGGGTAGAAGGAAATTTGTGGCTCCTCTCAGATTCCAGAACTTTCTGTCACCGAAATGTGAGGAAAATATGTTTTTTTAGCAAAATTTTGAGGTTTGCAAAGGATTCTGGGTAACAAAACCTGGTCAGAGGCCGCACAAGTCACCCCATCTTGGATTCCCCTAGGTATCTAGTTTTCAAAAATGCACAGGTTTGGTAGGTTTCCCTAGGTGCCGGCTGAGCTAGAGGCCAAAATCTACAGGTAGGCACTTTGCAAAAAACAGCTCTGTTTTCTGACAAAAAATGGGATGTGCCCACTTTGTGTTTTGGGACATTTCCTGTCGCGGGCGCTAGGACTACCCACACAAGTGAGGTATCATTTTTATCGGGAGACTTGGGGGAACGCTGGGTGGAAAGAAATTTGTGGCTCCTCTCAGATTCCAGAACTTTCTGTCACCGAAATGTGAGGAAAATGTGTTTTTTTAGCCACATTTTGAGGTTTGCAAAGGATTCTGGGTAACAGAACCTGGTCAGAGCCCCACAAGCCACCCCATCTTGGATTCCCCTAGGTCTCTAGTTTTAAAAAATGCACAGGTTTGGTAGGTTTCCCTAGGTGCCGGCTGAGCTAGAGGCCAAAATCTACAGGTAGGCACTTTGCAAAAAACAGCTCTGTTTTCTGTGATGTGTCCACGTTGCGTTTTGGGGCATATCCTGTCGCGGGCGCTAGGCCTACCCACACAAGTGAGGTACCATTTTTATCGGGAGACTTGGGGGAACGCTGGGTGGAAGGAAATTTGTGGCTCCTCTCAGATTCCAGAACTTTCTGGCACCGAAATGTGAGGAAAATATGTTTTTTTAGCCAAATTTTGAGGTTTGCAAAGGATTCTGGGTAACAGAACCTGGTCAGAGCCCCACAAGTCACCCCATCTTGGTTTCCCCTAGGTCTCTAGTTTTCAAAAATGAACAGGTTTGGTAGGTTTCCCTAGGTGCCGGCTGAGCTAGAGGCCAAAATCTACAGGTAGGCACTTTGCAAAAAACAGCTCTGTTTTCTGTCAAAAAATTGGATGTGTCCACTTTGTGTTTTGGGACATTTCCTGTCGCGGGCGGTAGGACTACCCACACAAGTGAGGTATCATTTTTATCGGGAGACTTTGGGGAACGCTGGGTGGAAGGAAATTTGTGGCTCCTCTCAGATTCCAGAACTTTTTGTCACCGAAATGTGAGGAAAATGTGTTTTTTCAGCCAAATTTTGAGGTTTACAAAGGATTCTGGGTAACAGAACCTGGTCAGAGCCCCACAAGTCACCCCATCTTGGATTCCCCTAGGTCTCTAGTTTTCAAAAATGCACAGGTTTGGTAGGTTTCCCTAGGTGCTGGCTGAGCTAGAGGCCAAAATCTACAGGTAGGCACTTTGCAAAAAACAGCTTTGTTTTCTGTGATGTGTCCACGTTGTGCTTTGGGGCATATCCTGTCGCGGGCGCTAGGCCTACCCACACAAGTGAGGTACCATTTGTATCGGGAGACTTGGGGGAACGGTGGGTGGAAGGAAATTTGTGGCTCCTCTCAGATTCCAGAACTTTCTGTCACCGAAATGTGAGGAAAATGTGTTTTTTCAGCCAAATTTTGAGGTTTGCAAAGGATTCTGGGTAACAGAACCTGGTCAGAGCCCCACAAGTCACTCCATCTTGGATTCCCCTAGGTCTCTAGTTTTCAAAAATGCACAGGTTTGGTAGGTTTCCCTAGGTGCCAGCTGAGCTAGAGGCCAAAATCTACAGGTAGGCACTTTGCAAAAAACAGCTGTTTTCTGTCAAAAAATGGGATGTGCCCACTTTGTGTTTTGGGACATTTCCTGTTGCGGGCGCTAGGACTACCCACACAAGTGAGGTATCATTTTTATCGGGAAACTTGGGGGAACGCTGGGTGGAAAGAAATTTGTGGCTCCTCTCAGATTCCAGAACTTTCTGTCACCGAAATGTGAGGAAAATGTGTTTTTTTAGCCAAATTTTGAGGTTTGCAAAGGATTCTGGGTAACAGAACCTGGTCAGAGCCCCACAAGCCACCCCATCTTGGATTCCTCTAGGTCTCTAGTTTTAAAAAATGCACAGGTTTGGTAGGTTTCCCAAGGTGCCGGCTGAGCTAGAGGCCAAAATCTACAGGTAGGCACTTTGCAAAAAGCTGCTCTGTTTTCTGTGATGTGTCCACGTTGCGTTTTGGGGCATATCCTGTCGCGGGCGCTAGGCCTACCCACACAAGTGAGGTACCATTTTTATCGGGAGACTTGGGGGAACGCTGGTTGGAAGGAAATTTGTGGCTCCTCTCAGATTCCAGAACTTTCTGTCACCGAAATGTGAGGAAAATATGTTTTTTTAGCCAAATTTTGAGGTTTGCAAAGGATTCTGGGTAACAGAACCTGGTCTGAGCCCCACAAGTCACCCCATCTTGGATTCCCCTAGGTCTCTAGTTTTCAAAAATGCACAGGTTTGGTAGGTTTCCCTAGGTGCCGGCTGAGCTAGAGGCCAAAACCTGCAGGTAGGCACTTTGCAAAAAACAGCTCTGTTTTCTGTCAAAAAATGGGATGTGCCCACTTTGTGTTTTGGGAGATTTCCTGTCGCGTGCGCTAGGACTACCCACACAAGTGAGGTATCATTTGTATCGGGAGACTTGGGGAACGCTTGGTGGAAGGAAATTTGTGGCTCCTCTCAGATTCCAGAACTTTCTGTCACCGAAATGTGAGGAAAATGTGTTTTTTTAGCCAGATTTTGAGGTTTGCAAAGGATTCTGGGTAACAGAACCTGGTCAGAGCCCCACAAGTCACCCCATCTTGGATTCCCCTAGGTCTCTAGTTTTCAAAAATGCACAGGTTTGGTAGGTTTCCCTAGGTGCCGGCTGAGCTAGAGGCCAAAATCTACAGGTAGGCACTTTGCAAAAAACAGCTTTGTTTTCTGTCAAAAAATGGGATGTGTCCACTTTGTGTTTTGGGACATTTCCTGTCGCGGGCGGTAGGACTACCCACACAAGTGAGGTATCATTTTTATCGGGAGACTTGGGGGAACGCTGGGTGGAAGGAAATTTGTGGCTCCTCTCAGATTCCAGAACTTTTTGTCACCGAAATGTGAGGAAAATGTGTTTTTTCAGCCAAATTTTGAGGTTTACAATGGATTCTGGGTAACAGAACCTGGTCAGAGCCCCACAAGTCACCCCATCTTGGATTCCCCTAGGTCTCTAGTTTTCAAAAATGCACAGGTTTGGTAGGTTTCCCTAGGTGCTGGTTGAGCTAGAGGCCAAAATCTACAGGTAGGCACTTTGCAAAAAACAGCTTTGTTTTCTGTGATGTGTCCACGTTGTGCTTTGGGGCATATCCTGTCGCGGGCGCTAGGCCTACCCACACAAGTGAGGTACCATTTGTATCGGGAGACTTGGGGGAACGGTGGATGGAAGGAAATGTGTGGCTCCTCTCAGATTCCAGAACTTTCTGTCACCGAAATGTGAGGAAAATGTGTTTTTTCAGCCAAATTTTGAGGTTTGCAAAGGATTCTGGGTAACAGAACCTGGTCAGAGCCCCACAAGTCACTCCATCTTGGATTCCCCTAGGTCTCTAGTTTTAAAAAATGCACAGGTTTGGTAGGTTTCCCTAGGTGCCGGCTGAGCTAGAGGCCAAAATCTACAGGTAGGCACTTTGCAAAAAACAGCTCTGTTTTCTGTGATGTGTCCACGTTGCGTTTTGGGGCATATCCTGTCGCGGGCGCTAGGCCTACCCACACAAGTGAGGTACCATTTTTATCGGGAGACTTGGGGGAACGCTGGGTAGAAGGAAATTTGTGGCTCCTCTCAGATTCCAGAACTTTCTGTCACCGAAATGTGAGGAAAAAATGTTTTTTTAACCAAATTTTGAGGTTTGCAAAGGATTCTGGGTAACAGAACCTGGTCAGAGCCCCACAAGTCACCCCATCTTGGATTCCCCTGGGTCTCTAGTTTTCAAAAATGCACAGGTTTGGTAGGTTTCCCTAGGTGCCGGCTGAGCTAGAGGCCAAAATCTACAGGTAGGCACTTTGCAAAAAACAGCTCTGTTTTCTGTCAAAAAATGGGATGTGCCCACTTTGTGTTTTGGGACATTTCCTGTCGCGGGCGCTAGGACTACCCACACAAGTGAGGTATCATTTTTATCGGGAGACTTGGGGGAACGCTGGGTGGAAAGAAATTTGTGGCTCCTCTCAGATTCCAGAACTTTCTGTCACCGAAATGTGAGGAAAATGTGTTTTTTTAGCCAAATTTTGAGGTTTGCAAAGGATTCTGGGTAACAGAACCTGGTCAGAGCCCCACAAGCCACCCCATCTTGGATTCCCCTAGGTCTCTAGTTTTAAAAAATGCACAGGTTTGGTAGGTTTCCCTAGGTGCCGGCTGAGCTAGAGGCCAAAATCTACAGGTAGGCACTTTGCAAAAAACAGCTCTGTTTTCTGTGATGTGTCCACGTTGTGTTTTGGGGCATATCCTGTCGCGGGCGCTAGGCCTACCCACACAAGTGAGGTACCATTTTTATCGGGAGACTTGGGGGAACGCTGGGTGGAAGGAAATTTGTGGTTACTCTCAGATTCCAGAACTTTCTGTCACCGAAATGTGAGGAAAATATGTTTTTTTAGCCAAATTTTGAGGTTTGCAAAGGATTCTGGGTAACAGAACCTGGTCAGAGCCCCACAAGTCACCCCATCTTGGATTCCCCTAGGTCTCTAGTTTTTAAAAATGCACAGGTTTGGTAGGTTTCCCTAGGTGCCAGCTGAGCTAGAGGCCAAAATCTACAGGTAGGCACTTTGCAAAAAACAGCTCTGTTTTCTGTCAGAAAATGGGATGTGCCCACTTTGTGTTTTGGGACATTTCCTGTCGCGGGCGCTAGGACTACCCACACAAGTGAGGTATCATTTTTATCGGGAGACTTGGGGGAACGCTGGGTGGAAAGAAATTTGTGGCTCCTCTCAGATTCCAGAACTTTCTGTCACCGAAATGTGAGGAAAATGTGTTTTTTTAGCCAAATTTTGAGGTTTGCAAAGGATTCTGGGTAACAGAACCTGGTCAGAGCCCCACAAGCCACCCCATCTTGGATTCCTCTAGGTCTCTAGTTTTAAAAAATGCACAGGTTTGGTAGGTTTCCCTAGGTGCCGGCTGAGCTAGAGGCCAAAACCTGCAGGTAGGCACTTTGCAAAAAACAGCTCTGTTTTCTGTCAAAAAATGGGATGTGCCCACTTTGTGTTTTGGGAGATTTCCTGTCGCGTGCGCTAGGACTACCCACACAAGTGAGGTATCATTTGTATCGGGAGACTTGGGGAACGCTTGGTGGAAGGAAATTTGTGGCTCCTCTCAGATTCCAGAACTTTCTGTCACCGAAATGTGAGGAAAATGTGTTTTTTTTAGCCAGATTTTGAGGTTTGCAAAGGATTCTGGGTAACAGAACCTGGTCAGAGCCCCACAAGTCACCCCATCTTGGATTCCCCTAGGTCTCTAGTTTTCAAAAATGCACAGGTTTGGTAGGTTTCCCTAGGTGCCGGCTGAGCTAGAGGCCAAAATCTACAGGTAGGCACTTTGCAAAAAACAGCTCTGTTTTCTGTGATGTGTCCACGTTGTGTTTTGGGGCATATCCTGTCGCGGGCGCTAGGCCTACCCACACAAGTGAGGTACCATTTTTATCGGGAGACTTGGGGGAACGCTGGGTGGAAGGAAATTTGTGGCTCCTCTCCGATTCCAGAACTTTCTGTCACCGAAATGTGAGGAAAATATGTTTTTTTAGCCAAATTTTGAGGTTTGCAAAGGATTCTGGGTAACAGAACCTGGTCAGAGCCCCACAAGTCACCCCATCTTGGATTCCCCTAGGTCTCTAGTTTTTAAAAATGCACAGGTTTGGTAGGTTTCCCTAGGTGCCAGCTGAGCTAGAGGCCAAAATCTACAGGTAGGCACTTTGCAAAAAACAGCTCTGTTTTCTGTCAGAAAATGGGATGTGCCCACTTTGTGTTTTGGGACATTTCCTGTCGCGGGCGCTAGGACTACCCACACAAGTGAGGTATCATTTTTATCGGGAGACTTGGGGGAACGCTGGGTGGAAAGAAATTTGTGGCTCCTCTCAGATTCCAGAACTTTCTGTCACCGAAATGTGAGGAAAATGTGTTTTTTTAGCCAAATTTTGAGGTTTGCAAAGGATTCTGGGTAACAGAACCTGGTCAGAGCCCCACAAGCCACCCCATCTTGGATTCCTCTAGGTCTCTAGTTTTAAAAAATGCACAGGTTTGGTAGGTTTCCCTAGGTGCCGGCTGAGCTAGAGGCCAAAACCTGCAGGTAGGCACTTTGCAAAAAACAGCTCTGTTTTCTGTCAAAAAATGGGATGTGCCCACTTTGTGTTTTGGGAGATTTCCTGTCGCGTGCGCTAGGACTACCCACACAAGTGAGGTATCATTTGTATCGGGAGACTTGGGGAACGCTTGGTGGAAGGAAATTTGTGGCTCCTCTCAGATTCCAGAACTTTCTGTCACCGAAATGTGAGGAAAATGTGTTTTTTTAGCCAGATTTTGAGGTTTGCAAAGGATTCTGGGTAACAGAACCTGGTCAGAGCCCCACAAGTCACCCCATCTTGGATTCCCCTAGGTCTCTAGTTTTCAAAAATGCACAGGTTTGGTAGGTTTCCCTAGGTGCCGGCTGAGCTAGAGGCCAAAATCTACAGGTAGGCACTTTGCAAAAAACAGCTCTGTTTTCTGTGATGTGTCCACGTTGTGTTTTGGGGCATATCCTGTCGCGGGCGCTAGGCCTACCCACACAAGTGAGGTACCATTTTTATCGGGAGACTTGGGGGAACGCTGGGTGGAAGGAAATTTGTGGTTACTCTCAGATTCCAGAACTTTCTGTCACCGAAATGTGAGGAAAATATGTTTTTTTAGCCAAATTTTGAGGTTTGCAAAGGATTCTGGGTAACAGAACCTGGTCAGAGCCCCACAAGTCACCCCATCTTGGATTCCCCTAGGTCTCTAGTTTTAAAAAATGCACAGGTTTGGTAGGTTTCCCTAGGTGCCAGCTGAGCTAGAGGCCAAAATCTACAGGTAGGCACTTTGCAAAAAACAGCTCTGTTTTCTGTCAGAAAATGGGATGTGCCCACTTTGTGTTTTGGGACATTTCCTGTCGCGGGCGCTAGGACTACCCACACAAGTGAGGTATCATTTTTATCGGGAGACTTGGGGGAACGCTGGGTGGAAAGAAATTTGTGGCTCCTCTCAGATTCCAGAACTTTCTGTCACCGAAATGTGAGGAAAATGTGTTTTTTTAGCCAAATTTTGAGGTTTGCAAAGGATTCTGGGTAACAGAACCTGGTCAGAGCCCCACAAGCCACCCCATCTTGGATTCCTCTAGGTCTCTAGTTTTAAAAAATGCACAGGTTTGGTAGGTTTCCCTAGGTGCCGGCTGAGCTAGAGGCCAAAATCTACAGGTAGGCACTTTGCAAAAAGCAGCTCTGTTTTCTGTGATGTGTCCACGTTGCGTTTTGGGGCATATCCTGTCGCGGGCGCTAGGCCTACCCACACAAGTGAGGTACCATTTTTATCGGGAGACTTGGGGGAACGCTGGGTGGAAAGAAATTTCTGGCTCCTCTCAGATTCCAGAACTTTCTGTCACCGAAATGTGAGGAAAATATGTTTTTTTAGCCAAATTTTGAGGTTTGCAAAGGATTCTGGGTAACAGAACCTGGTCTGAGCCCCACAAGTCACCCCATCCTGGATTCCCCTAGGTCTCTAGTTTTCAAAAATGCACAGGTTTGGTAGGTTTCCCTAGGTGCCGGCTGAGCTAGAGGCCAAAATCTACAGGTAGGCACTTTGCAAAAAAACAGCTCTGTTTTCTGTCAAAAAATGGGATGTGTCCACTTTGTGTTTTGGGACATTTCCTGTCGCGGGCGGTAGGACTACCCACACAAGTGAGGTATCATTTTTATCGGGAGACTTGGGGGAACGCTGGGTGGAAGGAAATTTTTGTGGCTCCTCTCAGATTCCAGAACTTTTTGTCACCGAAATGTGAGGAAAATGTGTTTTTTCAGCCAAATTTTGAGGTTTGCAAAGGATTCTGGGTAATAGAACCTGGTCAGAGCCCCACAAGTCACCCCATCTTGGATTCCCCTAGGTCTATAGTTTTAAAAAATGCACAGGTTTGGTAGGTTTCCCTAGATGCCGGCTGAGCTAGAGGCCAAAATCTACAGGTAGGCACTTTGCAAAAAACAGCTCTGTTTTCTGTGATGTGTCCACGTTGTGTTTTGGGGCATATCCTGTCCCGGGCGCTAGGGCTACCCACACAAGTGAGGTATCATTTTTATCGGTAGACTTGGGGGAACATAGAATAGCAAAACAAGTGTTATTGCCCCTTGTCTTTCTCTACATTTTTCCCTTCAAAATGTAAGACAGTGTGTAAAAAATTCAGAGATGTGCAAATAACCACTGCTTCTCAACACCTTATCTTGTGCCCATTTTGGAAATACAAAGGTTTTCTTGATAGCTATTTTTTACTCTTTATATTTCAGCAAATGAATTGCTGTATACCCGGTATAAAATGAAAACCCACTGCAGGGTACAGGTCATTTATTGGCTCTGGGTACCTAGAGTTCTTGATGAACCTACAAGCCCTATATATCCCCGCAACCAGAGGAGTCCAGCAGACGTAACGGTATATTGCTTTTGAAAATCTGACATTGCAGGAAAAAGTTACAGAGTAAAACGTAGAGAAAAATTGATGTTTTTTTCACCTCAATTTCAATATTTTTCTTTTTCAGTTGTTATTTTCTGTAGGAAACCCTTGTAGGATCTACACAAATTACCCCTTGCTGAATTCAGAATTTTGTCTACTTTTTAGAAATGTTGCGGTTTCTGGGATCCAGCGTTGGTTTCATGCCTATTTCTGTCACTGACTGGAAGGAGGCTGAAAGCACAAACAAAATCGTAAAAATGGGGTATGTCCCAGTAAAATGCCAAAATTGTGTTGAAAAATTGGGTTTTCTGATTCAAGTCTGCCTGTTCCTGAAAGCTGGTGATTTTAGCACTGCAAACCCTTTGTTGATGCCCTTTTCAGGGAGAAAACCACAAGCCTTCTTCTGCAGACCCTTTTTCACATTTTTTTGAAAAAAATGAAATGTTCACTGTATTTTGGCTAATTTCTTGTCCTCCTTCTGGGGAACCCACAAAGTCTGGGTACCTCTAGAATCCCTAGGATGTTGGAAAAAAAGGACGCAAATTTGGCGTGGGTAGCTCATGTGAACAAAAAGTTATGAGGGCCTAAGCGCGAACTGCCCCAAATAGCTAAAAAAAGGCTCAGCACTGGAGGGGGAAAAGGCCTGGCAGCGAAGGGGTTAAATTCAGTTCTACTTTTCTAACCTGATGTGGAATCCTTTTTGTGTGGTGTTTTCACTGTTTTTCTGTTTGAAGTGTTGCACAACTACTTTACACATTGCCTTTAAGGCAAGCCTGACTGCTCTGTGCCAAGCTATCAAAGGCTCTGCACAGGTTAATTTGGGGTTTGCTTGTGCCTTACCCTGACAAGAATTGTGGTTGCTGCTTGACTAAAGCTGTCACCCCAGTCAACCAACAACCCAGTTTCTCACAGTCAACTATGCCGATTGACCTGTAATCTTTGTCTAGATTTCGAAATCTATACATTTTGGATTAATTTTCTTTGACACTTTTCAACTTTATTATTTATGAACTACATGTACTGGATCTCCTGTTTCAGGAGAATCAGGAAAGATTTGAGGATAAAATCTAGCTAAGGCAAATAAAGGAGAAAAGCATGTAGACATATAGATTGAATTTTTTTAGGCATATTCATCTACTGGCAAAAGAGATTTCCAGTTGCCCTGGGTTACAGAAATGCAGCATCTTAAGACCTCTTCAAGAGTTCGGTGTAACTTCTCTGTTCGCCCAGTGGCTTGGTGGAAGCTGGATGTTAATGCACTTTGCATGCAAGGTTATGACACAGGAAGTTACACAACTTTAAGACATACTGAGGTCCATGATCCAGAATGATTTCCAAAGGCAACCCATGGAGTCTAAATATGTCAGAGTAGAAATTTTTAGCCTTGTTTGATGTATCTGGTCATTTTGGTAGAGTAGGCAAGTGACACATTTTAGTACATGAATGTACAATAACCATAAGTGTGATATAGCTCAATTGAGGCAAATCCACTACGAAGTCAGTAGAAATAATTCTTCAAGAGTTAGAGGGAACTTCTGGTGTCAATAATACTCCTGATTTCCTATGCGTGTTCAGATTTATTTTGAGAGCAGGCTTTGCTGAAGCTGATAAATCTTCTGACATCAATGTTAAGAGACAGCCACCAGATCTTTCTTCTGATTAAATATTTCTTAATTTTTCTTCTTCTCAATCCGGAAATTAAGGAATTGTTACACAGTTGTAGAATTAACGTTTGTGAATGGTTTAAAGAAATAAAGTTTTTGTTCTTAACAGAAATCAGGCTATTTTATCTTTGGAACAGAGGAAAATAACTTCTTTAGTCTCGTGAGTTAAAGTGTCAGTTACTAGATAGATTGTCCCAAGAAATATATAAGTAGCTGGGGAATTGAAGGCTTGGAGAGCACAAATCTTCTCAACAGTCCTGGTACTCTCTAACTCTATGTATCATCTATACAAATCAACAGCAATAACACTTTCAGAGCCAGGAATGTCGGTAAGGGAAAAGTCAAATTGCTGCAAAAAGAATGCCCATCTGACGTAGCTACTATTCTGACATTCCACGTGCTGGAAGGATTGAAGATTTATGTGGTCACGGCAGCCAGTTAACTCAGATTTGAGCTCCATTCAAAAAGGGTCTCCAATTGATAAATGCTGACATTATCACCATAAGTGCTTTCTTTAAAACTGAATAGTTTATTTTTACTGGAGAAAATGTTCTCTGTCTTGACCAGGCTGAACCAAGACTGCATATGGCTAGGTCTGAGGCATCAGTCTTGAGGATAAAGGTCTTGGAAACATCAGGTGGTTGTAGCATGGGACCTTGAATAAACTCTTCCTTAAGTCTTTTACAGATGAGGGTGGCAGTGTGAGTCCATTGAAAGATCTTTTTTTTTAAAGGATCGGTAATCGGAGAATTGAACTTCCGATAGTAGTTTGCTCAGTTTAAAAAGGTCTGTGTTTCTATTACAGAAATGGGAATAAGCCAATCCAGCATGTCTTTATTCTTTTGAATGTCCATCGCTATTCCATCTGAAGAAAGAGCATAACCCAAATAATATACAGAAAGTTTACCAAGCAGACACTTCTCTGGCTTGGCCAGCAATTTATTTCCCCTCAGCTGCTGAAAGACTTGTTTGACATGAGATGGATGATCTACAGGTTCTTTTGAAAAACAAGGCTGTCATATAAGTAGAAGACTGTTATCTGGAGGAATAAATCTGAAAAAAATGCATTCATAAAATGTTGGAACAACGCAAGGGAATTACAGAGGCGAAATGGAATCTCTTGGTATTCAAAGTGCCCAAATGGTGTCCGGGATCCTTTTTTTCATACATCACCTGATCAGATCTGAACTAGGTTACAACCTCCTCTGAGATTCAATTTGGTAAACACTTGAGCCCCTTGGACAGTCTCCGGAATGTCAGTATCAGGAATGAGAGAGAAGGGGAAGCGGCCCTTGATAAATTAAGACCCCTACAATCGATACAAGGCCTAAGTTCAGTTGCAGCCTTTTTGCCACGGAAAAAGGTGCTCTGGCCTTATTCTTGGGATGACGTAATCGGCCATTATCAATATTTGCATCTGGATATTGCCTTAACGTCTGTTGTTCCAAAGGAGATTAAAAAAAAAATACCCATATGCAACTATTGCATCAGAAAGAATTACGATAGCACAGTATAAAGGTTGATGAGGAGGTAACTCCTTAGTTATTGATTTTTGGAACACATCTTACGTGTGAAAGTTTTCTGGAATCTCAGATAGCTGTGCTATTGAGTGGGTGATGTTACTGAAGGGGATTTGAAAACCGATGGTAGAAAAAAGTTGATTGACAATACAAGGAGAGATGCAAAACTCTGATCCAAGGAACAAGATGTTTACTGACCAATGTATGTGTGAGATATTATTGTATGCTTTGATAATAACAGCACCAATTATGTGAACCTATATTGATTTGAGAAGTATGCCTAGCATACAGTGTTTCCCAAAGCAGTTGACCCGCACTGATTGTATTATAGTGAGGGCCTCTATCACCAGGGCCCAATATTCGCTAATTACTGAGCATGACCATATCACGTGGAGGAAGTCTGCTGCAGCCAGGTGCATTTAGGACAGATCCCCTTAAGTTGTGGCTAAACCGTACTCAGGATAGGTGGGTTAGATATGTGCAGTGCAGGGTTTTAAACAGTAGCAAGCAAAATCTAGCATTGCTTGAAACCCCCTTGCAGTAGCCTAGCACCCTATCCTTATCCGTGACTCATTCACCAACATTGGGTTCCCATTTAGCATATGTTGTGAAGAAGCCATTTACCCTTCTATGGAACTTTGTCTTATAAATCAAGGAATCGCGTCTGCCCCCATCTTGAAGTCCCACAATGGTATTCAGCGTGTGGGATTCTGGTGGTCGCCCTGGAAACCCTAGTCAAAATGGAAGATCTTCCTGGAGTCATTCTGAAGTCATCCGATGACTTCAGCTGGGCTATTCCTGTAATTAACTGGTGAAGTCATGACAGGCCATCCTGAAGTATGCTTATAGGGCGAAATATTTAAATGAGATGACTCTAGAGTTATCAGAAAAACTACAGGATGGTGTTGTGATGACTTCAAGGTGATGATCATTTACTACTGTAGGATGGCCTTCTGATTACTTCAGTGGAAAGCCTGTGATGATCTTTTACTATTCCAGGATGATTCCCTGATGACTTCAGGGTATGCTAGTATTGCTTCATGATTATAATAGGATGATCTCAGCATGACTTTAGGATGGAGTGTTACTACACCAGGATTACTCCCTGATGACTTCAGGATGAGGTTTTATTACTCTAGAATGATAGCATGATGATTTTGGGAAGAGGTTGTTACTACTTCAGGGTGGTGCGCTCTTAACTCCTCAATGTAGTTGTTTTACTCCACGATGGTCCCATACTGATTTCAAGATGGAGGTGCTATGCCAGGATGATCTCAGAGTATTACTGGGTGAACACTTTTGCGAAAATTATAAAACCTGTTTTTGTGCGAAAAGCGTGGATCATGGTCACAGAAACACCAGAACTGCTTTGAAGGCAAACTAGAAAAAGGGGTGAAGTCCCTTATTTCCAAATATGGGAAAACACATGTCAAGCTGCCTGCATTACCTTGTGCTGCAAAATGATCCAAGAAGTCACTGGCTACCCACTGTTATTCTGAAAGGTTTTCCAGTGGCTAATCATAACTATCTAGCAACACATACCTGTACTGATTGGTTGATGGGAACCAACTTGATGTGTATAAACAGCAAGCAGTGCAGTTGTTATACCCTTGTAATTAGCTTCTCAGAACCCATAATATCCCTGTTCCTGCCTGCTCATTCCATCATGTAAACAATCTTGCAGCAACTCATTTTTTACTAGAGGATATAATTGGCTATTGGTGCCTTTTCTGTGCATTGTAATTGGAGGAGGAGGCAACAGAAAATAGCAGGTTCCCACTTACCATGCAAACTTCATCCAGACCCTCTCATGAGTGCTGTAGGATATGCACTGGTACTTCAGAATGATTTGACAATAGCTAAGATCCATGACTACCACTCATCTTATTACAACGTAAATGCAAAGAAGTATTGTTAAGCTAATACACAGCAACAACCACAAACCCACATGTCACTTCTCCACTCCTTGTAGTTCTGCCTCCATATTGTTCTGTGACTCCTGGTAGTAGTGGAAAGGCAGGAGAAAGTGAGGGATTGTAAGTGCCTGCGATAATGCAACAGGCGGAGAATTTGTGTGGAGAGAGTCAAGGTGTCTAGGTATGTGTGACTGTGTGATCGGGATTTTGTGACGAACAGTGGTTGAGGCCTGTAACTGAGATTCAATGTAATATTGGGTACAGCAGAGCAGGATACTGCAATTCAATGGAGTTGGGTTTGAAGATATTGTAAAAGATTAATGTCAGTGGTGGGTGATTGGTACTGTGGTGGTGAGTGGTTGGCAGTACCTGATGAAAAGTGGCTTGATCAGATGATTTCTGTGGTTCGCGATCCTACAAGTAAGGAAAGAAGTGTTGGTGTGACTCAAAGGTATTTAGAGTGGTTTCAAAAATATGGTGTCAGGGAAGTTTCATACATAACTAAGTAATTGGTTGAATGTCTGAATGCTGTGAATGCTGAACGGTGTGAGAACAGATTGAGCCTCTGAGTATCTTTGGATGAGTAGCCGTTGGTAGAGTGATGAACAGGTAGTGCTGTATGAAATGGTGGGCATGCTATGAGTGGATGATAAAGTGAGGTGTAAATGACTATAGTCTGATTTAGAGTTTTGCCATCGGATTACTCAGTCACCAACGTGACGGATGTCCCGTCCACCATATTATGATTTCCATAAACTATAATGGAATCGTAATACAGCGGATGGGATATCCGTCACATTTGTGACAGAGCAACCTCATCCTCCAAACTCTAAATCAGGTCCTAAGTATGATTACATGGTGCGTGCGAGTAAAGGCAAGGCAAGTAATGTTTTGAGTGGATGATGCGAGTAACTGAGCATGTATCTAACGCAACAGTGTTGTTTTGTGAATTTAGATGAATGGTGTGGGTAATATAGAGAGCAGTGAATGATACAAGTAACACTGATTAGTAGGAGAGGGGTTTGAGTTTATACGGTCCAAGGGGACCCCCCCCCAACCAGAACTACAGGGGTCAGAGTTCCTCATTACACCAATATAAATTAGAAATCAAGTTGGACTGCAACCTATACACAACGCACTGAGCAATGGAATTGTTTCTGGTAACGACCAGCCCCACAAGATAGGTTCAGCGACACAGTGGAAATCCAAACCCTCTTGCGTAAACAAATAACACACTCACAAAAGCACAAAGAAACAATACATGTATTTTAAAATGTTTATTTTAAAATCCAACCCAGTGCATAAAATATGAATGGTAAACACAAAGGATGCAAAAAAGAAATGCAACTAACCATGTCACGATCAGCAAAACCAATACGAAAGTCTCTAACATGGATGTTTAGTTCTTTTCATCCTAATACTCTTAGGCTATTTCTATGTACTGCGCTAAGATATAAAGCTGTAAATAGATAGCCTATTTTCACGTTTCTTAAAATGGCTCAAGCAGCATACCCATTTTCATTAATAAATAGCAACTCAGCTATTCTCCATTGCAGCTTGTTTGGAGCTTTGGTATAAACAGCGACTGGCCCACAGCATGTTTTCCAATGTTGCTTCAAATTGAGGCTGGTTGGTGCTGCAAACCGGTGTGACCTCTGGTGTGATATTGCTGTAGGAAGTCCCTCTCCAACTATGATCCAATACCTGGGTTTCTGTAGCATCTGATCCCCTATTTTATCTTATGTTGTGAAAATAAATGCAAGGCTTGCAGACAGTAAAGCATCTAGAAGGCTAACAATCATGGCAACAAATTTGTCAAATTGATTCACATATGGATTAGATGCATTCATAACTAAAAAGCAAGTGAGGGTACACAATAAGTGGGCATGATGTTATGTGAGCCTAAATGGACACAATGCCAACATTTCTATGCATGTCTTAACAACTTTGCACATTCTAGGATAATGATAAAAGTGTCTGAAACCAGCAAAGAGCTGCTACAGTGATCACAAAAGAGTGTGTTGTGAATGGTTGGAGACATGTTGTGAAGGGTGGGTATGGCAACTGGCTATGCGAAATGTTACATGAGATTAAGCAGATATATGGGAAAGGTGTTACTGAATATGTGTTAAATGGTGGAGATAAGTGGCTGCTGCTGTACAAAGTGATGTGTTGAATGAGTGGTGCAAGTAGCTTAGGCAAATGTTCTGATTGATTATAGGTTTGCAGTATCAGATGTGAGCAGTGGGTTTTGCTGTGCAAGGCTGAAAGGGTATGCATCTGACTGTGGGTGAGAACTAACTGGTATGAGTGACTGGTTATGTTGAAGAGTGGTGTTTAAAATGGTTGCGAGTGAGTAAAAGGTGTGAGCAAGTGGGTGAGGGTGAATGTCTGCACATGACTGCTTGCATAAATGAAGACTATGATTTAAAGAGTGCGGTTTGTGGGTGATAGTATGACTGGTGTTGCAAAATAGCTGTGTGTGTATGTCAAAGTGGCTGAAGGTGAGTAGCTTGATGAAATGGTGTTTGGGTTGTGCTAGAATGTAACTGACGTGCTGTGAGTATTAGGGTAGTGAATATGTACTGTAAGTGCTAAAGAGGAGTGGTGTTGCAAGTGACTAGGAATGAGAGGTGTGGTGAAAGTGCTTCTGTGAACAGACAATGATGAGAATGGCAGGACAATCTAATCACTTTCCAAGTTATTTGAGGAATAGTGATCTGTTGTAGAGTGGGCGAGATATATTGTGCCTGTGTGATAGTGTGAGTGATTGGTGTTAAAAGTAAGTTCTGCTAACCATCTGAGTGCGAGTGATCAGTGTTGGTTTTCTCAGTGGACCACCGGTGTTATATGTGGCTGAATGTGTGCTGTGTTGGGAGGTTGAGAGTGATTGGTGATGGCATGGATGAGCGATATTGCATCTGGTGCGCGTTCTTAGTGTTGCAACTGAGTGGTATATGTGAATGATGGTAAGTGAATGGTATAAGCAGATATGTGTTGCGGGCTGTATTACTAGTTTAAAGTGGTGCCACTTAGTAATGTTGCAGGTGGCAGTTCGGTATTGTGAGAGGCCAACTGGTATGATTAGAGTCCAGTGTTATACCAAATAATGACTGCTTGCAGGGGGGAGTTACTGTATGAATCAGTGAGACAAGTGATTAATGTTGTGAGATATACAAATGTTGCAGAGGCTGGAGGCAAATAAATGGTGGTCTGAGTAGTGTAAGCAGCTGAAAGTTATTATATGGTGTAAAAGGCAGCAGATAACCATGTGTGGTAAGAGATCAGGGGTATTTTGAGCAGGTGGTGTAAGTGGCTGTGTACGAGTTTAAGAGGGATATTATAATATGTCAATGTGTGTAGTTCAATGGCATAGTGAATGGCAGGCTTTGACTGCGTGCCATGCTCCAATATTGTTGTAAGTAACTAGAAAACACAAAATATTTGGAGATGAATCATACTGTGAGTGAGAGATACTATAACAAGCTGTGTGGAGAGGCAGTGGGCATGAATACTTGCAAGAGATCCTGAGTGCAGGCTGTGACAGGAACAAGCCAAGCAGCACTTACCCTCCTCTATGTTGATATGAGGCACAGGTCATGTGATGTGGCCACTTACATTATCCAAGGTATCGCAGACCCTGCTCTCTTGAGGCACACAGCTCTGCTCTCTGTCTTTGAATGTTGCTTTATAAGGCTCCTTTGATTTTGAAATGTAGTTTCAGCTTCGTATACAAATGTGCTGGAAGAGAAAAAATACTTTAGATGGTTACAGAAGTACATTATAGGTTTTCTACAAATGAGCATTGTGTACACCACATCTTGTCACGATTACTCCCCTGATTACACACACCCTCCTGTCAAACCTCCCTTTCATCTCCCTCCCACCCAACCCCCTCCTTTTTGCAGCTCCCTTCTACCACCCATCCCATCATCAAGTGCTGTCCTTCGGTGCCCTACATGCAGCCCAGATCAGATTGCTCACTCCCCTCATGCCTTAACCTGTCCACTCCTGGTACTCAACCTTTTTTCCCTCTGGTCGTGCCACCAAACCACCATGCCCTTATATCATACTTATCTCCTCCAGTCCTTCTATTCCCCCTTTCTGTGTCACCCAACACCTGCCCTGACCAGTAGTCCATTCCCTCCTTTCTCTTATTCTGTCTTTCAAACCCCCATTAGACATTCCAGGTTGATTCCTATTATCTATATTGTGTCACTTGAAATATCCATTCCATCCTATCTGATTATCTCCTTTCCACTGTCACCCATCAACTTTCACAGTTTGTCCCTTACGCTCTGCCACCTTGCTACGCCTCAAAGCTGTGATTCATTCCGTGTATGTCCCTTATGATATGCCATTAATTCACAGCCCTGTCCTACCTCATACGCACCTGCTCCCATCAAGTCACCCCAACACCTGTTCCTTCCCTCAACTATAATTTTCTTCTACTGTCACCTATCCCAGATACACTGTTACCTATTCTTCCAATTTCTACTGTGTCAACCTGTCAATTAAACTACTATTTGTACATCCCATGTCCTGACACCAGCCCTTCAGTTGCAATACCCTCCACTCCCACACCTTTTCATGAACCACACACTCTACGATATCCATACCTGTCCCTTCAGGCACCCCCCTCTTGTCATCTGTTGTGTGGCACTGCCACACGCATTTGGCTGTCCAATCAGCCTTCTCCCTTCATCACACACCTTCTCATTTGACATTGGAAAGATGATTCAATGAGGGACAGTTTGTAGTCGAGTTCTGGTAGTCTTCAGGTCATAAGTCTGGATCCCCACAGTGCCAGCTTAGTCTTCCATCCTTCTAAGATTGGTAAAATGAATGCCATGCTAGAGTTAAAAAGTAACCTGTTATATACAGCACTTGGAAACTAACACAACTACCTCTGCCATCTATCACCAGACATAGTTATCAAATGTTAATTAAGTTATATTGTATGATGATTTCTGGGTCAGAAACCACACTATCGTTTCTAGTGATCAGAATTCCATGTTATGTGATATTTTTGGGCCAAGGCTGACGCAGTGGGGTTCTAGTTATTTTAACAGAATGCTATATATTGGTATTGAAACCGGACAAACCCTCAGAAAACAATTGCTAGTATGTGTATGGAAGCTTCATAGAAGCAGATTACACATCTGTCTCTTGCAAAGTTAGTAACAGTCCCTTAATGTAAGAGGGGAGAACCATGAAAGACGGGTGAGAGAGGGATATGGAGGAAGGTGGTCAAGTGGGAGGTGGATTTGACAGAGAAGGGATGGTGAGGGAGGGAGAGAAAACTGAGGAAATTAAATTGAAAGGAACATTGGGGTGGAGAAGGGAAGGAAAAAACAGACGGGTGGGAAAGGAAAAAAAGAGGACAAGGTAGTTAAAGAGGACACAGTAAAGCGAGAAATATGCATACATGTGAAACGGGAAAGAGTAAATCATTGGTGGAATAGCACAAAAGGAGAGTGGAGGGAAGGGAATGGGGGAGCAAAACAGGAGAGTGAAGAGGAAAAGCAGACTGGTAGAATATTTGTCTCTGGTGCTAGAGGTAGGTGTGTGTGTGTGAAACCAAGTTTGGGACTTTGCTGGGTCTGCAAGTCTAACAGTGTGTATGTGCTACATCTTCATGTCAGACAGAACGGTAAGTCAAGGGCAGCTTTTCACAATAGCTTTGCCTGTGGCAGGTATGGCAGCACTATCCCACAATTCTCAGATGCCAGAGAGACCCTTGCATATGCCATAGAACACATTTGTGAAATATATAGGTGGCAGTGAATGTGCACCATATCTGCAGGTTCTATCAAGTAGTACGCTTCTCTCCTCCTGCTGCACACTAACATATACAGAAGAATGAAAAACGGGGATGCATTACTTAAATGTTGAACGCACAATAATTACAAGTTTTCTGTTGCTGTGGAGTGTCTAGCAATCGAGAACACAACTACAGGTGATTGGGACACAGGCTGTACAGAAATAAAATGCATACCATTTTAAAGGATTAACTTTGCAGATGCCTAGATTTGGGTAGATTTGTGTGTACTCCTCCACAGCCAAGCCGTGCGCTCAACTTCGGTTGCAACATGAAATGAAAGCCCCGTTAGTTTTCTTCACATAAATCAAAAGAACGAGGCTGCTGCAGAAAGTTGCAGAGTTTAAAACAGACTCTGCTCAGCATAGCAAAGTAACACGCCCCACAATTATCAACTTACACGCATTTCGAACAAAGATCCGACCGGGCTGATTGCTGATATCTTTTGCTTAACTTCCTTGGAGCAACAGGTGCTGGAGCAACTCGATTTTGAGGCAAACAGAAGAGAGTCAAAAGTGCTTGAAAATGCCATAGTTCATCTCCGTAAAACATCTCCTGTCCTAAACTTCCTTACCCTCAACGTGATTTTCTCACACGGTGACGCAGTAAGGGCGTACTTCCGTCGCCACCGGATGTGCGTATCAAAGCAGAGGCTTTCTTTGAAGCCGGTGACAGCAGGCTTTTTCTCATTTTATGAGTTACTTGTTTAGAGCTCCCTTGAAATAAAACACCTTTAAACTTGTGTATAGTATTTTGGTGCACAAACATGCGCTTTAAAAACTGCAAAGGTCATTGGTGAGAAGTATGCAAAATAGTATGTTGTGTATTGTGCTAATTGTAGAGGCTGTTTTAGGGGAGGGTACATAAATAAATGTGTTGGGCAATTAAGGTGTGCTTCAGCAGTCACAAATGGGATCAAATGAAACTGCTTTTTTTTGCTCAAAAACACACATTGCATTGTGGGACTTGTATTTTCATTATTTGCATTCTTTCTTGGATTAAAAATCCCAGAATGCAAAGCAACACATAGGAGCAACCTGTCCATGAAAAAGTTTTTGACCTCAAGTAAATAAGCACCCAGTGTCTAAATATGTTTCTGCCTGTCTGAAAGAGCTTGAGGCTGAAAGAGACTGAGAATGACAGACTCAGAGCGACTAAGATGAGGATAAATTGAACCAAGGGTGGCACAGTGTCTGGGACTGAGAGTGACAGATTGAGAGTATTTGGGAATTGAGAGGCTGGGAGTGATAAAGTGAGAATAACTTGGAGGATGCCTGAGTCTTAGGCCCAGATTTAAGTGGGCCTAGCACCTCCTTGCCCCACATTAGTGTCATTTCTTTTTACGCTAATGTGGCGCAACAAGGCCAAAATTGCTGCACCAGATTTACAAAGTGGCACAATGCATGCATTGCACCACTTTGTAACCCCTTGCACCACATTATGCCTGCACTAGGCATAATGTATGCAAGTGGGGCATTCCCCCGTTAGGGGGCTGAAATAATGGCGCGAAGAAATCTAAAAGATTTGCCATTTTTTTTCAGCAATTTTAACGCCTGCTCAGAGCAGGCGTTAAAAGGGGGCACACCATTATTTATAATGGGCTCCTATGTACTGTTCATGTTTAGCGCCAAAATTTTGGCACTAACCCCGAAAATTACATCAAGAGCATCAAAAGTTTTGACACTACTGCCCCCTTCCCTGTGCCATGGTGCGCTGTATTTTAAATACGACGCACATATGGTGGTGGAAGGGGGCGCTAAGGGGTGCAAGAAAAGTGACGCTGCACTGGGTGCAACACCACTTTTCTTAAATCTGCCCCTTAGATTAAGAGACAGACTAAGAACAAAATAGATTAAGCATGAGACTGAAAGAGATTCAGAGTGAGAGTGACTGAGGCTAAGAGTGCCTGGGACTGATAATAGTATCAGGGACATCTTAAGGATTTGGGGGGCTTGAGAAAGTAGCCTCTTTCTAGCATGGTTACTGCCACTTTTGGCCTGTTTGTGAGTGTGTGTTAGTGTGTTTTTACTGTCTTACTGGGATCCTGCTAGCCAGGACCCCAGTGCTCATTGTTTGTGGCCGATGTGTGTGTTGTCAGTAGTGCTTAACTGTGTCACTGAAGGTCTGCTAACCAGAACGTCAGTGCTTATGCTCTCTCTGCTGCCAAATTAGTCACTATAGTTTAGTGACTTCATCTACAAATTCCAATTTGCACACTGCCCCCCCTTATAAGTCCCTAGTATATGGTACCTAGGTACCCAGGGCATTGGGGATCCAGGAGATCCTTAGGGGATGCAGCATTTCTTTTGCCACCCATAAGGAGCTCAGACAAACCCTTTCACAGGACTGCCACTGCAGCCTGCGTGAAATAGTGCACACACTATTTCACAGCCATTTTCACTGAACTTAAGTCACCTATATGTCTAACCGTCATTTACTGAAGGCTAGGTGCAAAGTTACTAAGTGTGACGGCACCCTTGCACTAGCAAAGGTGCCCTCACACTGTCCAAGGCCAAATCCCCGGACTTTGTGAGTGCGGGGATACCATTACACGCGTGCACTACATATAGGTCAATATCTATATGTAGCTTAACAATGGTAACTACGAATATGGCTGTGTAAGGTGTCTAAGATCATGGAAATGTCCCCCCATTTCAGATCTGGTATTGGGGGGCCAATCCCATGCATGCTGGGGGCTCCACCATGGACTCCCAGTATTGCCAAACCAGCTTTCTGAGGCTTGCACTGCAGCTGCTGCCACCTCACAGACAGGGTTCTTCCCTCCTGGAGTCTGAGCGGCTCAGTCCCAGGAAAGCAGAACAAAGCATTTCCTTTGGGAAGAGTCCGAGTTGAGGCCCCCAGGTCCCTCCTGGGTCCAGGCAGTGCCATTTTGACGCAAACAGCGACATTGCTTGAACCAAGGCTTGTTGGACGAATCCAGCGCTGCAACTTGCCTGCAACCAACATCTCGACGTTGGACATCTCCTGCACCACGCAGGAACCCACAGCCACCTTCTTTGATGGTCTTCTGCAGACTTCCTCTAACCGGAAAATCCTCTTTTGCACCATCTTCTAGGTTGGCAGGGGCTCCTGTCCTTCCTGGAAGCTTCCGTGACTTCTGGACTTGGTCGCCTCTCTTCACAAGTCTTCAGGTCCAGGAATTCACCATTTGTTGCTTGCAGTCTTGCTTGGTTCTTGCAATAACTCTTATCACAACTTGTAGAGTGACCTGAGGAACTTGCAGTACTTTACTCCTACTTCCTGGGCTCTGGGGTGGGGTATTTTACTTACCTTTGTGGTTTTCTTACGCCCCTCTACACACTACACTTGCCTAGGGGGGAATTCGTGATTCGCACTCCAATTTCTTAGTATATGGTTTATGTTGCCCATAGCATATTGCTTCCTATTGCATCGTATTGTATTTTCTACTGTTTGCACTATTCTGTGACTATTTACTTACCTAATTTTGGTTTCTAGAGTATATATTGTGTATAATACTTACCTCCAGAAGGAGTATTGCCTCTAAGATGTTTTTCACTTTGTGTCACTAAAATAAAGTACCTTTATGTAGGAGGCTGGCCTGGCTTGTAGTGGGTACCAAGGGGTACTTACACTCTGTACCAGGTCCAGTTATCCCTTATTACTGTAGAAGAGGTGTTTCTAGCAGCTTAGGCTGATAAAAGGTAGCTATAGCAGAGCAACTTAGGCTGAACTAGGAGAAATGCAAAGCTCCTACTATACCACTGGTGTCATATGCACAATATCATCAGAAAACACAATACACAGATATACTAAAAATAAAAGGTACTTTATTTTTATGACAATATGCCAAAAGTATCTCAGTGAGTACCCTCAGTATGAGGATGCCAAATATACACAAGATATATGTACACAATACCAAATATATGCAGTAATAGCAAAAGGAAGTAATGCAAGCAATGTAAAGTTACAGTAGATTGCAATAGGAGCACATAGGTATAGGGGCAACACAAACCATATACTCCAAAAGTGGAATGCAAACCACGAATGGACCCCAAACCTATGTGAGCTTGTAGAGGGTCGCTGGGACTGTAAGAAAACAGTGAGGGTTAGAAAAATAGCCCACCCCAAGACCCTTAAAAGTAGGTGTAAAGTGCACCTATAACCCCCAGAGAGCACAGAAGTCGTGATAGGGGTTTTCTGCAAGGAAGACCAACACCAGCAAAGCAACCAAAGTGGATTTCCGGACCTGAGTACCTGTGAAACAAGGGGACCAAGTCCAAGAGTCACGACAATGTCGAGAGTGGGCAGATGCCCAGGAAATGCCAGCTGAGGGTGCAAAGAAGCTGCCACTGGTTGGTAGATGCTGTGGATTCTGCAAGAACGAAGAGGGCTAGAAACGTCCCCTTTGGAGGATGGATGTCCCACGTCGTGAAGAAGCGTGCAGAGGTGTTCCCATGAAAAAAGACAGCAAACAAGCCTTGCTAGCTGCAAGGGTCGCAGTTAGGGTTTTTGGATGCTGCCGTGGCCCAGGAGGGACCAGGATGTCGCCACTTGGATGAGGAGACAGAGGGGGCGCCCAGCAAATCAGGGAGCCCTCACAGAAGCAGGCAGCACCCGCAGAAGTACCGGAACAGGCACTTGGAAGAGGAGTGAACCAGAGTCCACCGAAGACACAAAAGGGAGTCCCATGACGCCGGAGGACAACTCAGAAGGTTGTGCACTGCAGGTTAGAGTGTCGGGGACCCAGGCTTGGCTGTGCACGAAGGAAATCCTGGAAGAGTGCACAGGAGCCGGAGCAGCTGCAAATCACGGGGTACCCAGCAATGCAGTCTAGCGTGGGGATGCAAGGACTTACCTCTACCAAACTTGGACTGAAGAGTCACTGGACTGTGGGAGTCACTTGGACAGAGTTGCTGAGTTCCAGGGACCACGCTCGTCGTGCTGAGAGGGGACCCAGAGCACCGGTGATGCAGTCTTTTGTTGCCTGCGGTTGCAGGGGGAAGATTCCGTCGTCCCACAGGAGATTTCTTCAGAGCTCCTGGTGCAGAGAGGAGGCAGGCTACCCCCAGAGCATGCACCACCAGGAAACAGTCGAGAAGGCGGCAGGAGAAGCGATACAAGGTTGCAGTAGTCGTCTTTGCTACTTTGTTGCGGTTTTGCAGGCGTCCTGAGCAGTCAGCGGTCGATCCTTTGGCAGAAGGTGAAGAGAGAGATGCAGAGGAACTCGGATGAGCACTTGCATTCGTTATCTGAAGAATTCCCCAAAGCAGGGACCCTAAATAGCCAGAAAAGGAGGTTTGGCTACCTAGGAAGGAGGATAGGCTAGCAACACAGGTAAGAGCCTATCAGAAGGAGTCTCTGACGTCACCTGCTGGCACTGGCCACTCAGAGCAGTCCAGTGTGCCAGCAACACCTCTGTTTCCAAGATGGCAGAGGTCTGGAGCACACTGGCGGAGCTCTGGGCACCTCCCCTGTGAGGTGCAGGTCAGGGGAGTGGTCACTCCCCTTTACTTTGTCCAGTTTTGCGCCAAAGCAGGGCTGGGGGATCCCTGAACCGGTGTAGACTGGCTTATGCAGAGATGGGCACCATCTGTGCCCATCAAAGCATTTCCAGAGGCTGGGGGAGGCTACTCCTCCCCAGCCCTGACACCTTTTTCCAAAGGGAGAGGGTGTAACACCCTCTCTCTGAGGAAGTCCTTTGTTCTGCCTTCCTGGGCCAGGCCTGGCTGGACCCCAGGAGGGCAGAAACCTGTCTGAGGGGTTGGCAGCAGTAGCAGCTGCAGTGAAACCCCGGGAAAGGTAGTTTGGCAGTACCCGGGTCTGTGCTAGAGACTCGGGGGATCATGGAATTGTCTCCCCAATGCCAGAATGGCATTGGGGTGACAATTCCATGATCTTAGACATGTTACATGGCCATGTTTGGAGTTACCATTGTGACGCCATATATAGGTAGTGACCTATGTATAGTGCATGCGTGAAATTGTGTCCCCGCACCCACAAAGTCCGGGGAATTTGCCCTGAACGATGTGGGGGCACCTTGGCTAGTGCCAGGGTGTCCACACACTACTTAACTTAGCACTCAACCTTCACCAGGTGAAGGTTAGACATATAGGTGACTTATAAGTTACTTAAGTGCAGTGGTAAATGGCTGTGAAATAACGTGGACGTTATTTCACTCAGGCTGCAGTGGCAGGCCTGTGTAAGAATTGTCAGAGCTCCCTATGGGTGGCAAAAGAAATGCTGCAGGCCATAGGGATCTCCTGGAACCCCAATACCCTGGGTACCTCGGTACCATATACTAGGGAATTATAAGGGTGTTCCAGTATGCCAATGTGAATTGGTGAAATTGGTCACTAGCCTGTTAGTGACAATTTAGAAAGCAGAGAGAGCATAACCACTGAGGTTCTGATTAGCAGAGCCTCAGTGAGACAGTTAGTCATCACACAGGGAACACATACAGGGCACACTTATGAGCACTGGGGCCCTGGCTGGCAGGGTCCCAGTGACACATACACTAAAACAACATATATACAGTGAAATATGGGGGTAACATGCCAGGCAAGATGGTACTTTCCTACACTTTATTTTTGGTAACACTGGTGTTGGACCTGGCTTTTTGACAGGGACATCCCCAAACTTTTTGCCTCCTTCCTCCTATTTTTTCTGACCTGTTGTTGTTGGCTTTTGACCTCTGGGCACTTTACCCCTGCTAACCAGTGCTAAAGTGCATATGCTCTCTGGGTAAATTGTACTACTGATTGGTTTATCCATGATTGACTATTTAATTTACTTGTAAGTCCCTGGTAGAGTGCACTACATGTGCCTAGGGCAGGTAGATTAAATGCTACTAGTGGGCCTGCAGCACTGGTTGTGCCACCCACCTCAGTAGCCCCTTAACCCTGTCTCAGGCCTGCCATTGCAAGGCCTGTGTGCAGTTTCACTGCCACTTCGACTTGGCATTGAAAAGTACTTGCCAAGCCTAGAACTCCCCTTTTACTACATATAAGTCATCCCTAATGTGTGCCCTAGGTAACCCCTAGAGCAGGGTGCTGTGTAGGTAAAAGGCAGGACATGTACCTGTGTAGTTATATGTCCTGGTAGTGTGAAACTCCTAAATTCGTTTTTACACTACTGTGAGGCCTGCTCCTTTCATAGGCTAACATTGGGGCTGCCCTCATACACTGTTGAAGTGGCAGCTGCTGATCTGAAAGGAGCAGGAAGGTCATATTTAGTATGGCCAGAATGGTAATACAAAATCCTGCTGACTGGTGAAGTCGGATTTAATATTACTATTCTAGAAATGCCACTTTTAGAAAGTGAGCATTTCTTTGAACTAAAATCTTGTTGTGCCCTTCAATCCACGTCTGGCTAGGTTTAGTTGACAGCTCCTTGTGCATTCACTCAGACACACCCCAAACACAGGGTACTCAGCCTCACTTGCATACATCTGCATTTTGAATGGGTCTTCCTGGGCTGGGTGGGTGGAGGGCCTGCCCTCACACAAAGGACTGCCACACCCCCTACTGGGACTCTGGCAGACAGGATTGAGCTGAAAGGGAACTTGGTGCATTTCTTAGAGACTCTTTGAAGTCACCCCCACTTCAAACGCACAACTTAGTATAAAACAGGGCCTCTGCCCTACCTCATCAGACACTTGCTGGAGAAGAAACCTGAACCAGAAACTACATCCTGCCAAGAAGAACTGCCTGGCTGCTCAAAGGACTCACCTGTCTGCTTTTCTACAAAGGACTGTTGCCTTGCTGTTGGCCTGCTGCCTTGCTGAACTCTTGCCTGGCTGTAAAAGTGCTCTCCAAGGGCTTGGATAGAGCTTGCCTCCTGTTCCCTGAAGTCTCAGGACCAAAAAGACTTCACTCTTCCTCTTGGACGCTCCGTGCGCCGAACTTTTCGACGCACAGCTTGTTCCGCGGCAAGAAAAACGCCGCACACCGACGCTGATCAACGCGACGCCTTCGGGACGACCGAAACTTTGACGCACGGCCTCGCAAGGACAACGCCGCCCGACTTCCCGGGAGAAATCGACGCGACGCCTGCCGTGAGATCAAAACTTTGACGCACGGCCTCGCAAGTACAACGCCGCCCGACTCCGCAGGAGAAATCGACGCGACGCCTGCCGTGAGCTCAAAACTTTGACGCGTGGCCTCGCAAGGACAACGCCGCCCGACTCCGCAGGAGAAATCGACGCGACGCCTGCCGTGAGATCAGAACTTTGACGCACGGCCTCGCAAGGACAACGCCGCCCGACTCCGCAGGAGAAATCGACGCGACGCCTGCCGTGAGATCGAAACTTCGACGCGCAGCCCCGCAGAACGACGCGCAGCCGGAAAACAAGCAGGAAAATCCACGCACAGACCCGGGACATCTGGTAATCCCCGCGACCCACAGAAAGAGACTGTCCGCGCGCCGGAAAACGACGCCCGACTTCCCCGCGTGGAAAATAACGACGCAAGTCCGTGTGTGCTGGGGAGAAATCGACGCACACACCCCTTTTTCCACGCACCTCTTCCTTTGTGGCCCTCTGAGGAGATTTTCCACCAGAAACCAGGTACTTTGTGTTTGAAAGAGACTCTGTTTACTTTCTAAAGACTTAAGACACTTTATATCACTTTTCAGTGATATCTTTACAAATTCATATTGCAACTTTGATTGTTTTTGACCTGAAGATACCCAGATAAATATTATATATTTTTCTAAATACTGTGTGGTGTATTTTTGTGGTGTTATGCTATGGTGTTGTATGATTTATTGCACAAATGCTTTACACATTGCCTTCTAAGTTAAGCCTGACTGCTCGTGCCAAGCTACCGGAGGGTGAGCACAGGCTGATTTTGTATTGTGTGTGACTTACCCTGACTAGAGTGAGGGTTCTTGCTTGGACAGAGGGCAACCTAACTGCCAACCAAAAACCCCATTTCTAACAACTGGGTATTGTCTTTTATTGTGTATAAGTACTGTGTAACTATAGTGTTATTGCAGGAGCTTCGCATGTCTCCTAGTTCAGCCTAAGCTGCTCTGCTACAGTTACCTCTAGACAGCCTAAGCTGCTTGAACACTGACTACATTTCACTAATAAGGGATAACTGGACCTGGTGTAAGTACCTAGGGTACCCACTACAAACCAGGGCAGCCTCCTACAGGGCCTTGAGCCAAAGGTATTTTGGAGACCCCTTTTTGAAACAGCTTTGAATTTATGATCCAGTTACAGCTTTAATTACATATTTGGCCAGGTCACTGACATAATACTGCAAATGATCTCTGTGACACCCTCCCTTTTCTCATATATCATGTCATGTTTTTATCTAAAATAAAATAAAAAATATGGATGTTGCATGAAACATATCCACAACATTTCTCTGCAAAATGTCTGTAAAAGGCTCACACATCACCCACATTAAAAATAAATGAAATTAATTAAAGCAAAACAGTATTTAATATATTCTGTTTAAGTATTATTCAAGGGCATCATGGCAAGACTCTCTGCAGAACAAAGCTGACTATCAGGGGGCCCTCTGAAAGGCTGGGGCCCTGGGCCAGAGCCCACTTTGCTCATGCTTTAAAGCATGTAGTTTTCTCTTCTGATGAATGCAACTCAATGTATGTTGCTAGAAGATCCCTTTCGCCTGTGGATCCCCCCAGGGTCTCATCTTGTTCATAGGGTCATTTTAACCTCCTTAAGGAGTCACTTGACCATACCCCAAATCAACAACATTGAAATTCCCCAGCAGTACGATGACCCACAGTCATCCTGTGCCCTAGCCATCCAACACATTAAACACTTTCTTTACCTCATCAAGATATGGATGTCGAACATATATCTGATGCTCAACCACACCAAGACAGAACTCCAACATTTGCTCAAGTCATTCAGATTTACTCTGGACACGACTTCACTCTGAATAAACTGATCGCTAAGAAAAGTAAGATGGCCAGGTCCATCTAGCCATACTGAAGGAAGTGAAACCATTCTTAAGAGAAAGTGACTTCGGAAATGCTATCCCAGTTTTTGTCCTCTCACATCCAGATGGTTGTAATACCCTATTCAACACCCCCCAGATATCATACTGCCCCCAGCACCCCCCTGCTGTGCATCCTGTATGCTCTAGCATTCCTCATTGAGGCCTAAAAAAATATGACCACATCACCTTCTACCCTGATGGAATTCCATTGGTTCCCCCTTGCCAGCTTGTACCATCCTCA
Source organism: Pleurodeles waltl (assembly GCF_031143425.1). Classification (NCBI taxonomy): domain Eukaryota; kingdom Metazoa; phylum Chordata; class Amphibia; order Caudata; family Salamandridae; genus Pleurodeles; species Pleurodeles waltl. The sequence goes on from NC_090441.1 coordinate 59,246,764, forward strand.
AAGTCAGCTGGCCAACATGCTCACCACCTCCAATGACTCTCAGCACACATGTAGTCAGGACACCATCAGACTGGAGATAATGTAGTTACAAAAGAAAAAAACAATTCCGCAGGCCTGCTACATTTGTCCACTCATTATCTAGAATGACATCCCTAGCGCCATCAGGACCACCCCAACCATGCTTCAGTTTTGGAAACAGCTGAAGACACACCTCTTTAAAGAACACTACATCATGACAATAACAGTCCACCTCTACTGCCACAAGCCAGCTTTTCCTCCACTACAGTCTTTTGACTGTATTCTTGCCTTTGCTCCTGTACAGTGCTCCTCTATCGTTTGGCCAGGTTCGTGCTATATAAGCTTCATATATATATACTAGGCCTGAGAGAAATTTGTATTACAGCAACATCATTCACTTAATTTGGGGAATTATGTGTTATGCTTGCAACACGAAATTTCACCTACAATTGATAAATTGGAATCAAATTATAACATTTTGAACATTTTATCACAATATACATTGTTAATAGCAGCTATTATAAATAGAAATTATGTAAATTGTGTTAAAGAAAATAAAATAAAAAACTATTTACCTATGACTTTTCTCATATAGTCTTATTATCACACTGTATTTCAGTTTACAGTTAAAGAAAACTGATTTAATACCTATATCGTGCTCACTAAGTAGTAATCAGCAAAAAAAACTAAAACCATAGAGAAAGTTGGACCTTTCTGCCAAAAAATGAAACCAACCAGTGGGCATATTCTCGGGATAATCAGCAAATCTGTTTCAAAACATCAGCGGCAGTTTCATCACATTAAGAATAAATTATGCTTGTGGAATCATCAGATGTTTATTTGCAAATTACCCCCAAATCATCAAGAACAATTGGATCTGATGAAGTGATCAGATACTCAGTTTTAAATCCTCCTAAAATCAGTGGGAATAGTCACACCTTTGAAGTAGTCAGATACTCATTTTTAAATCATCCTGAAGTCATCAGGAATAGTCACACCTTGTGAAGTAATAGGATACTTGTTTTTAAATCATCCTGAAGTCATCAGCTATAGTCACACCTTGTGAAGTCATCAGATACTCATTTTAAATCATCCACAAATCATCCAGCACAAGTTTCTAAACTTTGCTGATGACTTCCAGAGCTTGATGATGTCTGATGATGTGAAAATGACTTCTACAGTAGTTAGATGATCATCTGATGACTCTGTGATAGCTTCTAAAGTAATCCTGTTTGACATGGGAAGCCAGTCTAGCATCTCCATGCGTCGAATGTCAGAAACTGACCCAGGCCAATTTTAATTGTGTTCCTGACTTCTTCAAACGTGACAAATATCTCCCCCTCATACAAGTCTACCAGTCATTCACCCTTTATCCAACCTCTCATCCCCACTACTCTTTTCAGACTGCGGACTTCCGGGTGGGTCCAGATCTCCATGTTAGACCCGAAAGGCCAGACCTGAAACATCGGCGATAATACATAGCAAGGGTACCTTTTGCAATGATTGTCTCTGTACAATGGCAAAGCAGAGCAGAAGGCCACTAAATGTTTCCTGCAAGGTATACGTCACACAGAATGATTGTGTTAAAGCCAAATAAGGATAGGTGCTACATAAGTTGTCACAAAATACACGATTTTCAGACAGAAATGGCAAAGCAAAAATGTTTCATAGATGCAAAGATTTCCATAAACCTCTGCAAAGCTTAAAAAAACGGTGTAAGTTCGCACAGCGCTAGTTCCCCATATGCTCGCATCCTTAATGCACTCGCAGTCATGCACCAGGCCGCTGCCGTCCAACTCCATAGACCTCATCACCGTCAGGAGCAGGCAGCAAAGCTTCCAGAGATGACAGTTTTCAGATAGGCTGGAGCTTGCCTCAGGGATGCCAGCATATCCTCTCGGAGGTGTGAGGGGCATTGATGTATAATGCATTAGTGCAAAAATCAATATCATTAATACCGGCGTGCCACTGTCCGTATCTATAATGGACAGCGTGGATCACTTAGAACACAATGCGAGCTGCAAAGGAAACTTTCCGCTTTTATCTCCACCACATGTGTTTTTAGAATCCATAATGCACAGGGCAGAAGACCTGATAAACTATTCATCGGTGTTTACTCACTGCTAGGGTCACTTGTTCGCTCGCGCTCCCGCGCGCGCTGAGTGATGTCCACCGGTCCAGGTGCGATGTCACAGTTTATCTTATCTCTACTGCTCTATTACACGACTCTCTCTGTTTACATTGGTAGAGGGCGGGAAGGTCGGGTGGCAGTCCTGCAATCCCTGCTGACCACCTCAAGCTAGATGAGAACATTTTTTTCATTTACCAAGCCGGTTAAGCCGCCAACCCCTCTTTCATATTTCAAGAAACTCTCAGAACATTCCTTTTAAGAAGACATTTGAGCATCTGCACACGATCGTGTTGGGAGAAATTTGCAAAATTTCTTTTGCGGAAATAACACAAAATACAACAAAAATAATAGAAATATAAGCACTACTACCCGAAAGCCAGGTTAAGCATTTTGCACTATTTTTTAGTGCAAATACGCCGTCCAGTCCATTTTTGGTATGTGGACGCATTTCACCCAAAAAACTCTTGCGTGATGCAAACAACCGCATTCACATGCGGTTCATTTTCATCCTTTCTGTGCTCTTGCGATATGATTTTTACTCTTAAGGCATCTCAATTATGCAGCATAGTATAATGATGTAATCTCAGGCACTTTACAGAATTCAAAATGCTGAAAATTAAGAGGCATTATGCAGGTCAAAATAAAATTTCACCTGGGACAAAAAACAATTGATGAAGCCTTTTATGTGCTACCACACTCATATGCCGTATAATAATTAGGGGAAGGGGTGTGCACCGGACACCCTCAGGATAAATTTTTTTAAAAAACAACATAACAAAATGGTGGCTGGCCGGGCCACATAATTTATTTAAGGAGAGGGCCCAATCACCAAGGGACCTAAGTATTTCTTAATGGCAGGGGTGCCTCCCTTGATCTTTAATGGACCCGGGAACCCACGGAATGACTTACATACTGTGTCCTGGGAAGCCCAGCCCTGGGATACAGCAGTTTTCCGGACTGCACCAGCACGGGCAGGGAAGCATGCGTCTGCCACTGCCTGGCAGGTGCTTTTTTTGAAACTCCTGTCTAATTGGAGCAAACACAAAGTCTCCTCCCAACAGGAGGAAGTTTTTAAATTTAGATGAACTGATGTGGGCAGGTTGCTCCTGCCTGGAAGGAGCAGCATAAATAGCTTCTCCCTCTGGGTGGGAGCAATACCAGCTCCTGCACCAGGCAGGCACTGGGGAAAGGGATCCGCAGAGCCAAATACAGCTCAGGGATTGGGGATGTGCAGACCCCTCCCCTTTAACTTGCGTAGTGGCCCTGGGGGATAGGGTTACCAGGGCCATTTAAAGGCTCAGGTAGGGGGGCTCCTCCCCTTAAACATAAACATACTTGGTACCCCAGGCGATGGGGTCCCCGGGGCTGAATACAGCTTAGGGAGAGGGGCACCATGGCCCCCCTCCTGTTTTGAAAAGTACACTTTATATGTATATATATTTATAAGTATATATATATATATATATATATATATATATATATATATTTATTTTCACTGAAAAAAACAGTGGTTACAGGGACATTATAAATGACATTTTATCCATAAAATATCATAGAAATTCAGAAGTTATAGTTATACTTACAGCTATGCTTATGTTAAGAACCCATAACTCATTGCCTAAAGTTACTTTCTGGCACAAGTTATAGTTTCTTCAGATAAATATAACTGTAAGTGTTAGACCTGACAGCCTCAGGGTCGTCACCCCTAACTTTTTGCCTGCCTCCCTCCACTTTTTGGACACTGTTTTTGCTGGCTTTTAGACTCTGCGCACTTTACCACTGCTAACCAGTGCTAAAGTGCATATGCTTTCTCCCTTAAAACATGGTAACCTTGAATCATACCTGATTGGACTATTTAATTTACTTATAAGTCCCTAGTAAGGTGCACTCTCTGTGCCTAGGGCCTGTAGATTAAATGCTACTAGTGGGCCTGCAGCACTGGTTGTGCCAACCACTTAAGTAGCCCCTTTTCCTTGTCTCAGGCCTGCCACTGCAAGGCCTGTGTGTGCAGTTTCACTGTCACCTCGACTTGGCATTTAAAAGTGCTTGCCAAGCCTAAACCTCCCCTTTCTCAACATATAAGTCACCTCTAATGTGTGCCCTAGGTAACCCCTAGAGCAGGGTGCTGTGGGGGTGAAAGGCAGGACATGTACCTGTGTAGTTTACATGTCCTGGTAGTGTAAAACTCCTAAATTAGTTTTTTCACTACTGTGAGGCCTGCTCCCTTCATAGGCTAACATTGGGGCTGCCCTCATACAGTATTGAAGTGGTAGCTGCTGATCTGAAAGGAGTAGGAAGGTCATATGTAGTATGGCCAGAATGGTAATATAAAATCCTGCTGACTGGTGAAGTTGGATTTAATATTACTATTCTAGAAATGCCACTTTTAGAAAGTGAGCACTTCTTTGCACTTAAATCTTTCTGTGCCTTGCAATCCACGTCTGGCTGGGCTTAGTTGACAGCTCCTTGTGCATTCACTCAGACACACCCCAAACACAGGGTACTCAGCCTCACTTGCATACATCTGCATTTTGAATGGGTCTTCCTGGGCTGGGAGGGTGGAGGGCCTGCTCTCACACATAGGACTGCCACACCCCCTACTGGGACCCTGGCAGACATGATTGAACTGGAAGGGGACCTGGTGCACTTCTTAGCCACTCTTTGAAGTCTCCCCCACTTCAAAGGCACATTTGGGTATAAAACAGGGCCTCTGCCCTACCTCATCAGACACTTGCTGGAGAAGAAACCTGAACCAGAAACTACATCCTGCCAAGAAGAACTGCCTGGCTGCTCAAAGGACTCACCTGTCTGCTTTCTACAAAGGACTGCTGCCTTGCTGTTGGCCTGCTGCCTTGCTGAACTCTTGTCTGGCTGTGAAAGTGCTCTCCAAGGGCTTGGATAGAGCTTGCCTCCTGTTCCCTGAAGTCTCAGGACCAAAAAGACTTCTATTTTTCACTTGGACGCTCCGTGCGCCAAAATGTTCGATGCACAGCTTGTTCCGCTGCGAGAAAAACGCTGCACACCGACGCTGATCGACGCAACGCCTTCGGGACGACCGGAACTTGGACGCACGGCTTCTCAAGGACAATGCCGCCCGACCTCCAGAGGAGAAATCGACGTGACGCCTGCCGTGAGATCGAAATTTCGACGCGCAGCCCCGCAGAACGACGCGCAGCCGGAAAACAAGCAGGAAAATCCACGCACAGACCCGGGACATCTGGTAATCCCCGCGATCCATAGAAAGAGACTGTCCGCGCGCCGGAAAATGACGCATGACTTCCCCACGTGAAAAATAACGACGCGAGTCCGTGTGTGCTGGGGAGAAATCGACGCACACACCCTTTTTCCACGTATCTCTTCTTCTGTGGCCCTCTGAGGAGATTTTCCACTCCAAACCAGGTACTTTGTGCTTGAAAGAGACTTTGTTTGCTTTTTAAAGACTTAAGACACTTTATATCACTTTTCAGTGATATCTCTACAAATTCACATTGCAACTTTATTCGTTTTGACCTACAATTATCCTGATAAATATTATATATTTTTCTAAACACTGTGTGGTGTATTTTTGTGGTGCTATATGGTGGTATTGTCTGATTTATTGCACAAATACTTTACACATTGCCTTCTAAGTTAAGCCTGACTGCTCGTGCCAAGCTACCAGAGGGTGGGCACAGGATAATCTTGGATTGTGAGTGACTTACCCTGACTAGAGTGAGGGCTTTTGCTTGGACAGGGGGTAACCTGACTGCCAACCAAAAACCCCATTTCTAACAATAAGTATAACTAAAACTGCTGCATTTCTATGGTTTTGTACGGGTAAAACATCAGCCTAACTATAACGTCCCTGTAACCATTGCATTTTTCGGTGAATTTTGATGCTTTTTTTTTAACACAAACTTTAATATAACCACCGCCACGCACGGCCTTCGCCTGTGCGGTGGGGATTGGCTGTAGGGACTGGCCTTTGACCGGGCCCTGCGGCCAACTCTCCTGCATGTATCCAAACACATGCTGTGCACAGCCTTCGACCGTGTATAGCATGTGGATGGATGCAGTGGGTGTACTTTTTCCATTTGTTTGGATCCTTCTCAGGTTTACACAGGGGGTGGCGCTGAGGCTCGCGGTGGATCCATGGATCTGCAGATGAGCCAACAAAAAAGAAACTGGACAATTTTTTGCCCCTGAGGGATACCTATGGGACCCCTCTATGTGTCCTATGGGGTCAGGATACCTGTATTGTGACCCTAAATATATTTTTACACTCTTGTCGGCTAGCCAATCAGGGCCTTGCTTTTCCCCAAGATTCACAGATCCTCCGCGGTGGATCCTCAGAACATCCGTGTCCCTTTATATCTATACTTTTTAACCTTACTCTGAAACTACTGAACAGATTTATACCAAATCACAAAAAGCACAGTCTGTGCACCAAGATCTAGCTTCCTGCCAAATGTGCGGAATTCTGTTCAGCGGTTCGGGCTGTAGCCATATCTAAAGAATGCAAAATGCCCAGAGACACAGAATGGGGAAAAAGTATTTTGCGGCCTCCCCTTTTTCTCAGACCCCGCTTGATGAATCACCCTGAAACTTTCAACACAGCAGCTGAACTGACTGTCATATTAGTTTTGAAAATTTCGGGAAGATTCGTCAAATAAAACAGAAAATGCTCAGTGTATGGAAAACGTTGGTCCTAACAATAACCACCTACTGGCTATTGCCAGTAGGTTATATATACATATACATATATGTTACCTAGTGGCGGTCACCATTAAGTAGTTATGGTTACCTAGTTTCTATACAAAAAGCATTTTTTGATTTGCCTATATCTTTGGCACCAGTTGACAAATCTTCATGAAATTTTCCCCCAAAAAATTTACGCTCACTTCAGCTGCTGTCTGGAAAGTTTCGGGGTGATCTGTCAAGCAAGGACTGAGAAAAGGGGGGGGGTCCCAAAACGCATTTTCCCATTCATTTTTCCATAGCGATAGCATCGAAACCACTGGAGGAAATAAGACTAAATTTGGCAGAAAGGTAGCTCTTGGTCCAGAAAGAGGCCTTTTTGTTAAGGGGTTGTGAATCCATTCAATAGTTTTAGAGAAATTAACAAAAACCCCAATTTGTATACATAGGGACGCAAAGGATTCGCGACCCCTTCCGGTCTCGTTCTGAGATCTGATTGGCTGCCAACACTTCAACAAGGAAGTTTTGGCAGCCATGTTGGGACTCAGCTTCAGCTATGTCCCAGACAAAAGTGTAATGAAAAACCAAAAGAGACCAGGATAGAGTCAACTGTTCCCATAGCTCAGGTGCTTGTGTCCCAGAGGGACCTCCCGCCCCAGAGCAAAAAAGCATTTTTTAAAAGATTTTTGCTGCGATACACAGTGGAACTGGCAAAACTTATTTAATAAAAACAAAGCTTGGGCTCTCACGCTTCATCATTCTCAAGCTCCCGGGTGGGCCAAGTCCCAAGGCCATTGTTAATTTTACTGCAGGTGGGGCACTCGTCCCCCCGCTGCCCCAGGGACCACCACCTCCCCGGGGCTATAATGTAATTCAATGCGTGGGGCTGTGCGCCCCCCCCCCGGAGACCACCACCTCCCTGGAGCTATAATTATAAACAATACAGGAGCTGGCTCGGCCCCTCTGCAGCCCGGGGACCACCACCTCCAGGGGCTATACTCGTTGGAGGGGGGCCACAGTTTAGGAATATAAAATATACAGGTATTGACCATATTCCACCAAATCCCAGAGGGGGAGACCGGTTGTGCTTGTTACGTAGAACTGAGTCTAGATGGATTATTATACTTAACACTAAATCCTGAACGGTAAAAATCAGAGGAAGAATTACACGTACATTTGGAGTAGGAGGCACTGGGCATATTAGAGTATGGAAGTGGTTGAAAACAGCAGAGATTCCTAAACTGTGTGCTGCAAATATTGTATGATATGAATAACTGTGTGATAAGTTCAGACCCCCACTCAGATAAAAAGTGTAACCAGAATTTGTTTTGATTATCTTTTTACAGAGGAGAGGAAGGGACTCTCATCTGGGAAGCTGGGTTTGAGAGGTGGCCCCCGCTGGGGCACCCTACCCTTTTCTTCTGACACTCTGAGCACCAGGGTAATGTTTTTCCTTTTGCATTTTACAGAATTGGGTATTGGACTAGTATGGTCATTCATGACTTATGGCAAAATATGACCCACCTGTTATTATATTATATTCTGTAGGTATATTCGGTAACATATGCCCACTTGGGCTTGATGGTAAATTGCTGGCAATATATAATCCACACGCTAAGGTATTCTGTTATTATACTCTACAAGCTTCTTCAGCAATATATGCCCACTAGGGCTTTATCCCTGAAATAAGTAAAATTGCACACAAAAATGACATCTTACGAAAATATGATTGCATAGAACCCTGCATTGGTGCTTTATCATCTGTTTTGTACACTATAGTAGCCATAGATCCTTTGATGTTTAAATACCATGTATATTAGAGGGTAGAACTTTTATTCTATTAAATTATCGCATATTTTGTAACATGTTATCTTTTTCACCATTGGTTTGCTATTTGAGGTTCTATTATGACACTTGTAATTTTATAATGACTAACTCTATTCCAAGATGGCAGGTCTCATGCAATTGTAAAATAATGACACCTTCTAGTCCTTTAACAGTGTTTTGTTTCATGAGTGTATATGTGGGTTGTTGTGCACGGCCACCCCAAGCGTGAACAAGGCTGTTTAGTCGAAACGCATTGCCGGGGCTGGGTAAAAGCATTTGTAAGAATACTTGAATAAAACTAAGTGGATTGTTCCTGAGTGCGCATTTCACTCATATGAGTTTATGTTGGGATATATATATATATATATATATATATATATATATATATATATATATATATATATATATACATATATATATGTACATATACATATATACATAACTATATGTACATATACACATACATATTGTTAGAAATGGGGTCTCTAGTAGGCAGTCGGTTTGCACCCTATCCAAGTAGGGACCCTCACTCTAGTCAGGATAAAGGAGATACCCGCTCAGATAACCCCTGCTCACCCCCTTGGTAGCTTGGCATGATCAGTCAGGCTTATCTCAGAAGCAATGTGTAAAGCATTTACACCTAACACACAGTAACACAGTGAAAACACTACAATGGACAGCACACCAGTTTTAGAAAAATAGCCAATATTTATCTGTTTAAAACAAGACCAAATACCATAAAAATCCAAAATACAGTAATAAAAATATGAAGTCTGCAAGATTTACTCAAAAATACAGTTCCTTGAAGTCAATAGCTCCACCTGGGGCTATCACGACGTCGTGATCAACAAAAACAACAGTTCAGGCTGGCTGCGTCGTTGCAGGCCAGCTACGGTGTCGGGAAGACCGGATTAGCAGGGCGTCATGATCCTCACAGTGAGCTCCAGAGAGCGGCATCGCTGACGTCGCAGTGTCGATTCCAGAGTTGGTGCAGGAGTCGTCGGGCCCTTGTATTCAAACGCGTTGCAGATCGAACTCTGGGCTGATGAAGTCAGGAGCCCTGGCGTGGATGGCATCGGGACAGCGGTGCGAAGCGGGACGATGCGACGTGCGGTGACCACAGGTCACGGTGCAGGCAGCGGCATTGTCAGTGCAGAAATGCTGTCATTGGTAGGCCCAAGCCAGCGGGACGGGACGGTGCTTCGTGATCCTCACGAGCGGCGTCCACAGACCACTGTGCAGGCAGGATGCCTGGTGACAACACTGGAGTCAATGATGCTGGCGTTGGTGGACCGGGGCTGCGGTGTGGGACAGGACGGGGCTTTGTGTACCTCACGAGCGGTGTCCACAGGCCACGGTGCAGGCAGAGGCGCTGGTGTCAGCAGGAGCGGTGGTGTCGGGGATGACCAGACTGAGATGTGAGCGGGCAATCCCGGAGTGTGGGGCCCACAGGTCGCGGTGTGGGCAGCGGCTCAGTGAAGTTGTCCGATGATGGCGTTGGTGAGACCAGGGTTGCAACTCTTTGCGGCCTTGGCAGGTCACAGTGCAGGCCAGCAGCGTTGTTGGCGGCGTCACAGTGGTTTCCCCTCTTGAACAGCACAGAACACACAGTTACCTGTGCTGCAGTTCGAGGAAACTGAGGTCTTTGGTGTCCCTGAGACTTCCAACAGGAGGCAAGCTCTACTCCATGCCCTTGGAGAACTTTCTCAAGCTGAACACACAGCAAGGTTCACCCTTTCCACTCTTTTCAGGCAGAAGCAGCAACTACTGGCCAGTCCAGCAAAGCAGCATAGCAAAAGGACAGTCCTCCTCCTCGAGCTCTTCAGCTCTTCTCCTTGGCAGAGGTTCCTCTTTATTCCAGAAAGATTCTAAAAGTCTGGGGGTTTGGGTCTTCTTTTATAACCCGTTCTGCCTTTGAAGTTGGCAATCTTCAAAGCAAAGTCTCAAGTGTTTTCAAGATCCTTCCTTGTCCAGGCAAGGACCCAGACACACACCAGGGGATGGGAGACTGCATTGTGTGAGGGCAGGCATAGTCCTTTCAGGTGTGAACGACCACTCCTCCCTCCCATCTAGCTCAGATGGCTCATCAGGATATGCAGGCTACACCCCGCCCCCTTTTGTGTCATTGTCTGGAGAAGAGGTGTGAACAGCCCAATTGTCAAACTGACCCAGACGGGAATCCACAAACAGGCAGAGTCATAGAATGGTTTAATTAAGAAAATGCCTACTTTCTAAAAGTGGCATTTTCAAACAGACAATTTAAAAAACAACTTCAATAAAAGATGTATTTTTACATTGTGAGTTCAGAGACCCTAATCTCCACATGTTTATCCTTTCTCAAAGGGAATCTGCGCTTTAAGGATATTTAAAGGCAGCCCCCATGCTAACATATGAGAGAGTTAGGCCTTGCACAGTGAAAACCGAATTTGGCAGCATTTCACTGTTAGGACATATAAAACACACTAATATATGTCCTACCTTAAACATACATTGCACCACCCTGCCCCTGGGGCTACCTGGGGCCTACCTTAGGGGTGCCTGACATGTAGTAAAAGGGAAGGTTTAGGCCTGGCAAGTGGGTACACTTGCCAAGTCGAATTGGCAGTTTAAAACTGGACATACTGACACTGCAGTGGCAGGTCTGAGCCATGGTTACAGGGCTACTAATGTGGATAGCACAACCAGTGCTGCAGGCCCACTTGTAGCATTTGATTTACAGGCCCTGGACACCTCAAGTGCACTTTACTAGGGACTTACCAGTAAATCAAATATGCCAATCATGGATTAACCAATCAACAGTACAATTTCAATAGGGAGCAATTGCACTTTAGCACTGAGTAGAAGTGGTAAAGTCTGCAGAGGCAATAAACCAGCAAAAACAGACCTGAAAAAATAGGAGGAAGAAGGCAAAAAGTGTGGGGATAACCTTGCAAAAAGGACCATTTTCCACACATATATATATATATATACATACACATAGATACATGCATCTATATATACACACAGCTATATAATCCTGGGGGATGGGGCCCTGAGGGTTTAATGAGATTCAGGGAGGGGGCAACTTGACCCCTTCCCTTAAAAAAACAAAATTTAAAATAGAGGGCACTGTGTGATGGAGTGTCCAGGGAAGGAGGCCGCGTGGATCCCCCTTCTTTTACTAAAAGGTGAAGATATGGCCATTGAGGATGCTAGCGCAGGTGTGGTAATAAAAATTATTAATGAGTGTTCATGTATTCTGAATAATGGGTTTCTGTAGAAAATAATAAACTAGAAAAATAATGCACACATTTGAAAATGTGATTACGATGAGTGGCCGCAAATGTTCACGAAGTGTACTTAATATTCTAATACTATGAAAAGTTGAATACATGTTTGACTAATGTAGTGATATGTCATATTAAGAGTAATACATTATGTCTTAGCTTTATTAATTGTACGCTTTAACTAGCGAAGGCCTTGGCCTACTTGCTAGACCTCATATCAAAGCTGTATTTCTTAACATTTAATAAATGGCTGTCCTAGAGAGTTAAACTGTGATTTTCCATTATATTGTTTAAGTGTGCTCATAACTGAAAGTTCCTCATGAGAACCGACTGCTAGAAGATGCTGTTCTTGTTATTGTAACATTTTGTGTGTAATGTGTGTGAGACTGACTTTCTCAGGAGGAGAACAATGGAGACAGTGACTGGAGTAGAAGCTGCAACAATATTGTTACCTGACAAGCCGGATGATGAGGACATTGCAGGACAACCAATCAACGACATGTGAACGGAGTAATAGTAGAGTTCATAGATTTGGAGTTTCAGTTTTATTGGGCAAAGTGTGAACATGCGATTAATTGACCAACTGGGATTTGGGAAATAGTTTTAGTGGTTTTGATTTAACGACAGTGCAATGAAAGAAGACTCTGCCATTGCCCATTTTCTAACTGGCCGAAAGGTCAACATTTTCTTGTACGTCCTGACAAGAGACATGCTTAACTTTACTGCTTAAAGACTTTGCGTTTTCTGAACTTTGATGCTGAATCCTGATGCCTTGCTGATCAACTGATGTCCTGAGGATAAAGACTGGCTCCATATGCTGATCCACATTGAGGATAGGTATTATGAATTAGACTTTTGATTATTACTCATATTTGCTTTTCCTTTCTAGGTACCTACTGCACTGTTCTGATAGAGCCATAGTTAGATGTTTTTTCCAAATTGATGTTGCTAAATTGTTTTGCATGAAGCACAACATGCTGATGCTAATCTGGTGTTAGTTAAGAATCCTCACTATTGAAATTATGCTAATAGGGAATAATGCTTGATGAATTTCTCTGCTGAACTCAAATGTATGTAATCACTCCGACGCAGTTGACTTTGCTATTAATTTGCACCATAACCTTAGTATGTGTTGTAGTTCAAGCTTTGATTAGATTACGTTTCTTCCGCCGCTTTGGACAGCCAGTATTGTCTCTGTATGTGTTTCATATAATTTTAAGATTAATCTACATGACCTTAGCATTGTTAATATAGGGAAATAAATATTCTAACTTTTACTAAAAGGTGTGGTTATTCATGAATGAAAGGTCATGGTGCATGACGAATTACTGACTCTATTGATTATTACTGTTATTGATTGTTGTTGATTATTGGTGTTGTGTATTGGTTATTGATTTGCATGTACTGGAGCTATGGTAAGAACATTTTAATTGCAAGTCAAAAGGTTCATTGACCTATTCGTGTCCCCTTGTAAGTTTTCTTATTAAGATCAGACGCGCTAACAAGGATGAGGTCCCAGGGCCTATAAAGGCTTGGGGAGGGAGCCCCTCCTCTTTCTTTTACATGTCTGTGCTGGAGTTGGGGTCCCTGGAGCCTAATTAGGATTAGAGAGTAGGGCCATGCGCCTCCTCCCCTTATTCATTATTCAGCTATAGGGGTTAGGGTCCCTGGGGTCTAATAAGGCTCGGGGGGGGGCACACAGCCCCCTCCACTTTCTAATGTAATGAGGTCCCAGAGGATGGTGTCCCTGAGGCCTAAAATGGCTTGGGGAGGGGGGAAGATACAGCACCCTTCCCTTTTTAATGGATTTGGTCCAGGGAACGGGGTCCCCGGGGCCCATTAGAGCTTTGGGAGGGAGAAAGAATTCCCATCCCTTACATTTTTGCTCCCAGGGACTAATAAGGCAAAAACAACAAGGTGATAGATGGAATGCTTGAATTAACCTCAGCCACTGACAATTGCTTGGGCCGCATCCCAACTGATCATTTTTTGGGCCACCATGCGACCACCGATTGGACTCAGTCATATGCAAATCAGTCTTGACCCTCATCCCTATAGGAATAGTCCAGCCTGAACTGCAGCCATGTCCTCCCTGGACGGCAAAGAAGCATCCTGGGACCGGTGCTGGAGTATCATGCCTAATTAGCCAGTCTAGCTTGAATCCAGTGGTGCAGTAAGCCCTGGACCCACGTCTGGCCATATCTGGTACACACAGAGCAGCAAAAACAACAAGGTGGTGAATGTAATGCTTGTATTAATCTTAGCCACTGGGAATTGTTTTGCGCCACATCCCAACACATCGTTTTGTTTTTGCCCACCATGCCACCCCAGTTTGCACCCAGTTATATGCAAATCAGTCTTGACCTTGCTCCCCATGGGAACAGTCCAGCCCAAACTGCCAGGTCAGGTCCTCCCTGGACCGGAAAGAAATCTCCTGAGACCAGTTTCAGGGTATAGCCTCTCATCAGCCAGTATATCTTGAAACCAGTGGCACACTGAGCCCGGACCCACATCCAGGCTTACCCGACACACTTAGGGCAGCAAATGCAAAAACAACAAGGAGATGGATTAAATTCTCAAATTAATCTCAGCCACTGGCAATTTGGACCCAGTCATATGCAAATCAACCTTGACCCTGCTTCCTATAGAAACAGTCCAGCCCGAACTGCCAGGCCAGGCCCTCCCTCAGCCTGAAAAAATCATCCTGGGATCGGTTTTGGGGTATCATCCCCAGTCAGCCAGGCTAGCTTGAATCAAGTGGCACAATGAGCCACTGACCCATGCCTGGGCATACCCGGTGCACTTGGAGGCGATCCAAAATAAATTCCCAAGAACAACAAAAAACAGCCCAACTCCTCAACCCCAGTACAAGGAAACAAAGCCTCCACATCCAAACCTGAAACATTTGTGCACTCTTACAATGCACCCCTTCAAAGTGGGGTGATGCACTCAACTAAGCTCCTCCCAGTGTCACATCAAGCCATCCATAGTGTCAGTAATGTACAATGATCCCAATTTTGTTTCCTGGGCCCTCCTACAGGATCAAATTAGACAAAATACAAATCATCACAGCAGGCTAGATAGAACATATCAATTTGCACAATTTTGTAGAGAAGCCATGTCTGAGACATCCAAAGCAGGGCCCCCCTAATTCTCCACATGCATCCAGTACATAGTTCCAAATCAGTTTCTCGCAATTACTTGCCATGCCACACACCTGGAAAGAGGTACCAGTATAAATACTTTCAGCTGAGGTGCCAGGAGGTATCTGTTGTAATCAGAGTCAGTAGCCCAGATGATTAACGTAGGTTTATTGGTAAACTCCTTGCATTACACCTTCACAGTTCACTGCTTATCCACCTCTCTCAAGCTTCCACCAACTCTCTTCATCCAACATTCTAAGGTGCACTCCAGATTGTACCATTCGTCAACATTCTATAGGAATGGTTGGAATGCACCAATTCACTAGTATAATTACACTGTAGATTACACAGATTTAGTAAATAGGAAATAAGATTATTAGAATAATAATAATAGTGTACCTAACTTAGGAAAAGAACTATGTTACATATATTGGGTTAATTGAACAACACATTACAACACTTCTCCTTCCCCACCAAGAAGGATTAGAGTTGTGGCTAAGATACAATTGTTAAAAGTAGAATATCATTCCTTATGAAATATCAATAAAATTTCTACAGGGGAAAAGTGAACTTGAACACTTCCAAGATCACTGCTGCTCCTCTCCAAACCCTTCTCCAGACTTCCTTGGATCGATCTGGATGGCAGACAAGCGGTCCATACTCCACACACGGCCATCCTCCATAGTTACAACATTCTTATGTACCTTAGATATTCTCAAAGGTCTGGAGAACCGACTACCTTCTCTTCGAGTGGAACCCGGAAGCTTTATCCTGACCCATTGTCCTACCACCCATTGTTTGCTCTTAGTACCAAATTTGTTATTGTACCATTCCTGGTACTTCCTCTGATTCTCTTCCACTTTTGTCATTACTTCCTTGCGATGGACTATGACAGGCTCCCCTCCTTTCAACCAATTCGGGTTTAACTTAGTTCCTGGTTGCCTACCCTTGAGAGACGTGAAAGGGGATACTCCTGTGACCAAATTGGGTGTGGTATGGTAAGACCATAGCATACGTTCAATTGCACCATCTCCTGACTCACGAGATACGCTGGCTAACTGCAAACATTCTTTGACCATTCTGTTTACCCTTTCAACGAGACCATTTGCCCTTGGGTTATATAATGCTGTTCGGTGATGCTTTATTCCACTGACTGTCAAAAATTCCAACATGGTGCTTGAAGTAAACTGCACCCCATTATCCGTTACTAATGTGCTAGGAATCCCTTCACGGGAAAAGGACTCCCTAAGGAATTGTATTACATCCAGTGTGGTTACATTATGCACAGCTTTGGTCATGACCCAGTGTGTGTGATAATCAACTAATACTAAGATAAACCTAGCTCTTGATCCAGGGCACGTTAGGGGTCCTACTATGTCCAACCCTAGCTTGTCCCAAGGTTTAGTGGGGACCTCAACTGGGGATAGGGGCGCCTTACGTGTACTTCTGGTCTTGTCACTTAGTGAACAATGGGTGCAATCACGTACGATATCCTCTACTAACCTATCCATAGTGGGGAACCAGTAGGAGGCTCGTAGTCTGCTCTTGGTCAAAGTTCTTCCCAAGTGTCCCTCATGTGCTAAATCTATAAGTTTCCTCCAGAGTGCCTCGGGGGGAACTATTCTCTCTCCTCTCATTACAAGTTCCTTAGTTAGATGAAGTTCTGAGCGTACCTCCCAATATCCCCTTACGTCTTCTTTGACCTGTTGGCATTTATCAGGCCAACCCTTCACAATCATGGTTTTCAAGGTTTGCAAGGTCGGGTCCCCTGAAGTAGCTATGACCCATTCTTCTTTAGTGATACCCGACAATTCTACATGGAGCACAGGATCAAAACTCTCAATGGTCTCCTCCTCTCCTCCCTTCCTAGGTAATCTTGAGAGACAGTCGGCTACAATATTTCTTTTTCCTGGAACATATTGCATGTCAAAGTTAAAGCCTTCCAACCCCATAATCCATTTTGCGATCCGGGGGGTAGCTTGGTCCTTACCCTTAACAGTAAATAATGAAATAAGGGGTTTGTGGTCCGTTCTAACTACAAATGGTAACCCCCACAGGAAAAATTTAAAATGATTGATTGCCCAAAAACAGGCTAAAGCCTCCCTCTCTATTGTGGAATAGTTTAGTTCTGCCTCCTTTAGTGACCTGGATGCGAATGCCACTATTCTCTCCTGTCCATTTACCCACTGAGATAGAGTGGACCCTAAACCTTTTCCACTCGCGTCTGTAGTAAGCCAAGTTTTCCTGGTGGTATCAAAATTTCCTAACATTGGGCAATGGATAATGGCTTCTTTAACTTCATCAAATGCAATTTGACAGTTTTTGTTCCAATCGAATGGTATATTTTTTTTTAATAATGCCCTCATGGGAGCTGTAACTGTAGCTAAATTATACACAAATTTTGACATAAATTCAGCTAAACCCAGAAACGATCTCAACTCTTCTTTAGTGGTTGGGGCTGGAGCTTCTTTCACCGCCACTACTAGATCACATTTGGGTTCCACGCCCTCCTTGCTTATTTTGTGCCCCAGGTATTCTACTGAATCGACACCCAATTGGCACTTCTCTTTCCGGATGGTCATGCCAGCTTCATCTAGGGCTTGGAATACTTCTTTTAGTGTTAAATTATGTTCACTTTCTGTACTTCCATACACTAGTATGTCGTCCTGGAAGCACATTACTTGTTTGATTCCCTGCAAAACCTTCTGCATGATTCTTTGGAATACCGCTGCCGCTGATGCGAGACCAAATGGCATCCTGCGATATCTAAACGCCCCAAATGGAGTGATAAAAGAAGTGAGAGAATATGAAGATGGGTGCAACTCCACTTGGTGATATGCAGAAGATAAGTTAATTACACTAAAGTGTTTGGCGGAACCCAACATACTTATCATTTCATTTATTTTAGGTAGGGGGAATCTATCTACCCATATATTTGTGTTTAAGTCCCTCAAGTCCACACACAGACGAATGCCTCTGCCGTTGGATTTCTTGGTGACAACTATGGGTGCCAACCATAATGAACTTTCAATCGGTTCTATAACACCCAATTCAACTAATTTGTCCAATTCTTCTTTCAGGGGTTCCCTCATTAGATATGGTACCGTTCTAACTTTATGTACTACTGGTGTAGCCCCCTCCTTAAGTTTAATTTTGTGTTGGAAGTTTTTCAACAATCCCAACCTATTCTCGAACAACTTGGGATATTCCTCACATATGTTTTCACAGAGATTATGCAAATCCACTAGTAACACCTGTTCCTCGCCATTGGGATCCAGTTTGATTCCCAGTTCCCTCTGGTGCCTCCAACCCAGCAAGTTGGATCCCCTCTCCGTGATGTACACCATACCTGTGGTATGTCTGCCCTTGAACATGATATCTAGTTCTAGCATTCCCTTAAGAGGTATGGGATCGTTGTTGTACCCTCCTGGTCTAATATTGGCCGCATGCAGTTCATAACCTTTCTCCTGGAACTTGTCAACAAACGTTTGATAATTCAAGAATGTATACGGTGAACAAGAATCGGCGTAGACCTGTACCTCAATGTCATCCAGACTAACGTCACACACAGGATAGGTGTTATTGAAAGGTTCTTTTACCTGATTACTCTTAACCTGCAGAATGAACTTCGTGCCTGAATCAGTGACCTCTTCTACTCTATTTGTTTTTTTCTTGAAGTTTCTATTGTTTTTGCAGACCCGCGCATAGTGTCCTTTAGTCCCGTACTTCCTACACAAGCACCCACGCGCAGGGCACTCAGGACTATTTGCTAGATGTTTGGGATTCCCACATCTGAAGCATCTGCCTTTTGTTATGTCTTCATCACTATTTCTCCTTGCTGTGGTAGCTAATACTTCTGAAACTTCATCTTTAACCATTACCCCTTCATCCTTTGCCTTGCCGCCTTTTATTTCCTTCACTCCTTCCACTTCAGGTGTATTCTTAATCTCTCTTATGCATTCTACTGTATGTTCAATGCCCCTTGCCATATCCACAGCCTCTTTAAGAGTAGGATTGTAAGTAAGGAGCTTCTCTTGTACCCTTAGGTTGTTTGTGCATCTAACTAACTGATCACGGATCAATGAGTCTTCTAACTCACCAAAATCACATGTTTGAGCCAGCCCTCGCAGGGAAGCTATGTAGGTGCCAACCTTTTCATCTTTGGCTTGTACTCTACTGAAGAATCTATGCCGCTCTAGGACAATATTAACTTTGTGCCCAAAATGACTCTCCAACTTGTACAATGTTTGTTGAAACACATCTGAGTTCTCACCATCCTCCTCTCCCTCTCCTTCATTAGCTGAAATGTTCTCATACACTTTTCTTCCTTGTATTCCTAAGTTATGTAGTAGAATATGTTGCTTCCTTAATGATGTGAACTTTTCTCCCCCAATAGCAATTAAATAAGATTCAAATAATTTAGACCATTCCCTCCAGGGTAGCAATGGTTCACCAATTTTGTTTAAGAATGGAGGAGGCTGGGACATCCCTGCTGCAGCCATTATGTATTTGACTACAGTAGAGTATATTATGTTATTGCTTTCAGTTCCTTACAAAAAATACACTCTATATATAAAAGAAAATTATTGCATAAAGATGTGCAGACTTCGCATTAATAACACAAACCTAATACTGCATCACAGAATAATATGCCCATATTAAAACAGTACATTTCAGGATAATCACCAGCCTATTCAATCTGTACCCAATGCTATACTTCTAAATAATATTTACAGTACACCATTGCGCTCATATTCTGATACAACTTAGCACCAAACAAACTTTTATTTTGAAATCGTCCTTTTTCTGCCCAAGCTATCTTCCTGTTCGAGGATTCAATCTCCTTCCTCGAGCATATGATGAAGTCTTCCGAGTCAAGAGTGTCTCCACATGAAGCAGTGAGCCGTTCGCACCCCGTGTGAAACCACAGGTGAGAATACTAGCTGCAACAATGCTGGCAAAAGCCTCCGCTCACTACATTATCCGTGTCGCCCCTGACACAGAAGTTCCACTCAGGTTTCTTAGTCGGCGTCCCGGAGTCCAGCGCACCGCTGAGACGCACTCACTGCGCTCAGCGCCGCGCTCAATGCGAACTTTCCCAAAGCGATCCTTACGTCCGTGTTGTGTCGTCGTGCTCTATTTAGCGCCTCACGGACTGCGCTGAAGCAGAAATTCCTCTCAGGTTCCTCAGTCGTTGTCCCGGAATCTAGCGCACCGCTGAGACACAGTCACTGTGCTCAGCGCCGCGCTCAATGCGGACTTCCCAGGCGATCCTTCCGACCGTGTTATGCCGCCGTACTTAGCGCCTCACAGAGCGCGCTGGGACGCTACAGCAACCAAACCATTTTCCGTCCATCCACGAACGCCAGAATAACGGGGCTATATTACTAGAGTTGCCTTAGAAATTTCATTGTTAGCGCTATGTCACCGAAATCTTCACGACTGAACTGGCTAATCCTTACAACCGGTTCTTTTTGGTACTTTAACCTTATGACACTGTATTGTCGCACATCCAACCGTGTTGAATAAGGAGGATACACTCACTGTATTGCCAGTATCCTCCTCACAGCACACTCCCTTATGACGTGCTGAAGCGCTATACAGTCATACGCAGCAGAGTAAATATGAAATAGTAGCGTAAACAACCGCTACTTTGCCTGCTTACACACACAGGCGCCAATTACCTCAATGTCATAAAACTCAAGCAGGAAGCAGATAATCCACTGTGGTGCTGAATCAATCAGGGGCAAGGAGTCTTCACTGCCCCTGCGCAGTATCCCATCCTCGTCGCCAAAAATTCATCTGTTGTAATCAGAGTCAGTAGCCCAGATGATTAACGTAGGTTTATTGGTAAACTCCTTGCATTACACCTTCACAGTTCACTGCTTATCCACCTCTCTCAAGCTTCCACCAACTCTCTTCATCCAACATTCTAAGGTGCACTCCAGATTGTACCATTCGTCAACATTCTATAGGAATGGTTGGAATGCACCAATTCACTAGTATAATTACACTGTAGATTACACAGATTTAGTAAATAGGAAATAAGATTATTAGAATAATAATAATAGTGTACCTAACTTAGGAAAAGAACTATGTTACATATATTGGGTTAATTGAACAACACATTACAACAGTATCACTAGGGGCGAGTCTGCAGAGTCAAAGGAGGAGACCGATGCACAGTCAAATTCCGTGTCTCTCCCTGTAGCATAGTCTTGAACAAGGGGTGGGTCCGAGTTTGTGCCACTGACAGCTGCCACCTATTTCCACCACTTTCTGGCGTTCCTTTAATGCCTTGGTGGGGGACTAAGGGGCAATAGCTACATGGTATGTGTCCTTCTGTGGTTGTTTCATGGATTTCTTCTGGGGACCACCAGACTCTTCATCCGTCTGTTGAGGAAGTGTCTCAATCCAGTTCCAGAGTTGCTGAGGAGACGTGAAGAAATGCACCTCATCATTATAAGTGACTAAGTTTAGCAGGGAAAAGCACAGGATATTTGGTCCCCAGGGTTCTCAAGTATCTTTTTAGCATCTGTGATGAAAGCCCTCTGTTTTTTAACTTCACGCATAAAGTCCAGAAATATCATGATACTGTGGTTATCCACCAGTATTTCTCCCCTTAGTGTTGCTTGGGCAAGGATGTGGTCCCAGTCCTTAAAATGTAACAGTGTGGTGACTACTGATTGGGGGGGCACTACAGATGGGGAGGTCTGGCAGGCACTTGGTGGGTGAATTCTAGCACATAGTATGGGGAGAGTCCTTCTGGAGCCACATTATCATGGAGCCACTGCTCCAGGAAATCAGTCATGTTTACATCTGGGCTCTCAACACGTTATGGGAGCCCAACAATCAGTATGTTACTCCTCCTGGCCCTGTTTTCTGCATCCTCTGCACAGGCCTCCAGCGTCTTCACCTATACCACTATGGTGGACATATGCTCACGCTTTTGGGAAAATCCAGGGGATATGCCTTCTAGTGTTCATTCAGTTGTCCATCAACCACAGTGGAGCATACCTTAATAAACCTAGGTCTGTCACCATCATGTCTATTTTAAGTTCTAGCGCTTTGCCGAAGGTGCAATAGCATGCAGGATGGTGTCCAGGGTTGCTGAATCTTGGCTTCGGGAATAGCTATTGGAAAGTGGTGCTTTATCTTGCAGGCTCACAGCACAGGAGTCATGTAGTGTGCTAGTATCAGTGGCCTCTCTTTTTCTAACAGTTTTGCCCATATCAGAGAAGAAAAAAGGGGTGCCGAGGGCGCAGAGCAGAGGCAGGAGGCACCCAACTGGGACTCATACACTAGTCTGCACAGAACCAAAGGAAGCTCCCAATTCACTCCAATGCCTTTGCACCAGCAGAGTCTGGAGTACCATGATGAGCAATAGTCACTTCTATTCCCAAGGTGCTCTGTAGTGTGGGTGGGTGCCAGACTTGGTTACAGGGGAGCTGTGCAAGTCAGGCTTCAGCTGCCATGAGGTGATGGTTCGTAGCTCATGTGCCACCACACTATCTGAGTCCGCTACCAATACAGCACACAGTGATAGTTGCTCCTCAGTATGTTAGCAGTCTCTATGTTTCGCTGTAAACCATCCGTCTGCTACCATTGGCTAGCCTAACAGTGTCCCACCCTTACAGCTGTTCCAGTTATTGCAGGCCACAAACACTGACATTACTGCAAGAAGGGTGGAGGTGAGCCCAGCAAATGAAAGACCCCCCACTCCACCAAGCCAGACACCAGTCTAACGAAGCAGGCACTCCATAGCTCGTGGTAGTGAGAGCTGGCCCAGGTTGCACGGGGCAGGGAGCACGCAGCAGCTGCCTGCGACTCCGGCGTGTTTCTCAAAAACTAGGGTATCCCAAGAAGTCTGCTCTAGCTGCCAAAAAAAGCAAGTCAGGAGCTGGTCGCAGTGTACCGTACCTCCATTGCTTTTTCTGTGTTCGTCTCACATGTAGTCTGTGTGAGATTCAGCCCTGCAGGCCCACCCTCGGACCAGCAGATTCCTTCTTGTTGTGGAGAGCCTTGCGGTAAGCAACAGTTCACCGCTGTGTCCTCATGCTGCTGTGGGTCCCGTCACTCCTGGGCAGGGCCCCAAACCCTTGCCAGTGGTCACCAAGTGCAGGAGTTTCCTCGTGCACTTCACAATGTTGTGCAGCCGCCAACAGCGGGGGCTTCCCCGTTGACTTCCCCCACTCGGTGTGCAGTCCTCACATCCCATTTCCCTGCTGCAGGTCTCACGGGCAGTGGATGTGCAACGCGTCGGCTGTCATCTTGTGTGCCAGGCATTGGGGCCCCGCTGTAAGCCCCAAATGTAAATCCTGGCTCCTGGCTCAGGGTCGCACAGGATCAGCTGAACTGTCCACGTTTCAATGAGCCCAAGTGGGGAACCAAAATACAGGCGTCTACGGGGGCCCTCGGTGCAGAACAGGGCACAGGATCAAGGTGGATGATGGAGTTTAGCTGGGAGCTCTATTGCTTGTGTGCTTCTCCATCATCACCAGACCACACCCCCTTCTATGACATAATTTATGACATCACTGATGAGATCTCAAATGACTTCATTGATGACATCGTCCGAGCTTCTTTTGTACACATTACTTGATAAACTAGTATGGCATTAAAGGCCTGAAAGTACCAAATAGCTCAGAATAATATAAAGCATCATTAATGCCATGACAGATACAACTCCCTTAGGTGAAACAAGCATGTTATGTAAAACATTAACCCTATACAATACACTTCGTGGGTAGCCTTATTCACATTGACAATGAACCACAGATATATGGAAATCCCTCATTGCACATGGTGTTCAGTATGTATACAACTATTCAGACGATGACAAGTTCCTCAAGATACTAAAAGTTTGTTTCAAAATTAATGCCTAATATGGATAGCTTTTATCTGTATCAAAACCCTCACAGTCGCTGAACCTACATTGAGAAATGAAGTTAATATGAATAGAAACGGGGGCACTGTAAACAGTGTTTACTCTATGAAGAGAGTTTACTCCATACCACACTGTTTACAGTCAAACTCTCATGAGAAATACACCACAGAGTATTAAAAAGCATTTATGGGCAACAGTGTACACTCTACGCAACACTTGTCAAAAAGGAGTGCTAAAGGTCACACTACCTGCAGCCTTCATACTGTGGTGAAAATGTTACAAATAGCCCATCTTTTGAAGTAAAAGAAGAATATGTACATAGGTTAGTACCTGGTGCACACAGTCTTCTATGTTATGTAGAAATTGTCATGCTGAGACAATTCTGTCTAATAACTCAAGAATGCTTGCAATACAGTATCTATTATGTAGAATCTTTGCCCTATTGGACATTTTCCTGCAGAACCAAAAAACTTATGTGGAACATACTGGACACAAGTTGTCAACTGTCAGCTGCACATAGAGTTACTCTACCTCCACACACCTATGACGCATTTGAAGCACATGTGTTTTGTGAACACATATACCCATTAGCTTGACAGAGGCAGTACAAAATTAGGAAGAAATGTAATATGGTAGTACCCACCACTATGTAAATATAAAACAAACTAACACATTAATTGGATGATGTAAGTGGGCACTGTCTCATCTGAAAGTTGTGAGCAGTTGCCCTTGAAAGTTTGATTTTGCCGATGCAGCCCTGAATGAATAGTGACCGGAGACTGCTTGGTTTTATTTGAGGTTGTTTCATTATGAGCATCTGGAGAAAAAAGGACGGTGTCTATGAATCACTTACAGATTGATTAATATCGAAACTGTTTTGGCATGGTCCATGTAATTTGGTTTGAATGAATGTGCCTGAAGCCCATGACTCGGCTAAAATCATCAGAACATTTAATCTTAATGATGCAGCACTGCCACTATGTATATGCTAGTAGGATTACTTGAACAAGCATAACACCATAATATCGGAGGTGAAATGAACAGACTTCTGAGGGGAAATGAGTTGCAGCTGACAACTGACTTCAATTCCCAGAATGCTGCACTTGGGTTTAAATCGAAGTTATATGGACCAATCCCCTTTTACTGTTCATTGCATATGTATGCTGATATTTTGGAGGATATTATCTGGCATGGTTCGGTACTAATGTGGTAATTAATAGGAATTACTCATTGTGCTGAGAAATGATTAATGGGCTGGGCACGGTTTACTATGGCTGTTACGAGGAAACGTGCCTCAACATGGAGGAATGCTGTATTATCAGCAGGTGTGGAGACTTTGGTTTACACCCTTTTTGAAACACCGTATATAAATCTGGACGACAGAAAGAAATCAGTTATACAGACAAAATCACTTGAAGAAGATGTCATATCGAAGCGCGTTGTGGTGTCTGATGCTGTTATGAGAAATAAATGAAGTTATTATCTGCAGAGTCGGGGAGTGCGACGTCTGTACTTTCCTTTGATATATATATATATATATTTATATATATATATATATATATATAATATATATATTCACTGAAAAAAACAAAAGGTTAAAGGGAACTTATATTTAGGAAATAGAATTTAATTTAAAAAACCATACAAATTCACTATTTTTACCGTATAGTAATTTTCATTACTATACGTTAATCCATCCACCACCACACATGGCTGATGGCCAGGTCCGGAGTCCTAACCCTTAGAAGTACCCAATCTTGCACCGTGCACGGCCTTCACCTGTACACAGAAGGGGTTGCCCGCAAGGCCTGGCCTGCAGCCAGTTCCTGTGGCCAACCACCCAACCCTACTCTGCACACGGCCATTTGGCTGTGCGTGGTGGGAGTTGGCCACAACCTATCTCTCTGGGTGTGAGAATAGGTGTAAGAGGGTATATCTTGGGGTGTGATAGTGTATGGGTGTGAGGATGCGTGCATCACTGACTTAGTGGGTGCGTCAGTGTCTGGGATCGCAGGCGGAGCCTCAAAGCCTCCCCCACGGTCCCATTGCTCCAGCAAGCAGGCAGCTGCTTTTAACAGCAGTTGCCTGCTTGCTGGAGGAAAGTTTTCATCTGTCTTCCCTAGACCCATATCTACATGCAGGGAAGACAGATGAAACTCTGCTTTCTGACAATGGGAACTCTTTGACAGGTCCCGCTGTCAAAAAGCAGACTTTGTTTGCTGTAACTTGGCTGCAGTTGTCAAGCTGTCAAAGCTGCAGCCAAGCCACAGCAAACAGCTATGTCCCAGGAGTGGGCACCCTGGGATATAGCAAGAGCCGGCAATAGAGGGTAGCAGCCCCCGGGGCCATCAGTGGCTCCATGAGGGGGGTCCCACTGCCCCCCTGCAACAGGTATAGCCTCAGGGAGGTGGTGGTCCCCAGAGTTCAGAGGGGGTTCTGGACCCCCTTTACATATTCTACTATTTCCCCTGGGGAGGTGGTAGTCTCTGGGCCTGTGGGGGGCCGTGGGGCCCCTACACCTTCTTGGTTAACGGCCCCGGGAAGGTGGGGGGTACCCCGGGCTGCAGGGGGGCCCATCCATCCCCTGCACCTAATTTCTGTAATGCCCTGGGGGGTTGGTAGTCCACAGGGTGTGGGAGGCCATGCAATCTCTAATATATATGTAATATATTACCCCAGGGAAGTGGTGGTCCCCAGAGCTGTGGGGGAGGGCACCAGGCCTCCCTCACATTCCCGGGGGGATGATGATGAATATTTCAACCTGAGGAATGACCACTGCCCCAGACCAACTATTTATTTCCTTCTCAAGGTGCAGAAAGATCTACGGAATCCTTCTGGACAACCAATAGTGAGCTCGACAGGCTCTCTCCTGGAAAATATTTCAAGGTTCATAGATATCTTCTTGTTTCCGTTTGTACCTGCTTTGCCCTCATACCTCAGGAATTCAACTGGACTTTCTTAATGGGATTAACAATGTCCCATGGAAAAAAGGATACCTCGTGGCTACAGTAGAAGTGATAGCCTTGTGCACAATCGAACATAAAGATGGTTTACAGGCATGCAAATACCTTATAAGATCCAGGTCAATAGGTTTTTTAGAATACAGAAATGCTCATAGAAATGTTTCAATTTGTTACGTAATGTGTTTATGTTCAATAACAGATATAGTTTACAGAAGAAGCGGACACATCCATGGGCACATGGGCACACCCATATGCACATGGGCACATCCACGGGCACATGGGCACATCTTTTGCTCCCACTTATGCCAACTTGAGGGTGGGATGGTGGGATCCAGGGAGGATCTGGACGAAACAAAACTTAGAAGTCTTGAAACATATCATTTTGTGGATACGCTACATAGACAATTAATTTTTAATTTGGGAAGGGGACGAAACAGAGCTTGTAAACTTCATTTTTGAACAACAATTCCCAAAAGTTTAAGTTTATTCTCAACGTTAGCGCCACTGAGATAGTCTACCTGGATATTGCAATTTGCAGACAGGATGACAGACTGTGCACCAAGATTCATTCACAGAAAGTAGATTTGGTACTTTACCGTAATTGTCATGCAATGTCTATTTAGAAGTGAATCTATAATCAGCTTGATGTAAGTAAAATTGTTCTCAAGAGTCTTGTGCAAGGAGAAATTGTGGACATTTTGGGAATGTCTTTTGTAAAATTCATGTCAGCAGTCTAGATGTTGGGGTGGGCTTTATCCCTTTAAATACACTCTGCACTGTGTTAACTTTATGGCTAAATAAAGGCTCTGGCCAAAACACATTGCCAGACTTGCACTGCTGGCATTTGGAGAGATGAAGCTATAACAAATAAATCACGTTTGCACTAACAGTCCTGGCTGATTCTTCAGGCCACCCTTATACACTTGAAAATTGTTTGGGAGAAAGTGGAGAAGACGGAAGTTAATGTAAAATAAATAAATAATTTACATATTTAGTATTCACTGAAAAACAAAGTTAGGTGAAATGTTAAACAAACAAAACCATTGAAATTCACCAGTTATAGTTATCTCAAGTAACTATAACTCATGCCCTAAAGTAAACATAACTCATGCAGAGAGAGGGTGTATAACAGTCTTAGCTACCAACTTCCCAGTGAGAAGAACAAGGTTTGAGTCTCTTCGTCGACTAAACTTCCTGTGATTCTGGGCAAATAACTTAATCTCCCTGTGCCTACAATTTAAAGGTGATTTGCCTCACTTTAAAAATCCTGGATTTAGCCAACATACTCAATGTTCTTGTTGGAAAATGGGTTATTGGTAAGGGCAGGTAGGTACCTACACTTAGCAATAGGCCACTAACCTCCACTAAGGTCCAGTTAGGTCTCAGTAAATTAAACCCAGCTCAACCCTTGGTAGCTTGGCAACAAGCGTCAAGGCTTAATTTAGGAGACAGAGTGTAAAGCATTCAAATATCACAAAACAGTAATTAAATAAAACACAGGAAACAGTTTAAAAATCCAAAACCAATTTATAAAAATAGTTTATATTTTTATCTTCAAAATGACACCAAAACGAATAAAATCGGATAAGGGGAACCGGAGATATGAATTTTTAAAGAATTTTTTTTTTTTTAGCGCCTAGAAACAAAAAGCGCCAATCGGGTCATCTGGTTGCACCTCGACCGGGGCAAAGTCAAAGTTTCAGGCCGACCGCGATGGAGCCCTGCTCGGCTACAGGCCGCGGGAGGCCTCGGTTAAAAGTTTACCTTCACACTTAGGCGGTCATTCTGACCGCGGCGGGCGGCAGTCACCGCCCGCCATGCGGTTACCGCCGAATGACCGCCCCGCGGTCAAAAGACCGCGGCGGCCATTCCAACTTTCCCGCTGGGCCGGCGTGCGACCGCCAAAAGGCCGCCCGCCGGCCCAGCGGGAAAGCCCCTGCAACGAGGAAGCCGGCTCCGAATGGAGCCGGCAGAGTTGCAGGGGTGCGACGGGTGCAGTGGCACCCATCGCGATTTTCACTGTCTGCTAAGCAGACAGCGAAAATCTTTGTGGGGCCCTGTTAGGGTGCCCCTGCACTGCCCATGCCAGTGGCATGGGCAGTGCAGGGGCCCCCAGGGGCCCCACGACACCTGTTCCCGCCATCCTGGTTCTGGCGGTGAAAACCGCCAGAAACAGGCTGGCGGGAAGGGGGTCGGAATCCCCATGGCGGCACTGCAAGCAGCGCCGCCATGGAGGATTCCCTGGGCCAGGGGAAAACCGTCGGGAAACCGCCGGTTCCCCTTTTCTGACCGCGGCTTTACCGCCGCTGTCAGAATAGCCCAGGAAGCACCGCCAGCCTGTTGGCGGTGCTTCCGCTGCCCTCCGCCCTGGCGGTCAGAGACCGCCAGGGTTGGAATGAGGGCCTTAGTCTCTTTTTCGAAGATTTTCTTCAGCGGGACGAACCTGGCAGTCCAATCCGACCTTCTGGAGCCCTTCTTCGGATACGCGATGCTGGAATCCTCAGTGGAGGTTTTTACCTTCGGACTTAGTCGTTTTTTCGAGGTGAAAATCCTTCGACCGGGGTAAACCTGGATCTTGATCCGACGTCCATGGAGCCCTCCTCGGATACGCTGGCTGGGAGGTCCCGGTCAACTTTTCACCTTCGGACTTAGTCTCTTTTTTGTAGATTTTCTTTACCGGGACGAACCAGAAAATCAGGCCGGGTCGCAGTTGAGGCAAGCCGGCTAGAGTTGCCACGGCAGGTCGGTCCCTCTATGGAGCTTTTTTACAAAAGTTGTCCAAACTTCTCCAAACTTCTGGAGCTTCTCCCAGATGTCCTTTTAAAGTTCGTTTGGGGTCCACAGCTCACCCCAAGGGTTCAGAAGTTCTGAGATGGTCCTTGGGGGGTGCAGACTACAACTCCCAGAATGCACCTGGCGCAAACTCCTTTTTGGCCACTGGACAGTGGTCAGCTGGTCACTTTCTTCAGGAGTTGGTGCAGGGGACTCTGGTTAGCAATTTTTCACCTGTAGCAAACAGGGAGTCCCTCCTTGAACGAGTTGAAGCCAGGCAAAGACCTTCTTGTGGTGAAGCCCAGGTGTGCAGCTGGTGCAGTCCTTCTGAGTGCAGGTTCCAGGTGCAGGCCAGGGGTCCAGCAGGGCAGTCCTTCTTCTGTTGTTCTTCCTTGTTGGATGTGGTAGGGAACTGAGGTGTGGGTGCAGGTCTGCCAGTTTTATCCTTGCTCCTGGGTGAAAAGCAGGGGGGTCCTGGTTCTCCAATCAGGTGCAGGGTCCTTCCCCCTGTGATGACCACTTCCTGGGAAATGTGGCAAAAATCAATCCCAGGAGGCAACATTTTCTAAAAATCCATCATGGCTGAATCTGATTTTTGGAGGTTACATCTGGCTGAGCCCACCCACTGGTGTGGCTAAAAATCATAAACTCACCCCTCTCCTGCCCTCTCCTAATCTAATCAAGGGGGCACCTAGTTGTCTGGGGTTGCAGGATGTGGGGGTGTTGCTGGGTGCTCCAAATGTCCTTCGCTGCCTTTGAAGACCAGTTTGGCAGCCCTCCCCCTTCCTGTCTCACCATCTGCTGAGGGGAGATTCATTCCCACAGGCACATTCCTTTGTGTGAAGCCAGGCCACTTCATACCTCCTCAAGTCAGCTTGGCCAAGCTGCTAGAGGCTGCCCTAATCAGAGCACAGCAGCAAAAACAATGCAGGGCTGAAATTGGCAACTTTTCAGGTAAAGTTTAAAACTCTTTACCTGAACAAGTTATATTAAATCCCACAACTGGAAGTCGTGGGATTTATTACAACAATTAATTTGATACCAAATTCTTGGTATGCATCATTTAAGGAGACTTTAAAAATTAAAATAAAGTCTCCCCATTCTAGCCTATGAAGGCCATTTACTACAATGAGGGAAAAACGAATTTGGCTGTTTTTACCTCACCAGGGCTTTTAAAACTATTTTTATAAGGCCCCTGCTTATAGTTACATGGCACCCAGCCCTATGGTCACATAGGGCACACCTTAGGGGTGACTTATATGTAAAAATAAGGTAGTTTAAGACTTTGGAACTACTTTTAATTCCAAAGTCGAATTTGCATATAACTTTGATTTAAAAGCAGCCAGCAAGGCAGGCCTGCCTTTAAAATGACACTGGGCACCTCAGCAGTGCACCTATGGGTGCACTACCTATGCTGTGGTCACTAAACCTACATGCCCTACCATATAGTAGGGACTTATAGGTAGGTTAACTTAGCCAATTATAATTAGCCTAATTTGCATATCCATTTTACACAGAGCACAGGCCCTGGGACTGGTTAGCAGTACCCAGGGCACCATCAGAGTCAGGAAAACACCAGCAAAAAGTGGAAAATGGGGGCAAAAAGTTAGGGGGCCTCTGCAATTAGCCCTGTTTTCTCACAGTTCTCATCAATCATTTAATTTCAGATGTTGCTGTGATGTCATAAATGATCCCATAGAACATGTCATAAGTGATGCAATGTGTGAGGTCGTTAGCAGTGCATGGCGAGGGAGCAAGTTATAGTTACTTTTTTTCATATACAACTAATTTTATTGAGTTTTGTACAGCATGTATCATTTGCATGAAAGTATAAGGATATAAAAGCACCACCCCACACACTCATCGCTCACAGATCCCATCTGTTGCAAGCCCACACAGAAACTTCTGTGCAGACCTGTCAGTCTTGAATATTCCCATCAAGTCTCCTATATCTTCTGGTGTTTACGAGGGTAGCCTCTGGCTCTGTAGACCAGCTCCTCCCTTTTGACACACTAGTCCAGTGGTTCCCAAACTTTTTTGACCCGTGGCTCCCTTGACCTATTGGCCCTTGACTGTGGCTCCCCATATGTTACTTTTTTTTGGCTGGTGGGGTGGGGGGGGGATGTGAGCATGGCCTTGGGAGTACTTCTATGTTTCTCCTTGAAAATAATTGGGATAAAGCCGATGAATGTATCATAATCATAGATGTAATTGTATTGTGGTCTGAAAGCCTAGAAACATGCCAATTGCCCTGGAATTACACCCACAAATCTAAGACAGTGAACTACCATCTAGACTTGCACAGGCCGTAGAAGTAGGCTCTTTTGATAGCCGTCCACCTAGGCCCACCTCCTCTTAAACGGGACGCTTTCTCAAAGTCATTTTTTACTTGTAGTAACTGTACTGCAAATACTATAGTTCTTATTGTGCCTGATGAGGCGTTGAGGCGCTTTTTTAGTGGGCAGTAAAACATTGGGTTAGTGGACAGGCTTGTTAGAGGCTAAGACAGACTTGGGCAGATGTGAAACTGAAGAGAAGAAGCGTTGCAACAAAGCTGTATTACGAAATGTGGCGGGAGTATGTGGCATCACGGCTAGAGCTGCTGACTGTGGAACTGGGGAACCAGTTTCTCGTCTCTGCGTCCGCTCAGCATACTCTGATTCTGGGCAAATCACGTAATATCCCCGTGCCCATAAAAAATGAACATGTCCTTGTTTAATGTAACTGGTGGTCATGTAAAACACTCCCATGCCTTTGGGTCGAGTTTGCGCTATATAAAACTGCAAAAAAGAATGGCAAAACAGCAGGAGTCCCGCAACACTTCTAACTGCTGCAGCAGCATGCGAAGCGGCTCCTGGGCAACAAAGAACCATCTGAGAGAAAAAGGCGATGGGAGTGACGTCAAGGTGCTGCAAGTCACAGAGCTCATTGTATACGAAAATGCGTTGAAGTTACAAACATGCAGTTCTACACAGGGGTTAAAACTATTTAAAACTTGAATATGCAAAGTGTTGTGTGCAATTGTGTAATCATTACATTGCTCATAATGTTGAGTGCAGTAGTGTGATCGGACCTTGTTAAAAACAAAACAAACCACAAGTTACTGGTTTACTGGCTGCTTGGTAATGGTAATTACAAAAAAAGCCCCTTTTGCAATATATTGCATGTGATGCACACAATTTGCCTGCTTTTTCATATTTTGCATAGCAAACTTTTTAAAAACGTTTTGAAGTTGCAGCCTGTTTCAGTTTTAAGCTCATAAAATAGTCGCACTTCAGAATAGTTCATGTTCATGCTAAGTGGTTTCATGCATCAGGAAGTGTAGGTGCACAAGTTTGGCAGTATATCCAGTGTTCATATGGTACAGTAGATGCCTTATTACTCAGCTGTCAAATGTTTTTATAATGGTGATGTGAGACGTATTTATTACATATATTTAAACATAACCTATATGTTCTAATGTGCATGCACTGCAAGTCAAAGTTCCAGTCAAGGCTTTGTAATGGATGGAAAAATTCAGTCAGCCTTTCAGTGAGAAAATAGGACAAATTAAAGGCGTTTAAACTGCTGGGCCTCTGCCGTCTCTTGAAGGGCATTCGGAAGGTTTCTTTTCTGCTTGACATTGCAGCGGATGCCTTTCTAAATTTCTCTTTTCACCACAACATTACATTGGTTTGGTATTTGCCTCTAGATTGATTACTATCAAACATTCCAACTGCATCAAACACGAGTCAAACTGTGAGTGTGAAACCCGTCAGTGATTTCTGAACAATACAGAGACATTTTATCTTTTAACTAACAATTACTTAAAATTATGACTTTATTCTAAGCTTGGGCTTAAAACATCTGAAGCAAAAAGTGGGAATTCTCGAGTGAACATTGGCATATGTCATCTTATTGATTTTGTCCCAGTACTATAGTGGGAGTCATACAGTGGTTCCCAAGCTGTGTGGCGCTCCTGGGTATCTTTGACGGCGCACTGGGGTGCCACGGCGCACAGATTGGGAACCACTGCACTAGTCCATCACCAACTGACAGATTGAGATCCTAGGAAGGCATGTGTGATTTTAACAGCGTGCTATGTTCCTTTTGGACAGAAGTGTGGCTAACCCTATCAATGTACATTTGGCCCTTGAGTTACCCTCATCCTCTAACATACCTAGCAGTGTCACCTTTGGGGTCCAGTTTAGGGGTCTGTCAAGGACCTTTGACAGCTCTCGATCAATAGCTCTCCAATACTTGACAATCTGCAGGCACTTCCAAACCATATGATAAAAATAAGCTTTGGATTCCCCACATCTAGGGCAGTTTGAGCTTGAAAGGTTGCAGATCTCCACAGCCGGCATGGTGTGTAATCAGGGGTGTGGAGAAAGTTGTTGTATTAAGCAGATACGAGATAACCAGGATATGGGACGGGGGAGCATTTGTGCATCTTTCCAATCTGCGTCACACAGGGCACCCACTCACTCCTCCCATTTATGCTTGATGGTGGAGAACTTGTCATGGGCATTATGGATCAGTGATTTGTAGATTTGTGAGATCCCTCCTTCACAAAACTGTAGGAGGCTGGCCCTGTTTGTGGTGTGCAAAGATAGACACACTGTGCAGGGGGGCCAGGCAACCACACATTGGTTCACAGAATTTCAAAACACATTTTTGTGGTAGCTTGGTCGAGCAGTTCTGCTAATCTTAGTGAAGTGGAAAGCATTTGTTGTACTCACAGAATCAATAGATGAGACCACACACTCAAACAAATAACTTGAGACCAATTTACAAACGTACTTCAGATGTTTATATACATTTTAAGACCAAGATCATCAAAATCGGGTAAGTACTTTTGAAGTTATGAATTTGTGAAGGTTTAATAAAAATAGTATTTTTGTGTGTAATTACGCACCATAGGAATCAATGGAGAAAATACTTTAAAAATGTATATAAAATCAGGCACCTGGTTTACCAATGTCTCCTTTTGTAGGTTTGTCAAGGTCGTCGGTGGGCATTATGGAGCAGCTGGAGAAGTTTGGGCAGCTCCTGGTTTTGGCAGGAAAAGCTACAGAAAGCCATTGGAGCTAGTGCCAAGCCATTGTGGGGGGAAAGCACTGTACAGGTGGACTTAAAGGTAAGTCCGGTGGGTCCCCTTGGAGTGTCGAGGTCACAAGCGGAGGGGGACCCTTAGGGCACAGCTGAATCTTGGGTGCAGAGCACAGAGCATCCAGGTGCAGAGCAAATCGGTGAGCCAGGAGCTGTGTGCAAAAGTGCCCTTTGAAGCAGGAGATAGGTCTCTTTGAAGGTCACCTGCAGGTTAGCAGGGGCACTCTGGTGTGAGGTCCTTGTGGTTTCTGAAGTCCCTTGACTGATGTTTCCTCCTAGTCCTTTTACAGTCTGAAATGGACTGTCCTTCTTGGTGTCTGATGTGGGGTGACCATTACGTAAGGCTATTACGCGGTCTGGCCATTGGAGGGAGCAGTGCCAGCAAAATTGGCACACTGGAAGGGTTTGTCTTCATGATCCATTGGATGAGTTTGGTCCAGCTGTGTCATCCAGTTCTTTGGTCAGCAGATGGTCAGTGAAGTGGCCTTCACTGGGTCTTTGGTTCCTTGTTGTTGTAGAGTTATGCCATCACTCTGGAGGGAAATTTTTGGTGCTTTCTGAGGAGTGGAGGTCCTCTGGGGGTTTGTAGAGTCTGTCCAATGTCCAAGCATCCCCTCAGCAGCAAATGTCGAGTCCAGGGTGCAGCAGGCAGGATTTGGCACCTTTTCTTGGTGCAGCAGGACTTCATTCATCAAGTCTTGGGTATTCTTTGTCGCTAGTCTTCTTTTGTCCATGGAATCTGACTTCTTGGTCTAATGATGCCCACTAAGTACTGTATTTAGTGGGTGTTTAGGGGAGTACCTGGTAGTGACCAATAGGTCACCTACCTTAGGGTGGCTACACACACTAGGTGACCACTTCCTGTGGGCAGAGGTCTCTTCCCTACACCTGATTGGCTATTTTCATTCCATGCAAAATGGAGGAAAATGAAATGGAGGGGTAACCTTGCACGCAACACTTTAGGGGTGGTGCAAGCTGGGCATGACCACTCCTCCTGTCCTTTGTGTGGTTTCCTGCTGTTGTTTCCACCAAAAGTGGAGGTTTGCAAAATGGGCAGCCATCTGCTGCTAGCAGCAGGCTTGGGGGTCGAGTTTCAAGGGTGGTAAGCCCTTTGGAGCTCACTAGCTGGGCAGTGCACATTCCTGAGGGAGGGGGTGTTTGCACCTCCACCTAGGAAGGACTTTGTTCTGGGACCCAGAGAGCAGGATCTCTCACCTCAGGGTTCCAGAATATTGTCTGGTGGTGGCAAGCTGGTTGTGACTGGCCAGCAACGATGCCAGGGTAGTTAGCTTTTACAGGGGGCACCTCTATGGTGGCCCCTGGGTACATTTTGTAATAAATCCAATACGTGTACCAGTTTAGATTTATCATTCTGAGTTGTCTGATACCAAACAACCCAGAGTTTAAAGTAGCCATCATGTAGCTGTGAAGCTCGTACTGCCCAGTGTCCAGCACATATATTAAAATGGTTGCCCTGTTCACTTACTATGTCCCAGGTTTGGCAAGAACACAGTAGGGGCATATTGCTTGTGCATCTATGCCTACACATACATTATAGTGCACCCTGCCTTAGGGTTGGAAGGCCTGCCAGAGGGGTGACTTATCTATAGTGCATGCAATGTCTAGTGGACAGGGCACACAGGATGTGTGCCATGTGAGGTTTGTCTTTTAGGGTTGCATCAGAACACTGATGTAGCCAAGGTCCCTTCCAGAGCGGTGGGAGTTGAGTGGCCCTCCCCCCCAGCCCAGCAACTGGTTTGCTTGTCTCCATATCCTGAGGAGCACCCTAGTTAGGCCAGAAGGGTCTGCATCGACCCCCATAGAGCATGTGTAGGACAATGTCAAGGCCTAGGAGGATGAGCTCAGCATCAAAGTTCCCTCACCCTCTGTTAAGCCAATCTTTCATTATTAGGAGGTGGGATGTCCAGTAGACCATCCTATTGTCGGCCATGCCTGACCCCCGTAATACGTTGATTGATAACATATAGAAAGGGTTATATGGAAACAACAGCCATCCCACAAGAAGGAATGAACTACTGTTGTGATATTCCAGAGCCAGGCATCTGGGATCGGAAGGATTCTTTAAAGAATATGGGAAGCGGGGGAGGCCCTCCATCTTAAAGACGGCTATATGACTCATTATTGAGCGTTGAAGGGTTGCCCAGCACTGGAAATATTCTTTCATATGCACCACCAATGGCCACAAGCTGAAGTTCCAGGTCAGATTTGGCTCTAAACAGAAATACTCTCAAGTACTGGAAGCTGAACAGTCACACTGGAATAACATTGCCCCAATTGTTCAACTCGTATCCTGGACAAACTAGAAAGAGGAGTAACTTGGACCAAATGGGACAGAGGCCAGGGGACTCCCCAAAAAAGTTTGAGCTCCTGTAGTGCCTGTCGGCCAGACTCCCAGGGCTGGGCCAAGTATAGAAGCATGTTTTTCACTTAGAGGACGATTTAGTACTCTCGTTCTCCTCCTCAACCACCCTCCCTGGAGCTGGGCATCACGTCTGACAAGACTCGCCAGGGGCTCAGCAACCAAG
The DNA here is from genome assembly GCF_031143425.1 of Pleurodeles waltl. Classification (NCBI taxonomy): domain Eukaryota; kingdom Metazoa; phylum Chordata; class Amphibia; order Caudata; family Salamandridae; genus Pleurodeles; species Pleurodeles waltl. The sequence goes on from NC_090441.1 coordinate 59,284,085, forward strand.
GCAAAGACGAGTGCAGACAAAGGGCAACCCTGCCTCATCGCTGCCTCATAGAAAAGGGGTCAGATAGAATCCCATTAACACTTATCTGAGTGGTCGTTATGGGATATAGGAGTCCCACTAATAGTCCGAACAAGGGGCCGAATCCCATTTTGACCAGCACTGCGTCTAGGTAGGACCAGTCAACAGTGTCAAATGCCTTCTCAAAGTCTACTAAAAGAAGCGCACCTGGCTCTTGTTGTTCATGTCTATGCGCTACCTCTAAGTGAAGGTGCCAGGTGCAATGCCAAGTGCTATGTAAGGGTATAAAGCCACTCTGGGTTGCATGGACAAGATAGTGAAGCAATGGGAGGAGTTGATGAGCTAGGATCTTTGTGAAGAGCTTTAGTTCCATGTTGAGTGACCTATGAGAAGGGCAGAAATCTTGAGGTTTCCCAGGTTTGTGGATCAACACTATGGTAGCCAGGTCTAGCTTGGTGGGGAACTGTCCACTGACAATCACATCTAAGAAGAGGTTAAGCAAGTGAAAGTGCCAACACATCCCAGAACTTGGGTTAATATTCTACCAGGAGACCTTCCAGACCTGGCACCCTCTCAGCCTTACGCTCCAAGAGGACATCTTTTACCTCCTCTAGGGTCAGGGGTGTCACAAGTGTCTGATTCTGGGCTTTCGAGTGGGCGGGCAAGGTGATATCCTGAAGGATGGGGTTCATTTGTGCAGATAGAGGCCAGGGAGATTGAGCGTATAAGAGTCTGTAATATTCAGCAAAGGCCTGTGGAATTTGTATTGCAGTTGTTTGGTGTCTTCCCCCCTTGATTGATTATGTCCGGTACTATCCTGGCTGCTTGATCCACAGTAGCCAGTCAATAAAGGAGCTTGCCAGATTTATCCCTTGTTCATAGGCTCGCTATGTAGTCGCTCTTCAGCATTGGTGGGTCTCTTTGAGGGCCAGCTGGCGGAGACAGCTTTTGTCCAACTCCTGAAAGCAGAGTGTGGTGAGGTTTCGATAAAGGACGTATTGCCTCTTCAATGGCATGTGCCTGGGTTCAAGCTTGGAGATATGGCATTTTTCACCTCCTCTGTGCCACAGGTGTAAGCTTTAGTCACCCTCTGATTGTCACTTTGCCAGCCTTTCACAGGGTGGCTGTGAATGAGACCGTGTCCTAGTTATCTTGAAATAGGCCCCAATTTCAGAAGCCAATAAGTTAGTACAGTCAGGGTCGGTCAGATACAATGTATTGAACCGCTGCCTTGGTCGTCTACTTGACTCCGGGGAGCCCAGATCGAGATGGACTGAGGAGTGATCAGAGATACCACTGGGAAGGATTTCTACCATGATAATCTGTAGCACCTCAGGGGAAAGTACGAGGAAGAATTCTATACAAGATAGAGTCTTAGGACCCAGAAGTGTGAGTGTATTCCTGGGTATGGGAGTGTCATATCATCCAGACATCATACAGACAAAAGGTGTCTATCTAGTTCTGTAACATTTGGGTCGTAGCAAGCCTGTGGGGCAACGGTTCTGCCGTTTTGTCTGTGTTTACGTCCAGGCTGGCATTGAAGCCACCTGCCATTATTGTGCACCCCTGGGGGAACCCTGCCAGTTTCACTCAGTATGGCTGAATCACGCCACTCGGGGCCTGCAGAGAAATGTAGACACTTAGGAGGTTGAACTGTCTCCCAACCAGGAAATCTCTAACTCACCATATCTCCCAAGTGTGTTTAGGTGGGTTTTTGTGACTGTTGGAGGGTGGGTTTTGCGTAGGAGGATAGCCACCACCCTAAAACCCTCTGTGAACCGAAGTGGTAGACTCTGTTATATCTATAGCATCCCAACAAGGAACATTGCGTACCCATTAGGTGGGTTTCCTGAAGTATGAGTATTGCCGATGCCATACATCCCACATAACGGTGGACTGGTATTGACTTTATATGATCTATGAACCCATTCATATTCCACAAATGGAACGTAATGCCAGCCATAATAGCCTGTCAGGGAGTAAGCATGAGGGTGCCGACTGGCAGCCTGGACTGTCTTTAAGTAGGTGATCTTCTGTGGTGTACATGTGATGCGCGAACAGGATGTGACTGGTCTAGTGAATGTGTGTGTACACATTCTGAAATAAGACATCACAAACTCCTTGCTGGAAGTATTAAAAGTCCATCTCATCAGTATGTTTGTACTAATAATGTTCCAATGCTTTAAAAAACCAAGATATGTTGCTTTACTGTACTGTCTTTATCGTTATTGGGTTGTGTGCTTTAATACTCATGAACGTAAGGGGCTTCACTATGTGACTCATTTGTTTGTGCGGACTCGGATGATGCATTTATTGTTTCCTTTTAGCAGCAGGTGTCAGATCTGCAACACATGCTCAAATGACCTGCTGACTCTGATGACTCATTTGTTTGTGCTGAATATGATAACTTCATTGTTATTTCCCTGTAGCAGCTGGTGATGATCAGAAACCTGTTCAAACAAATGACCTGCTGACCCTGATGACTCATTTGTTTGTGCTGATTCTGGTGTCTTCTTTGTTGTTTCCCTTTAGCATCAGGCACAAGTTCTGAAACATGCTTAGGGGCAACACCTTCTGAAATAGCACCTCTAATTATAGATGTTGTGTCCTTTCAGCTATGCTTTCTATTCATGTTTAATTTTGAAAGGAGCTGGCATATCGGGGATCCAAACACTCAGGAGGTTTTTTCGATTCCAGAGAGCTATTCTGATCTTCCTACAGGTCAAGAATGTACGTGTTTCCTGCCACTGCACTTTCAGTCCCTGCTCACCTTATCCAGATGTTCAGATGAGGTATCACCTGGCACTCAAGCAGAAATTCTTCTGACGAATTGAGAAATAATACCACTCCGGTATGGTAGTGAGCTCAGGGGCACGTTTAGATCTGCACTAGTAGTTGGTGAAGGGAGATCAACCAACCAGAGCCACACTGGGAACTAACTCCAAGTTCCCCCCATTGTAGAGGTTTGTCACTGGCTATATAGGCTTGATTTGGTAACTTGCAATGAACATTGATAATAACTGTTGCAAGTTTTGAATAAGGAATATCAAGAATATTCTGTTATTTACCATAAGGAGTTGTAATTCTGAACTTTGCTCTCTTATTCGAAACAACCAGTGTTTTTGTGTGTGAAATGTAAAAACAATTCTTTGTGAAAGTAGAACTACGAATTGTTGACTAACCTTTTTAGATCACAGCCTACTAGACAGTGCAGCTGAGTGGTATTGCAGACAACATCTTGGGGAGTTCCAGAAAGTTGACCTGGAAACACATTCTACCCCTTGCTTGCCATTGGCTTTGTGGCTTGTGGTTTGTAACTCATGTTTTCTAGCTTTCCATTTGCTGGTTTTATTTACTTTATGCTCTCCAGCAGTTCATACCTCCCGTGCCAAAGCTGTGTTTACAATATTATTCCACAAACTCATTTTCTGTAATAAACAGGCCTGTAAATCTTATTCTTATCTCATTACATATGCTGGGCATTCAAAGACAAAGGCCAAATGTCAAGCTGTGTCTTTGATGGAGCCTTTTGTTATTTTGCTTTTGTCTGACTTCAAGTAAGAACGTTTACAGGAAAGAGTAATGGAGTGTACTTTCTCAATGGAGCCTGCCTGTGCCCTTTTTAAATTTTATTTTAGACATCGCCATCTATCTTGTTCTTCAGCTGCACAAAACATTTGCCTTTCATTCGTGGGGCATGAAGTTCATTATTGGCATTGTCATAGTGGTTGGAAGCATGAACATTTCTAAAACAATGTTTAAAAACTATAACTAACAAAAAAAAAAAACACACTGATTTAGTCTTATGTACGAGTACTACTAAGATGAAACAGTTCTATATGTGAATGAAATACATTTTTTGAATTTTTGCGTACTTTTTCATATTTAACACTCTTTTTGCAAATTGTCTTTGCAAAATGAAGGTGGCCAGAAAGTTAAGTGTGCAGGAACAAAGTACAAAACCACTTTTCAGTCTCAACTTCAGCCTAACATGTGGTGATCTTGGTCAATTTACAATGTTTATGGTCCATTCACTGTTAATCACAGGATAAAATCTTTTCTCAGGAAAGAACCAGCCACATTGTAACAAAATGTATCGATGCTTGGTTTTCACTTTAATGTGTAAAACATATGCTTCATTTATGACATCCCTGTCAACTCATTTTGGAGAGTAGGATAAGTTTAAAGGCAGTTTTTTATCAAAGCTTTTTTTGTCTATGTTTAGCTACACAATAATTATGACTTACATCTGCAACTGTGCCTTTTTCGAAACACGTATATTAGTGGTTATGATTTCGTTTGTCGTTGCAGTTACTAGGGTCATGTTTTGAATGGTGCAGCGGCACAGGGGTCAAAAGCTCTAGGAAACCCACTGAACATTGATTATTACGAAATTTTACTACTAAACAAGCAGTCACAAGTGCTGGTACTTTGCAGGCACAAGAGCAATGATTTGAATGGTGTAGCAGGTGGAGCGGCACATGAGCCAAAAGGTATAGGAAACCCACTAAATACCAATTATTGAGATATTTTACTACTAAACAGGCAGTCACAAGAGTCATTACATTGCAGGCACTAGGGCCATGATTTGAATGGTGAAGCAGGAGCAGTGGAACTGGGGCCTAAAGCTCTAGGACACCCACTGAACTCAGATTATTGAGATATTTAACTACTAAACAAGCAGTCACAGGTGCAGTTACCTTGGTGGCACTAGGGCCATGATTTAAACGGTGCAGCAGCACAGTGGCCAAAAGGTCTAGGAAACCCACTGAATACTGATTATTCATATATTTATTTACTACCCCCAATTCAGAACCAGCTATGGCTGATATCTCCCCACTCCCTAATGGCTGTCTGCCATCCCATTGCTCCCTGTGGCGCAGTGTGAGCAGTGCCTCCTCCACTGTCGCAGTGCTTCCTGACCCTTCCTCTTGCCCATCACGGGCATCCTCCTTCTCAGTCTTCCTCTGCCCCTCACCTACAACACTGGCACTCCTTAAAAGTGTACTGATCACCTTTTTCACAGTACGGGCAGCTTTTATAAAAAGCGTATAAGAGATCTATAAAGTATTTCAGCGCTTTATAAGAGCAACAGTTATAGCGCACAAAGGCACTTTTTATGGCCCTGGGGAGATTATATGATTTGGACAGGATCACAGGATGTTGAGCCAACACAGAGTCGAAACAGATTCCCCAGGTCAGCAGCTCTTTACAGTACTTCACATCTTTATTATAGCCCTCTGCAACATGTACGAAAAACATTGACAAAGACAATAGATTTTTCATAGGCGAAACCCATTGACTTTGCCAATTCTTGTTCTTTATTATTACATATAATAGGATTTTGAAATACATACCTTCAGGATGTGGACTGTACGAAAACTAATCCAACATTTGATTTTACTAAAATGTTGTTCATTATGATAGCAACCCAGGCCATCCAAAGGGTGCACATAATTTACTTGTCTCTTAGTTCACTGTCATCATTGTCAGGGTGGGTGGAAGCATGAAGATTTCAAAATTCATGGTTGAGAGCTATTCTTTAAAAAACATGCTCACACTGATTTACTACTACTACTAAGATGAAACAGTTCTGCATCTGAATAAAACACATTTTTGGAATTTTGGAAGATAATGTTTCATATTTTACATGTTTGTTCCAGGATATCTTTAAAAATGAAGGTGGCCCAAAAGTTAACTGTGCAGGACACCCTAATTACTTGCTTTCTTTTATATTGAATAACTTTTAAATAAATGTTTGCTCGTTTTGAACAGGGGGCTGCATGCAAAGGTCAGGAGTGTGCTTGTGGCCCCTAGACTACAGAGCTACAGGGACGTTATAGTATAGATTATACAGCAGCACTGGCTTCAGTGAGAGCATAGTTGCAAGTTAAAAAAAAAGTCATTACACAATCATTGTTGGCTGTGGCATAAAGCTTTTTATGTTTACTTTCAGCCATTTGCATCATAGGCAAGACCGAATGGCTTTGCCAATGCTTGTCTGTCTATGTCTCCTTCGCTGCAGTACTTACTCTAACTTCCCTTCCCGCCGTTTGGCCACATCCATACTGTGGTGAAATATAAAACTCATAATTGGTACTGCCAGAAGGACTGCATCTTGATAGCATTGCTTCAGAGGAACTGGGCCAGACATAGAACTCACTAACAAACAAATTGAACATGAACTTGTGTTTCTCATGCCTCCACAACTCCCCCATCTCATACTTTTCTTTTAAAAGCATCTGTTGCCCTGAATAACCCTCATGGTCAATGTAGGAGCTGTCATGGGGGGTTTCCGTTGGCCCATCCAACTAGTGATGAAACAAAATAGTACGAGCCTTAAAACAGAGATCTTCGAACAGCCAGCGCCTGACCCCTCCTTGCATATCCATTCTAGATCATCAGTGCCCACATCTGGGTCAATGGCAGAGCTCATATCTGGAGCCGCTTGATCCCCAGGTATTGCCCTAGTGTGCTTGTTTGCTCGCCCACAAGAGGCAGATAGCTTATTACTCCAGCCTCGGTGTCTGTGGATCAATCCCGCAATCCCATTTCCAACCATGGGTTTGTTTATGGGGTCAGGCAGGCTTTGGGGGCGCCATCCACATGAGGTCCCCCAGTCACTCAGGAGTGAGACCTTGTGCAGCATGCGGGAAAGGGTCCACCTCTCTGCTGTGCATTCCAAGGCCTCCTCCTTGGATGTGAAGAAGTGCGCTCTGGATCACTTTAGTGTAGTGGGAAAATCAACGTATAGTGGAGGTTCATCGCCCAAAGGTTTTGTTTAATGTTGGCAAATGATATGTATTGCCTTACACCAGATTGTATAGTTTGGAAAGAGCATGATCCTAGATGCCTTAAACAGTGAGTTGTTAAGCTTCCAGGCTTCCCGAAGAATTGCATCTCTGTCTCTGTAGTTCATAACTCTGGTTATAAGTAGTGTCAGTGGAGACCCAGGAGAGGACTTTGGTGCCACAGATGTCTGGGCCCACTGTAGCACCAACCATTTGGAGAGGACCTCCACATTCATCAAGATCCATAACCAGGACTATGGAAAGTGCTTGGTATTGTTGGCCCCAGCTCCCTTCAGGAACTCAACAAACCAAAAATTATTGCATCTTGATCAGTTTTCAGTGTCCTTTGTTTATCTCTCAAGTTGTTTTGTGGTTCACAGGATATGATGTTTGTGAAATCGTCCTCTAGGGTCAATACACAGCTCTCTACCTCAGTGACCAAGTTGGCCATGTCACAGAGATCCTGATGGAGCAGAGTAACATATGTGCAAACATCCTCTATATATATTTTGCTAATGCTTTGCACTAAGCCGAAGTGGCCTGCAAGATAACCAATGACTCAGTCTTGTTCTTGGTGCCAGGGCCCCTAGAGGATCACTGAGCAGCTGCAGCATACTTGTCCATCATGGCTTGGGATATGGCCCCTTTCTCTTTGCCCATGGTATTCTTGTAGAGCTGTTAGGTCGTGTGGAAGTGTTGGAGTGTATGGCAGTCACTGCGCCCTGTCCACTTGCCCCTTGGTGTAGTGATTGAGGGAAGTGGGCAACACATGTGGCCAAGGCAACTTCAATGTCCACCCAGCCTATGGGTGGGGCAGAGGCACCTCTGCAATGTGCCCAAGGCTCTGGCCCACTTGCCCCATGGGCCCTCAGGTTCAGAAAGGCTCAGACCAGCTGTGAGGAGGGGTGCCACAAGCAGCTGAGTGACAAGAAGAAGGCAGCCCCAGCTGGCTCTTATGTGGCCCCTAAAAAGTACTCTACTAGTGTGGAGGGAGTGACCCCACTATCCCTCAGAATCCAATGTGTCTGGGAGGCACCTGCAGTCCGGACAGCTCACCGGGTCTCCTGCGCAATGTACTTGGTCTATCGATGGCTGGGGCCAAGTCCACCACAGTTCATTGCACAGGCACACCCTGGATGACCCTTGTTCCTCAGTGTCCAGGGTGGGGCCACTCACTGCGGATGCACTGAGGGACATTTTTCTCATGCTGCTGGTAGCCAATAAGAGCACTTGCTCCCACAAGAGTCTGAATCCCAAGGGAGCAAGATGGCCACAGGGAAACAAAGCTTCCTGGGCCAATCAGAGTGATCTATTTTTAAATTGGTGCTCCAGCAAGACTCTTGTAGAACCAATTGTAAGCCTGGATTGTCCTCCCCTGTATGCCAACAACTCGGGTTCAAATCCCAGGCCCTGCCACACCAGGTGGGTCCTGGAGTGCATACTCTCCCATACTGTCAGCCCCACCTCCAGGAGGTGCAGGGGGGCCCACAAACGATCTGTGGGCAGAACAGGGAACAGTCCAGCTGCTACATGAGACAGGCTCGACTCAGCCCCCAATGATCGAGCATGCGCTCTTCCTCGGATCACTGGCAGTCAAGGAAGCTATGGTAGGGTCCAGGATCCTTGAACCACTCCTCAGCTCATGTGGGAATCCTGCGGGGCTCCAGGATGGCACAAGGTGTGTCGGATGGATGGGAGCTCTGCTAAAGAGTGATTGCCATCTTTGTGGTCTCATCCACACCTCCCCAGGGGGAACTAGTTATAGTTAGTTCAGGTAACTGTGGGTAGTGAACCAGTAAATATAACTTCCCTTTCATCTTTGTTTTTTCAGTGAATTTCTGAGTTTTTTTATATCTAACTATAACAATCACTATAACCTTTTGTTTTTTTTCAGTGACTTTCTACATGTTTGTTTTTAATGTAAATTCCTTTCAATATATAACAAGCAAGTCTATTGGTTTTGTGAATAAACATAAAGCATTTGTAGTAAACAAGTTATTCTTCTTTTTTTACACTCCTCAGGCCACATACTACAATCACCACAAGGAGACCCTGCATTCCCAAGATGAAGAGCAAACCCTCGAGCTCTGGGAATGCTTAAATACAACCATTACTTTCTGTGGTCATATAGACCCCAGGAAAAAGTTTTATCAAGTGTTTGTGGGGGTGGGGAGCTAGTGCCCTTCCCGAAGCCCACCAACAACACTTAAAAAACACATTGGTGGTCCCCATACCAGATATGGGGCACCAGCAGCAGCACAATATATCTAAATTAGCCCATGAAGGCCATTACGGTGTGTTCACTGCTCCTCCAAGCAGTCCCACTGACTCCGCTCCCAGCATTGCTCTCACCTGACAGGAGACTTATTAGACCCAGAGGAACCCATCCTTCTGGGTCCCCCCATCGGGCCTGGGGAAGGGTAGGGAGTAAACCATCCACCAAACTCTAAATCAGGCCCCAAGTTCCCAAGCCCTGTGATGGCTGCCAGAATATTTTTCTCATGTTGCTGGCAGCCAACCAGAGCACTCGCTCCTGCAGGAGTCTGACTCCCAAGGGAGCAAGATGGCGTCTGGGAAGAAAAGATTCCCGGACCAATCAGAATTATAAATATTTAAATTGGCACTCCAGCAAGACTCTTGAGGAACAATCCAGATATACAAATATTTTTAAACTCTAATTTCTCCTGAAAAACTACTGATAGGATTCAAATCACAAAAAGCACAATATGTGAACCAAGATCTAGTTTTTTGGCAAATTTAGTGTAATTCCATTCAGCAGTTTTTGCTGTAGCGCTGCCTAAAGAAGTCCATGGAAAAATGTATGGGATGATTTATTTTTGACCCCCATTTTATCTAGTCCCTTACTTGACAGATCACCCCGAAACTATACAGAAAAGAGCTGAGGGAAATGTGAGCAATATATATATATATATATATATATATATATATATATATACACATATATATATATATTCACTTAAAAAATTAAGGTTGGAGGGAGGTTATAGTTAGACTCACATTTTAAACGTTAGAAACCAAAGGTAATGTATAATTATACATTAATTCAACCACCGCCGCACATGGTCTTTGGCCTTGTGTGGCGGAGGTTGGCCAAAGAGCTTGATTTGCAGCCATGCCCTCAGGCCAACCCCTTATAAGCAGCCAACCTTGAACCGTGCATGGCCTTCGCCCGCGCGCAGCAGTGGATGCCCGCAAGACCGGGCCTTCAGCCAGAGCCTGTGGCCAACCCCCCTAACCACCTAACCCCATGCTGTGTACAGCCCTTTGTCCGTGCATGATAGGAATTGGCCACAGCCTATCTCTCTGGGTGTGAGAATTGGTGTTAGAGGGTGTGTCTGGGGGTGGGAGTGGCTGTGATGCTGTCTGTCTGGATGTGAGAGTGCGTAAATCAGTGTTTTAGTGGGTGTGACAGTGTCTGCGTTGGTCTGTGAGTGGGTTCATGAGGGTGTCAGTGGGTTATTGAGTGGGTGAGTGAGAGTCTGAGTAGGTGTGTGAGTGCATGAGGGTCTGACCGGGGGCTGTGAGTAGATGCACAAGGGTCTCAGTGGATCTGTGAGTGGGTGCATGAGTGTCTGAGTGGGTCTGTGAGTGGGTGTGTAAGGGTCTGAGTGGGTGTGTGAGTGGGAGAAAGAGATTGAAAAGAGAGAGAGAGAGAGAGAGAAAGAAAGAGTGAGAGGGAGAGAACATTTTTTAGGCTTTGATGTGTGATATACTTAGAATGAGATATTTCTGCACAATTTGAAAATAAAAATGTATTTGTCATTTAAAAAGAGTAAGATAAACTTTCAGTATGAGCCTTGAACGTTTGTAGTTAAAAAAAAATAAAGGAGGGAAATGACCAGGAACACAACTGGTCTCAAACCCTCAACACTCAGTGTGAAGGTCTGCAACCTTCACGCTTGAGCTACTCAGGTTTTTTTTTTCTTTCTTTCTTTCCTTTTTTTAGCCCTTTATGGGCAATCTTCCTCCCCTGCCACCCTACTACTCCAGCAATCAGGCAGCAGCTTTTAACAGCAGGAGCAATGCTTTCATCTTTTCAGCTTTTTTACAGTAGGAACTGTTTGACAGGTCCTGCTATCAAAAAGCTGAGTGTTTGCTGTGACTTGGCTGCAGCTGACAAAGCTGCATCCAAGCCACAGCAAACATCTATATCCCGGGGGTGGGTACCCTGGGACATAGCAGGAGCAGGTCCTCAGGGAAGTGGTCCCCAGGGCCATCAGTGGCTCCACGAGGGGGGGCCCACGTGGGCCCCCTCCAATGTGGAAGAATCCTGAAGAGATGATGATCACCTGGGCTATGGGGGTCCGAAACAGACCCCCTACACTTTATTTTTTTTTATTTATGCCGGATCCACGGATTCACAGCGGCTTCTGCTGTACATTAAAAAACAAATGCTTTTTAGCCCTTTGGGGGCGGGGGTCTCTTTGGGACCCTAGCACCAGAGCTAAGGGATCAGGGTGTCTTTACCCTGGCCCCTTTTCATTTTTAGTTTAAACTTTTGACTGGGAATCGGCTCAAGCCAAGTCCCAACATGACTGACAATACTCCCTTGTTGAAGTGATCATAGCACGAGATCGGGAGGGGTCGCGAATCCTTTACGTCCCTATATATACAAATTTGGATTTCCTTAAATTTCTCAAAAACACCAAATAACAAGAAGGGCTCTTTCTGAACCAAGAGCTACCTTTCCGCCACATTTGGTGGAATTCTGTTCATTAGTTTTGGCGGAATCATTGTTCAAAATCCCTATGGAAAAACGATTGGTGAAAACGTGTTTTGGGATCCCCCCATTTTTCTCAGCCCCCTTAGACAAATCAGCATGGAACTATCCCGATAACAGCTGATTTGAGTGTGAAAGTTTTCGGGAAAATTTTGTGAAGATTCATCAAGTGGCGCCAAAGTTATTAGCAAAACAAAAAACGATTTTTCTATAGATACTAGATAGGTGACCTCTACTAAGTAAAAGATATATGTATTCACTTAAAAAAACAAAGGTTACAGTTCAAAACCATAGAAATTCACCTGTTATAGTTAGAGTTGTTGCAAGTAACTCGCACCCCCACCATGCACAGTTTTCTCGTAAAAATATTTATTGAAAATGTTACATTGATATTTTGAATGATGTTATCAAAGATGTCATGTGTGCCGCAATTTGTGGGGTAATTAGCAGTGCGTGGCGAGGGTGCAAGTGCGCCTGTGCATGGCAGAAGTTTCCTGCAATGCCTGGCCTGCAGCCAGGTCCTGAGGGCAACCCCCCTATCCACCCAACACCATGCTGCGCATGGCCCTTTGGCCATGTGCTGTGGGAGTTGACCGCAGGCTTTCTTTCTGGGTGTGAGAGGGGATATGAGTTGCTGTGAGAGCACCTGGGTGTGATAATGAGTACATCAGTGTTATAGTGGGTGTGTCAGTGTGCACACAGGTCTGTTAGTTGGTTCATGAGGATTTTAGTGGGTTAATGAGTGGGTGCGTGTGGTCTGAGTGGGGATGTAAGTGGGTGAACGAGGGTCTGAGTGTTTGTGTGAGAGTCTGAGTGAGTGTGTTAGTGTCTGAGTGGGTATGTGAGTGGGTGTGCATGGGTCTGAGAGGGTGTGTAAGTGGGAGAAAGATTGAAAAAGAGAAATAGAGAGAGAGAGAAAGAATGAGAGGGTGAGCGTTAGAGTGGTTTTTAGGCCTTGGTGAATCATGCACTTAAAATGAGATATTTCTGGACAAACTGAAAATAAAAATAAATCTGTCAGTTAAAAACAGTGAGATCATCTTTATTATAAACCTTAAACTTTTCAATTGAAAAAAAAAAATGGAAGATTGGAAATCACCACAGACACACCTAAACTAGAACCCTCAATTGTCATTGACCCTAACCATTACACCACAGGTGAATCCTTCCCTGCTGTTTCCAGATATACCCATGACATTCACGCCACAATGTGATAGGAAAGAAATGTGAATGTTCTACCTATAGGAAGGTTTAACAGTCGAAACACTAGTGAATAAACAAAGAGTGCCAAGCAATACTAGAATTAGGTAACTATAACACTGTACCAAATATCTTGTTAGTTTGACACTTTGAAGTCATTGCTTGGAGAGACCACTGCAATGATAATCTTTCTCTCTCTTCCATTCCACTATGGGATGGAAGAGAGAGAGAGTGACAGGACCTCAAGACCCCCGTGGTCCTAGTCGGATCCCCACATCTTGCGGGTACCGCCATTGCTCCCTTCCCCACATGCATATTTGCATGCAGGGAAGACAGATGAAAAGTCCACTTTCTGACAGTGGAAGCTGTTCGACAGCTCCCCCTGTCAGAAAGCATACTTTGTTTGCTTTTGCTTGATGGGACCTGTGTGCTCCCACCAAGCAAAAGCAAACAGCTATGTCCCGGGGATGGCAGTCCCCAGGGACCCCTTCCAACGAGGATTGCCCGGGGGAGGGGGTTGTCACTGGGACAGGGGGATCCGAAATTAACCCTTCACTTCTTTATTGTAGCCCTGGGGAGGTGGCAGTGCCCAGGGCAGTGAGGGGATGTGGGGGATGCCCCCTGCATTAATTTGAATAAGTGCCCCAGGGAGGTGGTGGTCCCTAGGGAGGGGGTCCAAAACAGACCCCCTTATTCTTTCATTATAGCCCCAGGGAGGTGTTGGTCCCCGGGGCAACGGGGGGGGGGCAGGCACCCCCGCATTAATTTGAATTAGTGCACTGGGGAGATGGTGGGCCCAGGGGTGTGGGAGTCCAAAACGGACCCCTGATTATTTCATTATAGCCCCGGGGAGGTAGCTGTTCCCGGGGCAGCCCTCACCCATTTATGTGAATTAGAGCCCCAGGGAGGTGGCAGTCCCTGGGGCAGTAATGAGCCCATGCACCCCTTCCTTATTTTTTTATATGCCCCTGGGATCTGGCGCACACTGGGGCATTAAAAAACAAGAGAGATTTACTGCATATTCGTGGCAATGCCACAAATTTACAACAACTTTTTTTTAAAGTGATTTTCTGCCCTCATGGGGTCCCTCTGGGACCCAAACACCAGACTTGTCACTCTACCCTGGCCCCTTATCCTTTTTTTGTGTTTTTTGTTGGGACTCGGCTTCAGCTGAGTCCCAAGATGGCTGCCAACACTTCCTGGTTTGAAGTGTTGGCAGCAAATCAGAGCTGTGCATTTGCCGTGCACAAGCTCTTAATCTTCACCAAGTGGTTGCGAAGAGTTCGCAATCTCAGATATACAAATTTGTTTTTCCTTTCATATCTCAAAAACTACTGAACAGATCTACACCAAATAAGCGAAACCACAATCTACGTACTGAAAGCTAGATTTCCGTCCAGTTGGGCTGTAGTTGTGTTCTAAGGTCTTATGGGAATTAATATGGGAAACGCAACTTTTTTGACTCCCCTCTTTTTCTTGCCCCTGCTTGACAGATCACCCTGAAATTTTCTGATCACAACCAGAATTACCGGTACACTTTTGAAAAAAAAAATTGTGAAGATTCGTCACATGGTGCCAAAGCTAGAGGCAAGTCAAAAACTGCCTTTTCTAAGGAAACATAGATCTCACTATAACTATCTACTGGCGATTGTCAGTATGTAAAAAAAAAAATTATAATTATTTATTTCAAAGGTTGGTCTCCTCTGTCACCAGCACCGGCAGAAGAGTGTGCCACCGAAACATTCTTTAGACTGTTTGTGTTTCTCTCTCTCTCTCTCTCTCTCTCTATATATATATATATATATATATATATATATATATATATATATATATATATAAATATATATATATATATATATATAACACAGGATTTAAATTCACTAAAGATAAAGGTTACAAGGACGTTATAGTTAGTAGAGATAATTCTTTTTTAAATATAGAAATTCACTTACAAAAAAAACAAAGGTTACTGGGACATTATAGTTAAGTTCTGAATTTAGGGCCAGATGTATCATACAACCGATTTGCGATTCTCAAATAGCGATTTTTAAGAAATCGCTATTTCAGAAATGCAAAAAGGTATGTATGATTTTTGCGATTCGGTAATAGCGATTTCTTAAAAATCGCAAATGCTATTAACGAATCGCAAATAAAGAATCGGTCCCCATTCGCACCTAAGGGCCTGTTGGCCGATATCTGCAAATTTTTTGCATTTCCAAAATTGTGATTTCTTAACCAGAAATCGCAATTTTGGAAATTCAAAACCCCAGGGTGCTGGCGGCCTAAGGCCCCCTCTGCTGCACCCCAAAAAAAAATTTGGGGACATGTAAGGTGCACACATGCCAAAAGGGCATGTGTGCTTTACATGTACATTTTAAAAATGCATTTTAAGTGCATTTTTTAATTTTGAACATGGTTACCACCAGGTTCAACCTGATGGTAAATAGCGATTCCTAAATGCCCAAATCGCATTTAGGAATGGCTTCATACATGTGCTAAGAAAACGCAAATAAGGAATCCTAATTTGCGATTTATTATTTAGAGAGTCGCAATTTGCGACTCTCTAAACAGGGTCGCAATTTTAAGGAGTTGCTATTTTTGCGATTCCTTAAAATTGCGTTCTTTCATACATTCTGAACTGGCTTTTTGCATTCGCAAACGGGCATTCGCACCGTTTGCAAATGCAAAAAAGCTTGATACATCTGGCCCTATCTCCCATAAAACCATAGAAATAAAATATTAGCCCCAGGGAGGTGTCAGTCCCCGGGGCTGCGGGGGAGGCTACAGGGCCCCCTTAATTATAAATAGCCCGGGGGGGTTGGCGGTCCCCAGGGCTGTGGGGGATGGGTCAGCAGGATTCCACCTATTAATTTTATACATTTTGTCCCAGGAAGGTTGCGGTCCCTAGGGCTGCGGAGGGACTGTGTGGCCACTGCATACTAATGAAATGAAGCCCCAGAGAGGTGGTGGTCCCCGGGGCATAAATAACACCTGGAGGGGGGACCCATGCACCCCCCTCCTTTATTTTTGCCATGCCCACGGGACCTTGCCCACCCAGGAGTATTCTTTTTTTTTTAAACTGTTGCTGGAAATTCACAACGCCGTTGCAAATTTGCACCAATTCTTTTTTTAAAATCTTTTTTTCTCTGACTCAGCTTCAAAATGGCTGTCAACACTTCTTTGTAGAAGTGTTGACAGCCAATCACATCTCAGCACGAGATTGACAGGGTTTGCGGAAGCCTTCACGTCCCTATATATACAAGTTTGTTCTTTGTTTAGTATTTAAAAAACTACTGAATGGATTTAAACCAAATAACAAAAAGATTCATCAACCGGCGCCAAAGATATGAGCAAGTAAAAAAACTATTTTTCTATAGAAACTAGGTCCTACCTATATATATATATATATATATATATATATATTGTATTGTGTTGTAATAGTATTTATATAGCGCTTACTACCCCTGACGAGGCGTCGAAGTGCTTTACGGCGAGTAGCACGCTACTCCGGAACCCAACAAGAATTAGTGATGGATTAGTATTGGGAAGTATGAGTACAGTTTTAGTATTATTATGAGTTCATTTGAGCCGCGGATATGAGAGTTGTAAGTTAGATTGACTGGAGTAATGGAGGGGTGGAGGAGGAAAGAATCCAGAAGTGTTAATTGGTAGTATATGGTAATAGGATTTAGGATGAGTGAAGGGGGATGGAGGAGGGAAGAGTCTGTGGAAGGGGTTAGGGAGATCATAGGAGCAGGGTGAGATAAATGAGGGCGAATTTAGTAGGGTTGTTTGGGAGGTCATGGTAGTAAAGTGAGGTTTGGTGAGTTAGATGTGGAAGCGGAGGGAAGAGCTTAGGCAGAGTTATTTAGGAGATGAAAGCAGTAGAATGGATTTGGGATGAGTCAGAGTGGGAATGGAAGATAGATTGAAAGAGACATGACATATGAGGATGGGTAGATAAGTGTGATTATAAGATGAGAGCAGGGATTCATAGATATCTAGTATAACAACCCACCCAGGAGCCATGCAATGACCCACGAACATGCCAAGCACAGAACAACATATATATATATATA
The DNA here is from genome assembly GCF_031143425.1 of Pleurodeles waltl. Taxonomy (NCBI): domain Eukaryota; kingdom Metazoa; phylum Chordata; class Amphibia; order Caudata; family Salamandridae; genus Pleurodeles; species Pleurodeles waltl. The sequence goes on from NC_090441.1 coordinate 59,300,914, forward strand.
TATATATATATATATATATATATATATATATATATAAACACACACATACACACACACATGAATACACACACAAATGCACACATAAATGTACATACAATACGTATTTAGAACCATGGGTAAATATACTTAGTTAAACAGGTTTAAAGAGTGTGTGTGTAGTTTATTGTTATGACATAGTAGCGATACATATTTTCTAAAGAACTATACATAACTAGAAATATACACATAATCAGAAAAAATATTTATCAACATAGGCATATGCAGTTCATAGTTGTTTGAATTTGGTGGTTATGAAGGAAAGAGCCAACTCTTGAGTAGTTTTCTGAAGACAAGAAAGTTATCTGTGGCTCTTATAGTTGGGGGTAATGAATTCCATAGTTTGGCTGCTTGAACGGAGAAGGATGTACCACCTATGGTCTTTTTCTTGTATGGTGGTGTTCTAAGTCAGGGCACCAATCTTGAGCGGAGGTTTCTTTGTTGGATGTATTTGGTTATTTTGTTTCTGATAAAAAGCGGTCCTGTTCCATGTATAGTTTTGTGGGTGATACAAAGCAGCTTGAAAGTGCATCTTCTGGCAGCGGTACCCAGTGTAGTGCTCTCAAGGCAGGGGAGATGTGGGCTTGCGGCTTTACATGTAATAATAGCCTGGCTGTGGAGTTCTGAATGCGTTGTAGTTTTTTCATAATAGATAGAGATGATCCATGGAAGAGGCCAATGGCATAATCCAGTTTGGATAGTACAAGCAAGATAGTAGCTTGCATCTTGTGTGGAAATCCGAGGTGGGGGAAGATGCGTCGTAGAGGCTTCAAGGTGATGAAGCTTGTTTGTGCTAATTTGTCCACTTGGGCATTCATTGGTAACTTGGAGTCCATGGTTTTTAACTTCCTTGGATAATTGAGGAGGTGGTCCGAGATCGTCAGGCCAGACGCACAAAGGATCATAACATTTCCAGTCACCACATATGAGTATTTCTGTTTTGGAGGTATTTAGTTTGAGATGGCTCCAGGTCACCCACTGATCAACGGCTCTGAGGCAACTGAAGATTTCTGAGTTTTCAATGTTTTTGGGGCATTCTACTTTAAGTAGTATTTGTGTGTCATCTGCATAGTTGTAGCATGTGAGATGAAAATCATTGATCAGTTCTGGTAATTATATCATGTAGATGTTGAAAAGCAAAGGTGAGATGATTGATCCTTGAGAGACCCCTGCTTTTGTGAGGTAGGGTTTGGACGAGAAGGGGGGCGAGTAGATGATATTAGATATTTTTTGAAGATAGGAAGTAATCCAGTCGAGAGCAGTCCCTTGTATGCTGGCTTCGTGGAGTCTTTGAATTATGGTGTCATAGTCAACCATATCAAAGGCAGCCGAGAGGTCCAAGAGAGGTAGTGCAGAAACTCCATTGTGGTCGACTGTGTTTTTAAGATCATCCCAGATTGCTATGAGTGCCGATTCAGTGCCTCTTCCTGGGCAGAATCCAGTTTGGAAGTCTGAAAGTGTAGAATTGTCTTCAATGAATTGTGACATCTGGGCAAATGCTGCTCTTTCTATCAGTTTGCCCAGGAAAGGTCCATTTGTGATTGGTCTGTAGTTGTTGGGGTCCTGCGGGTCTAGGTTTGTTGCCTTTAATAACGGTTATATGTATGCCTTTTTATGGTCTACAGGAAAGGTTCCTGTAGTTAAAGAGTTGTTGATGATTCTTCTTACAGGTGTGGCAGCAGAAGTAGATAAAAAAATGTTCTTGAAGATTTGTGGTGGACAAGGGTCAGAAGGGCAACCGGAAGGCCTGCTTGCTTTGACCAAATCCATAAATTCACCTCCGGATATTTGTTGGAAGGACTGTAGAGGCGGGGTTGGTTTATTCTTAGAGGGTATTTTAGGAAAGGGGTTGGTGCTGATGGTTTTCTTTTGTTTTAAATATTCCAATGTGTCTGCCTTGGTTGTGTAATGAGTTGCCAGTTTGTTTGTGAAATCTTGAGTAGTGGGATGACTTCCTTCCATGCATGTAGGTTTTCGAAATTCATTGAGAATTTTATAAAATTCCTTGGTTGTAGATTTGGCATTTTGAATTCTGTCTGAGTAGTACCTTTTTTTGGCTTTTTTGATTGATGAGTTGTATATTCTGTTAAGTTTGTGTAGCTGCAGATTGTCTTGACTGTTGATTGTTTTGAGCCAGGTCCGCTGCAACTTTCTGATTTGTTGCTTTATCTTTTTAAGTTCTGTGTAGCTCCAAGGTGTTGAATTTCTTTTGTCGTGTTTAGTTTTTCTGAGTGGTATTAGGATATCAAAAGCTTCCTGTAGGCACTCATAAAGATTTGGAACAGAATTAATTGTATCTAGATCTGTGTTGGCTGTTAGTTGTGTTTCCAAGTCATCCAAATTGAGTTTGATCCATGGTCGATGGGTGCATGAATGTAAGTAGTTGTGGGGTGTGTTGATTTGTGGAGTTTTATGTCGGAAAGTTATCAAATGGTGGTCTGACCATGTGATTGGCTTGATGCTATGAATGGTAACTAGTTCAGGCTTAGCAAAAATGACATCTAGGATGTGTCCAGCGATGTGTGTGGGATTGTGTACAATCTGAAGTAGATACAATGTGACTAGGCCAGTGGTGATAGCTTTTGGATGGGGCATATTGGGTTTGTCAAACCAAATGTTTAGATCCCCAAGAATATATAGGTTGGAGTTTAGTGTAATAAGGTTTGAGGCTGTATCTAGAAGAGTATCTGGGAATGTTGAGTTGTTAGGTGGAGGTCTGTAAAGGAGGAGAAAGTTAAAGGAGGAAGTTGGAGTAGTGTGGCATCTGGTGAGGAGGGCTTCACAACCTTTTATGGAAATGTTGTCTGTTTTACTGAGGTTTATTGCCTGTTTGAATATAATAGCTAGTCCACTTCCTCTCTTGCCTATACGGTTTTGTGTGATTGTTTTATAGCCCAGAGGAAGGGCTTCGTGCAACACTGGGGCCATTCCATCTCCCAACCAAGATTCTGTTATGAACAGTAAGTCAGGTTGTGTGTCTGTGGGCAGGTCGTATATGTGGTTCTTGTTTTTTTTAGAGTGATCGAGTATTTATGAGCTGGCAGTTTAGAAAAGGTGTGTTAGTGGTATTGTTGTTTTGTTTAGGAGAAGGGTAAGTAGTATAATATGAGCTTGAAGCAGGGGTGTTGTTAGTTGTGATAACAGTCTTGCTTTTCAATATAGTGTTCCTCTTCCAGCAGGCTAAGGAGGCATTTTGTTGGGTCTGTGTGTGTGGGTGCTGGACTTGGTGGCTGAGAGAGACATGAAGAGTGTACTGTTATTTGTAGGGTAGTCTTATTATGTAATAGACAAGGGTATGCGAGGTTGTTAAGAGTGGCATGTTGCTTATTTTGTTTGCTTCTGTTTAGTGTAGATGGAGTATGGGTTAGGGGTGGTGGAGGAGCATGTGGACCATGATGTAAGGCTCTAAATTGTACAATGGAGGAAAGGCGAGTGAATGAAAGTTGCTGGGTTGGGGTGTTTGTGGTAGGTGTTTGTGAAGAGTGAGAAAGTAGGGGTAAAGATAGGATGGGACTTGTATTCTTTGTGTAGTCCTGAGGGTGGGAGTGGGTGTGACGATAAGTATAATTAAAGTTTGTGTTGATTTGATGTGCTGATGTGTGTGGTCTGTATTATTTTTGTGGAATAGTGAGAGGGGATATTGATGTAGTTGTTTGTGGTGAGGGATTTGTATGCGAGTTAGTGCTGGTGAGTAGAATTAGAGTGTTAGAGGGGGTGTTGATGTGTTTTGGAGATAAATGTATGAGGTGTGTAAGAGGGGATGGATGTGTGTCAGGGGAGTTAGTGTTAGTTCTGATGATTGGAAGAGGTAATATGTGTGGTGGAGTGAAGTGTGGGGATTGTATGGTTGTGCGTAATTGGTGAAGAGAGGGGAAGGGTGTGTGTAGATTGTGTGTTGGAAGGCTGGGTTTGGGCATTGTTATGATGAAAGGTGGTCTGTGTGGAGCAAACAGAGGATAGTGTTGTTGGTTAGTATGAACAGGGAGTGTGTATCTGGAAGGCTGAGAGAAATGTATAGTGTGGTTTTGTGTTGTGTGGGTGATGGCAGGTTGTGTTAGTGAGAGTGGACAGAGTAGTGTTTGTTTTGAGAATGCAGGTGTTTGACTTTTGTAGTTGTGGAGGATATGTGTATATGTGTTGTTTAAAGGGTATTGTGTTGGGTGATGGTACATTGCAATCTGTCTGCGGTCAGTTTGTGATGCTTGAGTTGGATGTCTTTGAAGATAATGTGTATGCATGTTGACGGATGTGTAGGGACTGAAATCATTCCTGGTCATTTGAGAATTGGGCAGCATTTCTGGCCCTAGGTCCTAATCCCTACCTGTCCCCAACAGGCCCAAACAGGCAACTGCCCTTGTCCTCTCCGCCCTTTGCCTTAATGCCTGGGTTGAGACGCCCTGAGTTCTAGGCTTAAATAGCCAATAGGCCAATAGAAACCAAGTCCTAACCCTAACCAATCAGATTTGTAACCCTGATTCAAACAACTAATCGGAGACCCAGCCCTAATCACCATTCATACCCCTAATCCTGACCACCAATCACAGCCCCAGCCACAGAACCAGCAACCAAACAGATTCCCAGCCCTATCCACCAATCAAAGCCCTAGAACCAGTAACCAATCAGAATCTCAGCCCTATCGACCAATCACAGCCCTAGAACCAGTAACCAATCCGAATCTCTTCCCTATCGACCAATCACAGCCCCAGAACCAGCAACCAATCAGATTCTCAGCCCTAACCACCAATCACACCCCTAGAACCAACAACCAATCAGAGTCTCAGCCCTATCCACCAATCACGGCCCCAGCCCTGGAACCAGCAACCAATGGAAAGACCAGCCCCCAACAACCTATCACAACAACATATGCAGCAACCAATAGGAACTTATATAAGGAGCAAGTTAACTGAAGTCCAGTCCCTGTGGCCAGGGAGGAGGCAGCTGCTGCTCTATTCAGAATCTCTTTGGATACAGACAGGCTGAATCCACACTTCCAAGCTAGCAGAGTCTACTTTCCGGGTAAGGGAGAGATAGTTTAAAAGCAAACACTGGAATACTGCTTGTCGCGCACTCTGAAATGAGGCTTTTTTAAGGCAAAAAACAGGGGGGGGGCAGACAGTTTCTAAACACAATTTAAATCACAGAAACAGATTAAACAGTCTCCTAAAACACACTCTGCAGGATGTATGTAGCCTTTTTACTTAGAAAATAGGGGGGGGTTATGAAGTCATGTGCCACAAACTAGAAAGGTAATTCACACAGTCACGGCAAAGAAAATAAAAAAAAACACCACTTTGGAAGGTCAAGCTGCCTGAAACACAGAGAGTCCACAGTAAAACAGGCATGGATAGCTGAAAAAAAACACTTTTGAACAAATAATACCATTTACCCAGAAAAGTATATATATATATATATATATACTTATATATATATATATATATATAGATAGATAGATATAATATATAAATATATATTCACTTAAAAAACAAAGGTTACAGCAATGTTATAATTAGCCTCACATTTTAAACATACGAAACCACAAAAATTCACCAGCTATAGTTACAGTTACCTCAAGTACCTATAACTTGTGCCCTAAGGTAACTATAACTTATGCCCCCGCCATGCACAGTTTGTTCATCAAACATTTTACTACAAATATTACATTGATACTATCAATTATGTATTCAATGATGTTAGCAAAGATTCCACGAGTGTGGTAATTTGTGGGGTAATTAGCAGTGCATGGAGAGGGTGTGAGTTATAGTTACGTTAGAGCACGAATTACAGTTACTTCAGCCTAACTATAACATTCCTGTAACCTTTGTTTTTTTAAGTGAATTTCCATGTTTTTTAATAATTATATTTCCTAACTATAACATCCATGAAACCTTTATTTTTTTCAGTGAATTTCTATGTTTTTTTTTTAACATATAGTAATTGTCATTACTGTACATCAATCTAACCACCACCAAGTGCAGCCAAATGCCGTGCACGGCGGTGGTTGCCCACAGGGTCTGGCTTGTGGCCATGCCCTGAGGCCATCTCCCTATAAGCACCCAACCTTGGACCGTGCACAGCCTCTGCCTGTGTGCAGCGGAGGTTGCCCACAATACCTGGCCTGCAGCCTGACCCTGTGGTAAACCCCACTAACCAACCAACCCTGGAGAGAGAGAGTTTTTTAGGCTTTGATGGATGATATTCTTAGAGTGAGATATTTCTGCACAAATTTAAAAGACAAATGTATTTGTCAATTAAAAATAGAAAGATCACCTTTTAAGTATGTATAAACATTTGAATAAAAAAAAAAAGAGTTAAACCATCAGAGACACACCTGGATTCAAACCCTGAACACTCAGTGTGAAGGTCTGCAATCTTCACCCTTGAGCTATATATATTTTTTATTTTATTTTTTAGCCCTTTATGGGCTATCAGGGACCGCAGGGGAAGCCTCAAGGCTTCCCCCTCGGTCCCTCACAATTTGTTTACATTTATTTTGTAATGTGCCCTTATGGCTATCAGGGTCTGTGGGGAAACCTCAAGGCCTCCCCCATGGTCCCTCACTATTTTTTTTATACTAAGCCCTTTACAGGTTATCTGGGACCCGGAGGGGGGAGCCTAAAGGCCTTACCCGAGGTCCCATTGCTCCAGCAAGCAGGCAGCTGCTTTGAACAGCAGCTGCCTGGTTGCTGGAGCAAAGCTTAATCTCTGTTCCCTGCACGCATATCTGTTTGCAGGGAATAGACATGAAAACTCAGCTTTTTGACAGCGGGACCCACAAACAATGACCCAGGGAGGTGGTGGCATGAGACCCTATGGGTGATTAGCCGCACTTTAGAAATCCTTGATTGCTTGATTGGTCCCTGGGGCTGCAGGGGCACCCACCTGAATTTAATTTAATTACTTTTATTAATGTACCGGGAGGTGGTAGTCCTCAGGTCAGCGGGAGGGGGCCGGAAGGCCTCCTCACACTTAAATAATGACCCCATGATTTGGCCCACTCCGGGGGTTGGGAAAGATGAAGGGCAAGTCCCAAAATGGATGAGAACACTCCAGCGCTCCTTGTTAAAATGTTGTTAAAATGTTGTCAGCCAATCAGATCTCAGCACGAAATCGGGAGGGGTTGCAAATCATCCGCGCCCCTAGATATACAATTTTGGATTTGCTTTAATTTCTCTAAAGCTACTGAACGGATTTACACCAAAAGAAAAAAGGTCACTTTCTGGACCAGGACCTACCTTTCTGCCAAATTTGGTGTAATTCCATCAAGTAGTTTTGGTGCTATCGCTGTTCAGTTTTTCTAATGGAAAAATGAATGGGGAAAAAGTGTTTTAGGACCCCCCCTGGATGGATCACCCCAAAAGTTTCCAAACAGCAGCTGACGTGACTGCCAAATTTTTGGGGAAAGTTTTATAGAGATTTGTCAAATGGCACCAATGAAATAGGCAAGTAAAAAAGCTTTTTATATAGAAAGTAGATCCTAACTATAACTACCTAGTGGCGACTGCCACTAGGTAATATATATATATATATATATGAAACCCACCAGCCTAAAAAAAATATGTCTATGCACATTTTAATAAGGTGCGCAATTTAAGCTCTGGCCAATATCATTATAAATATACAGTGTGCTGAAATGAATATGTAACACCAATATCTCCACTCTTTTAAGATAAAAAGCTGCCTGGTATTCCTTCTGTTGCACATTTGCACCTGATTGTTGCAGTGACAAAAGAGATTGAGAAAAGAAGGAATACCATTTTCTTTTCTTATGCCACCTTAATTCTGTTTAAGACAGAAACGATTGAAATTGTTCTTCGGAGAATTTGGTGCAAAGAAATTGATGGGTGCATTATCGCTTTGTAAAGGAGCATGCCCGACTTACATTCAATTTCAAATTACATTTGAAGATCTTGGTGGCAGATGAAGCAGGTGATACTTCAAATGGCCTAACAAGAGCTGCTAAATGGAACAATAGCGGGTAAAGTTATGCAGATAACATTAATTTAGGACGAAATTGAGAAATCTGTTTTTTATTCTGTCGACTGCCTTTAAATGTTTTGTAAAAGTGTTAAATTGCATTTTGAAATAGTGTTGCATAAATGGCTTTAATCAGTTTTTAAGATTATTTTCTGGACCGACTTCTGACTCAAATGTCACTCACTGAAATTGCCGGAGCTGTACTAGCACCGTGAATACTTACGTACTTTTTCACGTCTTCTTCATATATATATAAAATAAGTTGAGTAGGGCTTATAGAGGATTTCAGATACCAGCGTTCTTTTCAGACACTGGTCACCAACACAGGAGGAGTCACATTGACAAATGTAAAAGACTATTGGATCTGGTTGTAGCTAGCAGTCCAAGTGCGTAGGCGTCCCATGCTGAGCCACGTTGCTGGCAGTCCAGAGTCATGGGCTAGCTTCAAAGAGGTTGGGGGGCAGGGGGTGGCGGTGTTGCACCCCCAATGAGTGTATTTTGTGATAAATAGTTGAGTGCAGGTGCTTTCAGTAGGGAGAGGTGAGGTGGCTATCCGATTTCACCAGGAATTTTTAAACACCGAAAACATGCACACACACTCTCTCCCTCTCTCTGTTTGGAAAGACTTCAAAAATGTTGGTTATTTCACAACTTAGTACACCCACCAATTAGCATTCCTCTTTTTCAACTGCCTCTTAAGCCCCTCTCAAGCGCTTTGCTTGTTGTATAATGTATTTACATCCTGTGCCAGGAAATCTGAAGCTAACACCCCCTCCAATCATACTGACCAAGCTATGCTCCTGTCATTTGAGGGACTGTGATACACCCACTCAGCGTCACTCCTGGGGCTTCGTCAGGGCTGGGACGTGTATTGTTTCCACCTGGCTTTTACCCAGTAGCCTGTGAAGGAAAGGCTCCTCACTCGAAGAGTTAATTCACTGCAATTTATTTCTGATAAGGCAAATATCCAAAACACTTCAGGAGGCAAGGGAGAAGCGTCATTTCTTCCATATTCTCTGACAGTTTTCGCATTCCCTATCATTCTAGAGCTGTTCTTGTGAAGCTTAAAATACGGTGCCTCTATTGGACATAATTCTAACGTGCAATTACTTACATCACGACAGCCTGGAGCCTATGGAGGCCAGTTTTGAACGTTTCAGGCTGTCACGTTCCCCAGCACCCCAAGATTAACATCAGCAGGTACAGGGAGGCTTCAAGAGAGAAAGGGAGGGATGGGGAAGGTAGGGAGAAAGTGTTCTGAGAGGAGAGAGGGTGGATGCATAGAACGAGAGAGAGTAAACAAAGGGAGCAGGACTGGTTGGAACATTTGGCTGCTTCTGATTCCCCAGTCCGTCTGTGTTGGCCTGAGACTGTGGCGAGGAGGGGAAGAAATGCAGACAGATTGTGCAGTCGGCTCCATGTGTGTGGCCTGGCTGCCCTTTGACCCTCAAGTGGAGACACCACGTGAATGGGCTGCTGCTGCTGCAGAGGGAGCTGGAGCGGTGAGTCATCTAGTGTTCCTGTCTCTTCAGCAGGGATCAAGATGCTAAGGCCTTCTCTTCTGCCCCATTCGTAGGCTGAAAATGCTGTGTCTGGCTTGCAGCCTGACTAGAGGGGGTCCCAAGCTGTTGCTGATGACCCCATGTGGAGCAAGGACTTGAAATGCCGGGCTGGTAAGTTGTCCCCTCGAGGTGCTATTGTTGCTGCTGGAGAAGCGTAGGAAACAGGCCTGAGATATTGAGATAGGTGAACTGTGGATCAGCCTATTTCTATACAAGAGAATAAACCTGATACCTACCTGCACTCAGATGGGGGAGGACATATGGTGAACATTCATGTAGTTGGTCTCGGGGCCTATGCAGATTGAACTGGTAATAGCCAAATATTTGCTGGTGGTGGAAATGAAGATCCAGACTTTCACCTCCAGTGAGATTCAAGCACCAAGTGTGAGTACCACTGACACTCCAAAACAAGGTCCTAGGTTGTAGGAACAACACTGGTCTGGCCTGGATTTGTGTAATTTCTCCTTGGCCTCCGTAGTGTCTCCATCGTGGCTTGCATGGCTGATTCGAGTGTGTGCACCTTCACTGTAAACCTCATTGTTACAGTGGCAAAGAGCAGGGGCGGCTCCTCCATTATGGCAGAGGAGCATTGTCCCACTGCTGGACCCAGGAGATGATTATATGTAAACTAAAATGATAATAAAGCCATTAATAAAACTGCTTTATTATTGTTTTATTTTAAGTGACTGAGCCCAAGTCGGAGCATAGTTTTGAGAGTGTGGCCATCCGTCGACAGCAACAGGAGGAGTGGTGGGCACAGGGTGCACATGTAAGTGCAAGTGCATATGTAGATTTGGCCTGCTGTCCTAGGACAATCAAACCAATATGCGCACTCCAGGTTTGTTAAATGGAGGATAGCAGAAACAGGCTCCCACTCCCGATGGAGCATAAAACCAGCTTGTGCCGCCAAACCCTGTGAGGAACATCTGGATTGGTGCAGGGGAATCTGGGAGCCTGTGCATCAGGAGCTGGAGTCTGAAAACACCAAGGCGGAATGAGGCAGGTAAGTTTTCTTTAATTATTGTCCTCGTGCTGCCCCATCACTTTTCCCTGCTGTCAGTCTCCACTGGCAAAGAGGCCTCAAAGCGCTCTCTCGGACATTATAACTGTTGTTTCAGATGAGAAAAGGATGGCGGGCAGTACAACCCCTCGCCCCCAAGTAGTAGTAGTCATAGACAAAACGGCATCAGGCACCCAGCACAACAAGATCAAGAAAAATACAAAACCCAGGATGGCGGCCACAGGGCCCAAGGTGTGAAAGAAAAACAAACCTTAGTTACAAAGGACCATCTACCAGCAGCAATACAGGAAACCCGAACATCCTCAATTTTTAATTTTCGAGGAAGGTCCATCTTGATGTTTCCCTGATTTAACAAGATCTGATAAAGGCTGTGGATCAGACCATGGATGCATCTCCATGACAGAGGACACCCCACAAACTCTTTTTAAAACAACTTTGTTTAAACCATTTTAAAGCCATTACCGTACATAACAATGAATCGCAGCAAACATACACTTCCATGCACAAGAGCAAAAAAGTCAGCAAATTATAAGGAGCTGGTATCGCAGTCGAGCTTGGCCGGTGTTTTGGTCTGAATCCTGCAAGGTTTCGGTTTCTAGTAACTCGACTCCGTCCAGTCACATCAGTCCTGGAGGTCGCAGAATTCGCCTGTCTCTTCTGATGTAGCTGTGAAATTGGGTCCATATCTTGTCAAACTTAGGCAACATCTCATGGTGGCTGCAAGATGTTCCACTGCGAGTATTATCCATATCTTCACAAACCACTGATCTTTCATTGGCAAGGAGGTGTTGTGGCATTTCTGGGCTAGCACTAGTTGCACTGGTAACAAGAGTGGGGCTGTTAAAATTTCTTCAGCTCAGGAGAGGGGTGACTTTCGTCCACCTCCATATGACACAAAAGAGCTATTTGTGGCAGACGGTACAGATCTAGGTTTGTGTTTCCCTTAATAAGTTAGAAATCTTGGCCTCAGAATGGCTGGATTTTTGGATGTGAATATAAGTCCCCCGTTAATAGCAGCCCCTCCAGCAACAGCAGCTTTACACATCGTTTTCAGACAGACTGGAATCACGTACCACTGCAACATTAGTTCTAATGGATTTACCCTGTGTTGGAGGCAAAGGGAAATTTTACCGCTCTGCCCCAGATTTGTATCTAGTCAGCTTCAGTCAGTGTGAAGGCAAGGTCTGTTGACCACTATCCCGTGTATGCGAATTTTGTTATGGGAATAGAGCTGTCTAGGGCATGGTAAAGATGAGTGTTTCGTTAGCACCCCCATCATATCCTCCACCCCAATTGTCTCTCTTGTCCCTGAAATCAGTGCCACATTGGTCCACGTACAGCAGCCCCTGTCCATCATACTCAGAGGGAAGATCATTGGGGAAGGGTAAGTGGTTACTTGTTTGGTCTGGACCACCTTGTTCCGGTACTGCAATGTCACATTTGTTCCCCACGCCAAAGTCCCCAGTGAGCGGCGGGCTCATAGGAACAACCACAACAACAGGTGTAGAGGCAGCAGGAGGCAGTCTTGCTTCAAGTAGCACCATGGCTTCTATGGGTCTGGCGAGCACCATGTGAGGGTCTCTCCAGTCCCTGAGAAACCCCAGGTGGGTGTAAGCCGAGCCACTAATATATATCGTTCCAAGTCAGGCTCTCCCATTCTCCCCTCCACCGGGCTCCTAAACAGACAGGGATGTAAGGTATGCAAGCTGTTTTTATTCCAAATAAAGCCCCACGCTTTTTTTGTACAGATTTTAGAACGTCCGGACAAATCTTCACTGGTAGGCATCAGTAAAGGTAAAGTAATTGTTGTAGAAAGTTCATTTTGTTGCAGTTAATCCTGCCTATACATGAAATCTCTAGTCAAACCCCGGTAGAAATCTCTAAACAGGGTATCCAGGAGTGGTGGTACATTACTGTGTTACATCTCACTAGTGGTGGGATGGATGGTCACGCCCAAATAGCTATTTTCTGTTGATGCAGTTTCTAGCTTGTAACTTGAGGCATTTATATCATTTGATCTATCTTAAAGCCAGCCACTTGGTGAAAGTGGTCCAACTCTTCAATCAATGCAGAGAGGGAGGTGGCAGGGTTAGTCAGAAAGCATAAGATATAAAAGAGTGCCATGTTCACCTATCCATTTCTCCGGGTTAGCTTGAATGTTCAATTCAAACCAAAACTAGATTTATATAGCACTGCTAATCAATCGATAGGGTATCCAGGCGTATCCAGGCGTTTGGAACAACAACCGGCATGCGTAGTTTATGGGCTACCAGCTTATCAGCCTTGTCACCCGGCTCACAGTACAGCTGCTTCTTTTCCAGGAACTAGTGAGCAGCATCTTTGGTCAAAACTGCTTCTGGTCCCTCTCTAGCTATGTGCAAGGCTCTTTGTGTCTTCCTGCTACATAAGCGTTTAAATGCTCGTTCCAGCTTTTGTTATATTTCAAACAACAGTTCCAATCTCGTCGACCTAGCCAGAGAAAAATGGCTGTGTGGCAAATTGCCCCTCCCTTAATCACTGCTTTTGCTGCATCTCATAATAATTCCCTAGTGATTCCTTTCTGTTTTCCCTACGAACGGGGTCTCAGAAAGCTATTTCATTCATCTTCCATACTCTGCTGGGAATAGTTGCTGGGGGAGCCAAAAGAAGCATAATATAAACTGGGGCACGGTCAGAGAGAGCCAGTGTCACTATCTCCAAAGATCCCACCAATGAGCATCCAGAGGGAGTAACAACTCTCTAGTCAATCAGTAAGCAGGACGTGTCCATATGTGAGTAGAGCGTATACTCTTTGCCTTGTGGTAGAACCACCAGGTGTCAACCATTTGTAGGTCCTCAAGGCCCTGTGTCATGGAAGGTGAGGGCTAAAACATTTGCGATGAGACTCGGGATTTTTTCATGTTAGGACTGAGGGCCACATAACAATCTCCTTCCACTATCATTTTGGTAGATGAATGGCTGGCTAAGAAAGGAAAAAGCCATGAGTAGAATTGTTCCCTACGGTCATTTGGTCCACATACTGACACCATAGAGATATGCCTACTCACTATTGTCCATTTGACCACTTTTACCCTCCCCTCTGAGTCTCTTTGAATTGCCTCTACATGCAATAGGGTAGAGGATCCCACCAAATGGAATTGCTGTGGGTAATATCTGGATTGGCATCTCTTAGTATCTCTCACCAGGAGTGGAGTCTCCTATAAGAAGATGACATATACCTTTTTATGTGTAAACAGTGGAGTAAGGACTTCCTGTTCACCTGTGAGGCCTTGTACGTGTAAAGTGACTTTAGTCAGGGGTTGTCTCACGTATTACATAAGGACTATAGAAAAAGAACTATCAGCCATCTCCCAGTCCCTGGCAGTCTGACCATCCAATGTACTATCATGCTTTTCTCTTCATGTGTAATCATGTAATGACTGTTATTGGTTTGGCCATAAGAATAAACAATGGAACAAAAACTAATCAAGCTAAGAAATTAACAGTTCTCGGACGATGTTTCCAGGGATTTATGTCTTGCACCTTGGCTCAACTTGCTACTTAGATCCTGGGACTTGGTCATTCACCATGATCGGACTAGTCCTTCCCGGTTAGGTGGGCATAAACCCAATTTTACAATCGCCCATTCCACCTCCTTCCCACATAATTAACAAACAACATGTTCCAGCGAGGCAGGATGGTTAATCCAATCAGAAAGCTATAAGCGAAATATTGAGCCATAGACCAAATCCCCTTTGATATCGTACCCTGAAAGTATAGCCAGAGGAGCGCCATCATCCACCACAGTGACAAGAGTTCATCTTGGATCCATAACGAATTACCCTGACTCGTCTCTCCAAGGGGAGCTACCTGGGTGGTGACCCTTCCTTTATCTCATGTCTCTTCCAGCTGGGAAGCATCCTCAGGGAAACATTGTGGTTCTTATGCTTCTTTGCGCCTGGATTTCTTAGTATGATATCCGTGCAACGTCGATTTCAAGTTCTCTAAATGTTCACCTCCAGGATCCTGCTGGTCCCCCAACTGAAAAAAGTTGATGGCTTCTTGTTTGTTTGGTAGAGACTGAAACTCATTTTTCCTTGTATTGAAACAGGGAGCATACCGGGAAACTCCAGTGAAACAGACTCTTCTGAGCACGCAGGCAGTCAGTCACTATTTTCAGGGATTTCCTCTTGGCAAGAGTTATGCTTGAGACTTCTTGGAAAAGTGTCAGGGTAGCCCCACAGCATATTATTGGTTCATTCTGCCTGGCTGCTCTCATTATTTCCTCTTTCTGATGGAAATGGTGCAACCTCATGAGGCCGTCCGGGTTTAGGCTTTTTTTAGTTTGGTATGCATTGAACACCCTGGGAGTCGGTCCAGTTCTATTGCAGGTTCTACTATGGTTTGCAAAAGGGGTGCAAACAAGTCTTTGACATAGTCAGGCAGCTCTGTGTTCTTGAATGATATCCACCTGATTTGGTGTTATTTCGTCGCAATTTTGTTTCTCCATCTTCTACCTTATTGGTGAGCCACTGGCATCTCGTCTCCGGTTCCACAAGCACCACAGCCAATTCTTCCCTCTCATGTACGCCCTCTGCTGTTGCATCCTTGAGATGTTCCACTCCTGTCTCCAGTCCATTTTTTGTGAAGGCTGCCATCATTGAGTAATGGATATCAGCTCTAGTTGCTGGGGAGTCCATTTTCCCTGCTGTGTCTCTCTGAAGGCCTATTTGGCTAACTATTGTTGGTGATGAATTAGCAGACTTTTTTGCCCCCCCCCCCACCTCAAGGAGATCATTATGGTGCATGCTTTTTATTCTTTTGTTTGGGTAGCTGCCATTTAGGCACATGGGATATCATCAGAACCCTGGCAATTTAGTGCCACCCAACGGAAACTCTTGGAAGTCACTAGCGACCCAAATTGCTACCAATGAATGATTGGATATTTAATGACAGAGACAATTCCTTGTTTAGACTTTATGGTGCAGGAGTCCTAATCTACGATGTGGAACTCCACACGACTGGTAACGCGTCCCTCTATGATAACTTATTACACATCAGGACTCGTTTTAGGCCAATGAATCTTTTGACCCAGTTGAGAGACACCTTAGGACGAGATAGCTAATCAGCATATCAATCAATACGTCAATAATGTCATTAATATTTATCACAACAATGCATTTCACTTTAGTCAATGACATTTAATTAATTCAAGACAACCACCATGACCTTGCAGTCATGAATAACCACACCAGTTTTAGTATGAATTTTAGTAATTTTATTTCCTATTGATTACAATGTTAATAGCAGATTTATTAATCTCAAAACCAAGAAACACATGAGCATAGTCACGATATGGCAACTCTGGTAAGATTTCATCAAAGCAAGAGTCACAAATATTAGAACATAGCACGGCGTGAACATAAACCTATCTTTAGCAGAGTATCATCAACAAAACATTGATTCAGTCACGTCAGTTGTAGTGAACTCCTCACCTAAACTCTAATTAGCATTGGCATGTTGGGCTTCATGCAAAACAATTTAGTAACACAAATTTGGAAAACATCTAGCTATGGTCTCTTTCAAAAGAAAAGCAGTTGGTACCTAGAAAGGAAAAGCAAACAGACAATCACAATTTCATTGTCATATAGTTACCCTCCAAGGTTTGGATCAGCACTCAGGTTCGGTCTTCGTCTTCAGGACATCAGTTGATTCGCCATCAGTCAGGAAACTCAGCTCTCAGGTAAGCAAGGGGCACTTCCCTCATATGGAGGTAAAGTGTAAATGGGCAATTCTATGGGCGAGGATGGTTCTAGATAAGTCAGCCAGCCACTAATAAAAGTGACAAAGTTTCTGGATGATAAAATATAGCATCAGCATCTCCCCCTTCTCCTAGTCTCGTACTCCCTAATTCTAATGTACTTCCTGGTGACAGGGGTTTTCATCCCCTTTTCATTGTACATTCCCCTAAAATTTGGTTGGACAAAAGTAGCACCCCACTATTTTTGGCCAATTAGAAAAAACATTATGTAATTAAATCTTTCACCCCACATTAGTTCTCAAGCAGTTTATTGGTCCATATGATTGACGCCTTTAGAGGTAGAATGTCCGATATGATTTCATCCTTTTGTAATTCTTCTCGCATCTTCGGTCAGTAGTTCCATTGTCTGTACTGGTTTGGTCGACCTTGTATTCAACATTAGTCTACACTGTTGCATTTAACTAGTACATTTCTACAAGCAATATGAATTTTCATGAGAACGGCTCTACTATAGTTACATTCAGCTTCTAGTTTGAAGAAAACAAGAGTTCATGTCCTTTAGCAAGTCAGCATATTGCACGTTAGGAAAAATACATTTAACATGAGAGCCAGGCAGTTAGGCTTCGGCTCATGCTAACTTAAGGCCTACAAGATTTATTAGCACATTTTTTATAACATAATCATTAATAATTAGTATAAAACTATTTAAATGCAATAATTCATAAACATTAGTCATTTTCATTAGTCCACGTATACATTGGCGGCCACTCGCCGTGGCCACATTTCAAATGCAGGTTTTGGCACAACATGTTAATATAGTTTCTATGCAGCATTATTATACATTAATTCATAAACATCTCATATTAATATAGATTATATAAGCTACGCTCTTTCACAACTATCCAATCCCAATAAAATACTGTCACAGAGTAATGACAAGCACTGGGTGTGAGAGAAAACTTACACAAAAGATCTCTCTCTAGATGAGGAATTGGTTATCCCACGTTACCAAAATGAGTGGGTTTAATCCATGGGACCTTACTGGTATCTGAAACTCAGAGATCTGTGGGAAAGGGCCCATATGAAATCATAGAAGCAACTCTCCCAAGATTATTCGCTACACAAAAGACAATTTTAGATGCCTACACTTGAGACACCATAAGCTCAGCACCTCTCCCCGAATTTAACCCACTCAAGACCAAACTTGCAATGGAACAACTGAATGGGAAAGGTTTAAGTCTATAGAGCACTCATTTTAAATACACCCGACCCCCTCACGGATCTGAGAACCAAAACTAGATACCAACATGGGAAAGTGGAGGAGAAGTTGACAGAGGCCAAAATAGCCTTTAAAACCATCACCATCTCTAGACTTCGGTTTACACAATTTAAATATTTCCATAGGTCCTATTATCATCCCGAAAGGCTGTGGAAAATTGGCCTAAGTCAAGACCCCTATGTTGTTGATGTCATACTGACACAGGAATATTCCTGCACACAATTTGGTCATGCTCAGTCATTTGCTGCTACTGACAGAAAATACATCCCATTCTAGGGTGAGTGACAAGATGCTCTATCACCCCCAATCCCAAAGTGGCATTACTTGGAATTATGGACAAAATGAGTGGTTCTAGAAATACTCAAACATTGGTTGCCAGCGGATTGATGATAGCCAAATGTGGCAATGCCACATATTGACTTTCAGAAGAAGCACTGGGGCAAACTAATGGCTAATATGGATGGACTGTATTGCTAAAGCAGAATAAACGGTAAACCTTAATAGGGGCTGTAAAAACAGAAATGGGAGTGATGGGGCCCATGGCTCCAATACCATAATAATGGCTTCTTAGCCTCGCATGTAATAGTACTCAGAATGTGGATGCAGACTGATTTCCACGTTTTGTGTTACTGCAGTCAATGCGTGGTTGTACTCCCTTTCTTAAACTCAATAAAGGGTTGCAGGGGTTCTATTTGTGACATCTGGCTTGTGACCTCCCACACTGCCTTTGTGATCCCTTGCCTTAGAGGTGGCAAACCTGATTATTATATTACTCTCTATTAGCGTATTAAAACTTGAGCACATTTAGCTGAAACTGGACCTTTTGGTTACAGCTGTATTTGGTAAAAAATGTTTTTAAATGTTTGTTGTCTTGGTGCTTCCAGGTAGAAATGTGTATATGCAAGAGAGAGCATGTGTAAGTGTAAGCATGTGTAGCTGTATTTGTAAGTAGGTATGTGTGAGTAAAAGTGAGTGGGTCAGTGACATTTAGTGAGAGTGTGTGAGATTGAGGCCCAGATTTACTATTCTTTGATGCAAGGGAACACTGCACCAAAGTTGCTGCACCACCTCGTGTCAAAGGGAGAGTGAAAGAAATGTTCCACAGCTACTAAAATATGGTGCTTTTTATCTCTTCCTGTGCTCTGGAGCACTTTTGGCAGCAAGGTCCCAAAGCATACACCCCTGTTCAATGGTGCAAGGGTGTGTTTTCTCTGAAGCATACACTTTGTACAAGAAGGCTTCTCTTCCAATACAAAAACTATACGTAAAGGCTTTTTGCACTTTCCGTGCACGTTCCATTGTGCGGCACATATACAAAGTAAGAAAAACAAGGAGAAACAAAATCAAATGTCCTCCTTACGCCTGCCTCAAAGAGGCCTAACATTTTGGTGCAAATTGGGAGCAAGTAGGAATGTCGAGTTTGTTACAATTCTTTAGACACCAAACTTAAATCCTCTTATCTATCTAATGGCTAAGTTGGATTTTAGGTCGCAATTCTGAAAATGCCTCTTTTAGAAAGTTAACACTTTCTTGTCATAATCATTTGGTGCCCGCGACCTGTATCCTGAGTCACATGACTAGCTGTAGCTGGCAGTTGGTCTTTGTGTATTGTTCCCAGACAGTGAGACAAAAGGGGATTAGGTGTTGGCAGGATGGGCCACCGCTGACTTGATTGGAGGGGGAGGGTTGACGCTGTCATCTACTGCACTTGCACATCACAACGGGTTTCACACTAGTCTTTTGTGCCCCCAGACAAGCTGCGGCCAGTGCAGGGAAGCAGGAATTCCAAACACCTTTGGGGGTGGAAACCTCAAGGACCTTCTCCTAGCTCAAAGCTGGCACCAAGTATAAATACTGGAACCTCAGACCCAACACTTCAGTACACCTCTGGACATGTGGAAGACTGACTCAGAAGGATGGCTGTGCTGCTCTGCTGCAAGGGGGACTGCTACTCTACTGCCTTACTGCCCATGTTAAAAGGACAAGACCTGCATCTTGAACCCAGGACCACAAGAGTGAATTCAAGGCTAGTTGGCTGGCCTCCTGATCAGAGTCTCAGAGACAGACAAGGCTCCAATCACCTTGAACCTAGCACCTGTACTCTGTCTGGTGTAAGCCATGCTCCCAACAAGGTGCCATCCCAGCCCTGGACCCTTGGGAGTGGGCATGAAGGTGCTCTGCCAGCCCAGCTGTGATCCAAGTAGAACCGAGACAGTGCGGTGCATTGCCTCACATCGAAACCACCGCTGTGAGACACATCCCCAAAGCCGGACCTTGCAGCTCCTCTGAACTGCACCCCTGCAAATCAGGGAATCTCTTTACCGCTGCCCCTGCATCATATTATGGTCAAAGGAAAAAAATCTGTAGGAAGCTCACTGAAAGTGCACCACAGAAATGTGGCACGCTGTCAGTGCGTATCCTGATGGCAGCCCTCTGGAGGGGGGGAAAGGGTTCCCACGGACCCCCGGACATCCCCTTAAAGGCAGGTGCAGTCATTCACTGCACCTGCCTGCAAAGGGGTCTCTAATTCCTCCTCAAGGTACAGGAAGTATGCTGCCTTCACCATGAAAGACAGAGCAGCGGCTTTGAAGCAGCAACTCAATATTTCACTTAAAGATGCTGCCCCACGGCAGCACGAGTGCACGGTTGCCCTGAAGGCAATGCATTTTTCTTTAATAGGGTGCACTTTCCCTGTTGCGCATTGTACACCTATTTAAAGGTATGTCATGGCACATACAGGAAAAGTGTGCCCTATGTGCAATAAGGGCCTAGGAGTGAAACAACGGGTGGGAGTGCGCAGACTTGAGAAATGTGACATCCTTGACTCCATTCTCCTTGTCTAAAGTCTGACTAGCTTCACCCAAACAACATCATGATCCAGTTTGTCAGCTGTAAGATCATGCAATTGTCTAGTGTGAACTGGAGTTAAAGGCAGAGTTATCTAGAGTGTGAAAGAGCTCAAAATGTGAAAAGGTGAGACAGTAGAAAAGAATACATGCTCTACTCAACAAGTTGATCATTCAAGTTTGTTTGCTAAACTAGAACTCCTGTTAAACTGGAGAACAGTGAATAGTGGTAGTGTTCAGAGACAAAAAAAACATAGATTGGATGGGTTACCCTGATTTTAGTTTGCCACGTTTGAGTGTGGAGAATAGAAATGATGGAGATTCAAACACTGTAGCTCTTGAGTGTGCAATGGCCGAAGCACTGAGATCACATGTAGGAGATGTTGTGAAGGCACATCCCTCTTCCAATAAGGGGACGTGGTGTAAGAGTTGCAGAGAAATTTGAAGACCCAATATATATGATGGTGTGGTATAATGTTAGCTTTTTTGTTGTTATTAGAAAGGGAGTGATGTGTAGCACTGTGGAACTGGTAATTTCCAAAATATTTCTCTAATTAATGTTTATTTTATTTTGTGTTACACATGCACTGTAGTTATGCTCCTTTCAATATGTGATTTCCAATGTTTTGCTATGACTGTCCACATGCTGGTCAGATCCTTTTGTCTTTATCTGTGGCTGTACGACCAGTGAGTGAGCTCCTAAGAAAAAGCTGACATTAATGTGTTCACGCCTGTATTACGTCATGCAACACTCTTGAAGACATATTTGTCAATGATGAAAATATAGAGGGGCAGGTTTTTATCTTGACAAAGATCTGATGACATCTGATTAATCAATCTCCATTGTAATTAACCACAAAGGGGGGGGGAGGGTTAAATTATAGAGCTGGCATCAGAATTGCCTACCTATACAGTTTCGAATTAAGACCTGGAATCCCTATTGTTTGCTTTCAAGAAGGGCCACAGCTCACTATATCAATTGATATATGCATGACCACAAAGGAACCAGAGACACTCAAACCACCTTGTGGGGCCTACGAAAGCTCATAGGGCATGACTCCTGGGAGGAAGGAAATGTGTGTGTACTTACACAATCTAGTGGTGACCAAATGGGAACAAGAGAAATTCATCAATTGCAATAGCACTGACCTCATATTTTTAGGACTTCCCCTGCTACCTGAGATATGTGAGAACAATAAGCAGTGAAATCACGATTAGAATCAAAGCACAAAAATCCAATATTAAACTGGGAGTCTTGCCACAAACTTAATTACAAACCTCAGACCTCTGCACAGGCCAGAGTGTTTTTACCTGGACCATCATTGAAAAACTGAAGAAAAGAGTGGCTTGAATACAAAGTAGTAGTTATTAAAAAGAGAAGTGAAGTGGTTATATTATGTAGGCAGCAACAAGACAAGCCTGAAAAAGGATAACTTTTGTATTCAGCATTTTTGTGGCCTTACACCAACTTCAAGGACCCACCTTATCATCCTCACTAATTCCGGGTTCTCAATTGAAAACATACGAAATTATGGCCCGCCCAACTTTAAATAATCTAGACACTACAATTACTAAACGCAATTCCGAGTGAAGTGCAAGTCATCTGATTCTATTAAATTAAATCCACAAATCAGATGTGTATTCCTTGCCATTGCTATTTTCTTTGATATTGAACTAAGCAAAGAGATTCGCCCAACTCTATTCTGCTGACAGCTAAAATAATTTTTGATCAAGACTGATGGTGTAGGCAAGTCTGGATGAGGCACATTCCACCTTTCTTAGCAGCAATTTATGATTTTATCTGAATCACACAAAAATTAAATTTTTCACCTATTTAGGAAAAGCGGACTGCCCGTACTACTTGACTCCTAACAAAATCAATGGATTGCTTGTACTTTGTAAATGTATTTATTTGCAAGAAATCGATCACAAAGAGGTCTATTATTGACTGTATAAGAGTTAACATCGTGATTCTGTCCTAATGTCCTGTTTTAGAGATGAGCTTCATTAGATGCTTGAAGCCGCCATAAGTAACAAGTATCATTTTAATTTCATTCAATGGCGGCTCCTCCAAGGTGGCAGAGGGGCATTGCCCCCTTGGCTAAGATCCAGGAGATGAAAAATGAAACAATAGCTTATTACAGTTTTATTTTTCATCTGCTGGCTCAGCCAGCAGTGCAGGGTGTGGCAGGGTTGTGCCATGGAAGGTGGGGAGGGTGGGGAGAGGGGAATAAGGAAATAGTACACCTAAGTGCACATGTGTGCTTGGTCGGCTGTCCTAGGTTTCTCCCCCGGCTGTATATGCAGCCGGGCTGGAGAAACTGCACCAACCCCAGGGTTATGTCTGAGCAGCAGTCCAAGCCACTCAGGCCAATCCCGATGCTGCTTTCATGCTGGTAACCAGCATGAAAGCAGAGTCGAGATTTGTTAGCTGTGTTTCTTGGTCCTGCATTGGAGCTTCCAGGAGCAGGAGGACGCCGTGAGGAAGACACCCGCAGGTAAGTGGCTTTTTATTTTTAGTAATTATTATTATTGTACCCCTCACTGTAATAACAAGCCAGCCACCACTGCAGCACCAACAACATATTGTAAAGGGTAGGTGTTGTGCTACCAACTCAAGTCTCCGGAACGGTAATAGCTTTAGGGAATAGGTGAGCATTAGTACGAACACTGTGTGCCACTATGAAGTTTGAGAGGCTACACATGTGGAGTGTATTCTTCGTGGAAGGTATGATTTGCATTAAAATATGTGAGTTTTTTCATACTCACTGATTTAACCTTGTTATGGTGTTTACATAGTATTCCGTAGGATTTCAGGGAAGCACAATAACCATAACAGAGGTGCAGTCTGTCACTTAGAGAAAGGTTATTAGAATAGCCAGAGTATATCGTCTACCGCTCCTAAAAAAAGCCCTAGGTTCCATTTGTCAACATGCAAGAGCTGAAACATGTTGGCCTCAGCAATAGGATGGTGAGAAAGGTATCATATCTATTTCTCTACCTTGCCTCCGTTGTTTTTAACTTTGCATAAGACAGGGTACCAAAGATCATCCTACTTAAATTGACTATTTTATTTTACCTTCATAATGCAATAGTAGCATTTCTGTGTGAGACCTTTTCCCTTTATAGACAAAAGACTCCAAGATTTCTCGTACACCCATCTACCAACATGGTGGTGCTGACCAAGGAGAAACTTGAAGGAGGCTATCAAGTCCATTGCACTCGGAGATAGGCTTTACCTACTACATCTCTGCAAGTAACGAAGTAGGCATCTCCCAGTCCACATTCAGACTCTTGTATGGTCTTCTTTGCTGCACATCATGATTCAAAGTACTGACAAAAAGAAAGTTCAAGGAAATACAGATTCCTGAAGTGATTGAGGTGCACAGTGCTCAAACATAAACGGCCATTGTTCAAATATTAACACGCTTGACCAGTTGTACCAAGAGTATTTATTTGGGCATTTTGTCAGGGAAAATGGACAGAGTGGTTTAATATGACATTTGTGTATTTCAGCCAACTGCAGATCCAGACTAAAAAACAACCAGAAATGGGCATTATGTATGTAGCAGCGCCTCTAGGCACTGTGTCTTTTCTAGAGTGAACCACACCAAACAGTTGTAATGGTGGCGTTGGGGTCTCTTTTTTGCAGTCTGCAGAGACTGGAAACATTGAGAAAGAGAGACACACATGGGGTAGCTTACAGAACACCTTCAGAAAAGGTACCTCATGGACCTCTGGGGATTTAAAAGTCTCTGGGCCAGATTAAACCTGGGCTGAGTATCAAAGGGGGAACATCAAATGACTACAGGGCAGAGTTTCAAAAATGGTCGTAAGAGATTAGGACTCCTCCTAGAGATGGAGACTGGCATGAAAACACATAATTAGGCAGGACTACATAATGCACTGTACATTTGTTGCTCCCTGTTAACATTGTTGGATTCCGGGCCTACATGTTCCCAGATGAGCAAATTAGACACTAAAATAGACCATCACATGTGCAGACGGCACCACAACAACTCATATCTAGGAGAACTAGACTGCAGACAGAAGAGCAGCTTATAAAATAATATGTAACACTGCAGTCCGATACACTGAACAAATCCCATATTTATAAAAATAACATATGGCTTCCTCCAGGTGGAGGAGTAGGGTGAGGTGCAGTGAGCAAGGTTTTGAAGTGTTGGGACTGGAACAGAAAGCAAGAAGAGGTCCACTGTGCTTTTCAGGCACG
Source organism: Pleurodeles waltl (assembly GCF_031143425.1). Classification (NCBI taxonomy): domain Eukaryota; kingdom Metazoa; phylum Chordata; class Amphibia; order Caudata; family Salamandridae; genus Pleurodeles; species Pleurodeles waltl. The sequence goes on from NC_090441.1 coordinate 59,325,606, forward strand.
GTAATGTACAAGTTAAAATGTGTGTCAGAACACCTTTCAGAGGGCCAAAGGGCAACGGTTGCTGGGCCCAACAGTGAGGGTGGGGCCCTTTAATCCTGATGTCCCAGGGCTCAACTTACTATGGATTCTGAGAAACTTGGGCCAGTGCCCTTTCTGCACTGGCCTCTGAATGATTTGAGCAGTTGTCCAGTTGTCCAGCCAAACACTTTTATGAAAAAAGAGAAGTATTTTATTTCTACCCCTACCAAGACAAAAGGAGAAATCTGACATTCATAAACAGTTTCACAGTCCCCTTCCTTGAGGTCAGGCTCTAGTGTTTCAATGGCAATTCCCTGCCCCGGGCCCACCTCCCATTAGCAATAGTGATTATTCCCCATTTACTATTGGTAACATCTAAGTTATGCTCCACTAGTAGTCTGGTCTCAAGAGATCACTTTGACTCTAATTTAAAGTCAATAGTTATCCAGCGCTAAGATGCTAAGCTAGTAACAAGTCCCCTTGGGGCTGACAGGCCCGAAAAAATCTTACCCACACCACCAGATTTGAATCAGCTGCAGTTCTTGAGTGCGTCCCATTCACAGGTGCTTGAAGTGGTTGCAGCTGAGTTCAGGTGAGTCAGCCAGATGCAACCTAGGCAGCTACACTCAGTTGGTGCAGAGTCTCTCATTCGCTGTTGTGCTCCAGAAGTGATCGGAGGCTCTCTGCAGCTCCTCCTGCATGGTAGGTCTCCAGTTCCCCTTGCAGTGGGGTGGCTAAGATGATCCTGCATTGGGTCCCTCACCTGGGTGAAGGTGAGCAGGTACCCTCACAGCATCCTCACTTCTCTGGGAGGCAGGTTGAAGTTCTTGATGTCCCAGTGACCACCTCTGGCATACGTGGTCACCATTCTCATAGCACACAGTTTCCTGCCTGATCAGCCTGGTGAAATCCTTCACATCAGCCCCTCCTGGCATACAGGGTCACTGCCCGCCACTGCACAAGGCTCATGCCTTTATTGCATGGTAGTTTTTTTCAAAGCAGCCCCTCCTGGCATACAGAGTTGCCGACTTGGCACTACATACGGGCTCTGGCTCTATCAGCACAGCTCAGCACACAGCTCAATTCATGACGGCCCTCTCCTGGAATACAGGGGTGACTGACTCTATCATGCACATGGGCAATGACCCAATCGGAGCAACAGAAGTTTCCTCACACCTCGCACAGGGAGTCCATTCAACAGCGCTCCCCACTGGTCCTTGCTCCGTCCAAACTCTCTCCTCTTCCTAACAGGACACACTAGTCTTGGCATGGAGGCAGGAGCTGGTGTTCCCTTGGTGATGTCCCCCTCACCTAAGAAGAAGACTAGTAGGCCGTGGCCCCTAGTCCTGGTCACAAGTAAGGGTGGGCGGGGAGCTCCGCTCCGCGGGTGGATCTAACAGAGTTTTTTGCACTCCCCGGTCTGCATAGAGCGCAGAGTTTGTCCAAAAACCCTGCTAGCCCTGGAGTGGAGCTCACCACACTAGTTGTTATGGGCCACACAGCTCAAGAGCAGATTGTCTGAGCTTGCGTTTTGTGGCCCATTACTAGTCTGCAGCCCAGCTATGGGCCACACAGGGCAAGCGAAGACAATCTGCGCTTGCACTATGTGGCCCATAACTGGGCTGCAGAGCACACTAGGTGCGAAGATATCAGCGGCGGCCTGGTGTGGCTGCAGCAGAGCTGCTGTGAGGGGCTGGCTGCACCGGCGCCAGCTACAGTTCCAGGCCTCCATTCCTTTCACTATCCTCTGCAGCCCAGGAGCAGGGGGCAGAGGGAGGCAGAGAGCCAGGCTGCTGGCAATGGGGACCGAGGTAAGTCCTCTTTTTGCTTTCTCCTTTGGTGCACATGGGGGCCGGTATTGGGCATGGACAGTATTTGCATATGGGGGAGGGGAGGCTGTGCTTGTAAAAAAGGAAACGTGCAGTCAGGAACCGATTAAAAAGCTGGTACAAGACATGGGTATGCTTGGCCCTCCGAAGCAAGTTTGTGAAGAAGGGCAGTTGGTGAAAGGAAGTGTGCAGGCACTGCATGGGAGACTTGCGCCCGATCTTGGAAGCGCTAAGCAGGGACAGGCCGCCCGACCCTGCTAGCGCTTCCGAGATCGGCGCATAACTAATAATCAGGCCAGGGTCAGGCAGCACTCCGCCACAAGCAAAACTGCGGAATTCAACAGTTTTTAAGCCACTGCACGGAATTCCATGGAGTAGAGCTCAGTAAGCTCCGCCCAGGCCTAGTCACAGGCAGAAGAGTTGCAGAGCTTTCCCTCCTCACACAGCCCATCCGGCTATTTGGCAGATGCCAATTTTAGTGGTCTCAAACTACCCTTCTTATATTCCATTTCCAGACACCGAATGTGATTTAGGGTCGGAGTCCTTGAAAGTTTAAGTTGGGGGTCTGTTTCTTTTGAAATTTCCACTCTTCTGCTCTCTCTTCCTCTGAAAAGCAGCCTGTCACAGCAGGAGAAACTCCAAAGCCCCAAAGGACAGGCCATGGGAGTGACTAGAGTTTACATATGGATGTCAGACACAGTAATGTGTGTATCAAAAGGTTAGCCCAGGGTCTCAGCCCTAATCTTTATGATTCTCGTATCAACCCTGTGTTCTCTGTCAGATGTGCCCAGTCTCCTTTCTCATGACCTCTCACTTAATCAGAGAGCACCCTTTGAAGTGAACAGGAGAAGCCTGGCTCTCCCCTCTCTAGTGTGTGAACCACCCAACTTACAGGAATGCAGCAATACATGGACGATTTCTATACCTCCTCTCCATGTTTCACCATGCAGGCCTGGGTCTCCCAAAATGGTACCCAAGGCCCTCCAAGTATTGTACCATGCACAGGCATGCATACACCCAGACACACACTGCACAGTACCGTGTACTGTTCCACTCATAGGCACCAAAACATGCATGCAGTGCACAGAATATTTTTTGTCATGTACTGTGCCACTTATGACACACGTACGTTCAGTATCTGCATTTAATATGCACACCCCTAACCTTTCATGTATTATAGCACTCACAGGTACACATACAACCAACACATGCATTTAACGCTGCACACACTGCACAGCACTACATCCTTAATGTACTGTTCCAGTCATAGGCATACATACATCTAGTTCATATACTTATCAAGCACACACTGCACAGTACTATATTAGCCTGTATTGTACCCTTCCCAGGCATGCATACACCCAGCAAAAATATACCACTCCTGAAGTGCACAAGACTTCACAACAAACTGATGTAGGCCAAGCGTGAGTTAAGCACACAGCATCAGAACTTTAAAATGACTGAGTCTCTAGGTCTCACTCCAATGAGAGGTTAAAAAGGACCTGTTCAATCCCACTGACCACTACACAATATAGTGCCATCACTGTGCTTCTTGTGAAAGCGAGAATGTTGCCTCTCACAGTGAAATTAGTCAATGACTGAAGTAGAAAGACAATTTGCACAGGCTGTACAGTATGACTTCAGTAGATGGAAGAAAACATTTTAATGACACAACAAAGGACCAATGAATAAAGAGGGATGGCTGAGAGCTCCTAAAAATAAGTACTATAAATATATAATGTTACTAAAATCAAAAAGTCTCAGCTTACACCGGACTTAAAATAGCTATATTCCAACCTCTTCCTACCTTTGCCTGGATCTTTTTTGACTGGAAGTCACGGCATACGTTTAGACATTCATTGAAATGTGGGAAGGACATTGCAAATGCACCTTGCAGGAAACTGACATAATTTACATTGCCCATTAGCTGACATCTTCTTCCTCTTCTCTAGATGTTACGATGGCGTCATAACCGGAACTTCGTGCACATTTTGGGGTAGATGTAAGTGACATTGGCAAATGTGAAAATCAGCAGATCTTGACTTTGTAGATTACCCATGCATAGATAGCAATCTCTCAGAACATTGCTTCTACTCTTATTGTCATGTTTACGACCTTCCTGCATTAAATCATTTGTGGGATAGAAGCATCTAATGTGCTTCAAAACAGCTTGGACAAGCATTGGCAAAGCAAATAGGTCTGGCCTAGTTTAAGTGTTTGTTGTGTGCTGTAAGCACTCCGGTGACTACATTCAGCCAACTTACTGCAAGAATGCATGACTCAATGGGCCTAGATAAGAGAACTTGTGGCCTTCACAGTGCATGCATCAATAAGCCTAGTAACAGCTACCACACACACACAGCTGTAGCCTGAATGGACCAGAGCGTCATTCACCCACTCTTTAAAGAGGATGTTTGGATGATCTGACATAAAAACATCATATTTTTTTAATTTAGCCTATTAATGAAGTATGCTTTCAAGAATGGACATTTGATGAAATGGCCTTGATTGGGGTTCCATAGCAAAATCCTCCATTCGCCATGATACCATGGCGGAGCAGCAGGCTTCAAGGAGGAATACCTGAATGTCATTCATGTCCTCTGGTCTTTGACGTCATTTACAGATGAAGAGGATGCTGAGAAGCAGAGAGTGGTCTGCTTGAAAACGGTAGAATCATTAGCACGGAGTTAAAATCCTTCTTTGTGCAATGATGTCAAATGACACCAGCCGATGTATGACACCTTCAGCTAGTATTGACTTTTAGCCAGCTAACTGGGTCTTGTAGTTTCACTTTTAATATTGTAAGGCTAGACAATAACAGGGTTATCTAATGGAGTCTCGGATGACATTGGGCCACTTAGCAATGATTATTTTCCTATTACACTCACAATGTGATATTTGGCAACTCACTAAGATACAATGTTTTATACAAAGAGCAATGACTATTTTGATAGAGCTTTATAATAAAGCAGCAAAGTTTTATTGCTAAACTGGTGATGGAGGGAATATGTGATCTAATTTGTACTATCTCACTTCACCACATTATGATCACAACGGACAAGTGGTACCATGTGGCATGTGCGGGTTCAAAACTCCCACCATGCAAAGTGTTTATATGAACAATGACTTGGGCCAAGTAAAATACAATAATCTAATGTTATTGTGAGTGTACAATTCGAATTATGACGGCTAGACTTCTGCTTGAGCCCACACAATTTTGTCATAGCTGTGTTAATTTCCTTGCCAAGGTGATGGAGAAGAAGGCGGTAGAGTGAGCTGTGCCCCCTGAAGAACGGCCCTTAATACGTTTGGGGAGCCTCCAGGTCCTAGGAAGGTTACCAGATGACTCCATCTCACCAGGGAAATAATGAAGTCCTGGACTTTTTTACACAAATTATTTAAGTCTCATTGGTTGAACAAATACTACAACTTCCAGAATGCAGTTAATTCTTAAAGCAACAACCAGAGTGTGGTAATGGTGATAATGATGGCTTGGAGTTAACTGGTAGATGGGGGAGATGGAGGGGTGGGGATGAAGATGGATTCGGGCAGGACAAGTTCTTCACAGAGTAAAACTTCCTCTTAGGAGAAGGGATGTCTTTGAGGTTGAGCAGAAGATCCACCTCAAGGTAACGACTCTCGAGATGATAGATGTACCAGGGGTGCATGGAAGGATCCTGTTGGCAAGAAAATATAGCACCTTTATCCGAGAAATAATAATTGTTATTATTATTAAAATGTAATTTGTCACGTTTAAGGATGTTAGCCTTCTCCTGTTTGAGAGCAGAATCAATCGGCTTCAGTGTAGATATGTTTTATATTCTGTGCTGTGTTGAGTAGATACTCCAGCAAAGAAAAGTCCAGATTGAGAGCTTCATAATATGAACAATTATTATTTTAAAACATGCACTGGCTGAAGGTGTCAGTCATAACACAGAGGAAATTGACTGCCCTGGAAATACTGTCCCACCTAAGGTAAGACTTCTCAAACGTTTGCACACTTAGGGAGCATTCTTCACAGGCAGTGATCTCTTCTCTCCATTTCCTCGCAGCCACAGTTTCAAGCACTGGGCTTTCAAATCACAGCCTAATGCATTCTGGGTGTTACATTGTTGCTTGCTTCCATTGAACTAATTTGACTAATACACTTGACCAATGTATATGCTAAAAGTCTTGGAGGGAAATAGTTCCTGGGATGGCTAGAGTGATGTGGCAGCCCTACGAGCTGCAAAGTACTATTTATTTGCAGAGTTCCAAAGGAATATTGAAGCAATATGTTCTCCTTTGTGTGGCACTTTGTAACTGGGAAGACAAGGTCTGCTTTTTTCCTATGGTTGTTTCAGTAAAGTAGATGGTCCAGCTGAGCAAGTCGTTTTGTAATCGATTTGTACAGTAACTTAAAGTGGCTTTGGTGATTAACTGAATATTAGAGAACCAGTGCCACCCTTTGGGGTGGAATGGGGGGAGATGGGAGCGAGGACATAGCTGCCAAGTTTCACAGGTTCATGCCTGATGTGCTGCTTTAGTTTATGTTTTTGTTTGAATTCTGAGACTTGTAGTCCTTGTTTTGTAACGAAATAAACAAGCCAAGGACCCAGAAATAAAAATAAAAAGACTACAAAGTCCTACAATTCAAAGTAAAAAACAGGACTGGAGCAGCACATCACGCATGGACTTGTAAAACCTGGCAGGACTGAGAACCAGAGGGGGATGATATTGGCATTTTCTAACTTATTATGGTCCAGAATAGATAGTTGCAGCTTATGCTAGAATTATGTAGACTGAATAAGCATTTTTTGTGAACACCGTCTTACCAGCACAGGTTGCCTCTTACCGATTGTAAATGTTGGGAGGCAACTGACTCCCAGTGTGGACTGACCTCCAACAGCACATCTCTAGATTCTGCAGCCAGAGCAGGACTCAGGACTAGCTCGGGTTATGATCAGTCTCTCTGTAAATGGGTTATGTATGACAAACAACCTTGTCTGGAAAAAAGAAGCCAGCTTGACTCTCACTACGTGGCTACGTTCGGAAGAGAGCATTGTTCTTTGCTTCATCATTTATTGCTAAGGCAGCCCTTAGAGTGAACAGGCAGTCATTGCAAAAGCTATTCCCCTGACTTGACCAGGGGAAAGGAAACATCAGGCAAGCTTTACACTACCTGGTCCAAACAGAAAGCAGACACTGCAAAGGAACTGACTCCACAGTCGGGACAACAAACACATTGTTAATGATGCGTGGGAAGGTGCAGAAGTTGAAAACTGAGAAGGACAGTAAGGCATGGCTGGGAGGGGCAATAAACTGCAGTCAGAGGGTCTTCGATGGGAAGTGAACCAGACTGGACACAAAAACACACTCCACCCTGTCTGCCCCTTGTCACCATTGCCTACCAGCAAGCCGTTAGCACTCACAAGGATTCCACAATGGTCGCTAATGTGCAGCCCGCTGAATGTCCACACGGTCTATAACAGCACTGACTCTTTTGGGGCAGGGACCCCTCTATAGTGTGGTAGCTGCAAGAGGGTCTCCTTTAGGTTTTGTGTAAACAAAAGTAAATGGAAGTAGCACTGGCATTTAAGAAAACTGTTGGATTTGGCATTCTCTGCAAGGTCACCCCCTTTTTGTTGGCTTTTAGCTAACCAGTGCTAACATGCTTGTTTTCACTTATTAAATTTTTTTAAAATTGGACTACACCCAATTATCACATTTAATTTACTTATATATCCCTAGTATAGTGGTAGTACATGTCCCCAGGGCCTGCAAATGAAATGATAGTAGTGGGCTTTCAGCACGTTTTGTGCCACACATTTAAGTAGCCCTTTAAAACATGTCTCAGATCTGCCATTGAAGCCTGTGTGCAGTTTTAAACTGCCAATTCGACCTGGTATAATAAACCTTCTGCCAGGCCTAAACCTCCGTTTTTAATTCATATGTCATCCCTAATGTGTGCTCAAAACATCTCCAAGGCAGGGTGCATTGCATTTGAAATGTAAGATGTGTTTTTAAGCTTTATATGTCCTGAAAAACTTCCAAATTCGTTTTTCACTATGGTGAGGCATACCTATTCCTTGGGATAACATTGGGTACCTTAATATATTTAATAAGTGCTAGTGTTTGATTGCACTGGGAAGAAATAGCTTGTAATTTAAAATCTTCTTTAATGATAAAGGTGGATTTTCATTCACACTACTGAAAATGTCACTTTTAGAAAGCTAGCATTTTCTTGTTCTAACCATTTGGTACCTGCAGCCTCTTTCCTGGGTCACATGACTAGGTGTAGTTTCAGTTGGCCTTTGGATATTTCTCCCACACACCCACACGGTAAATGGATTGAATGTTGACAGGATAGGCAATCCTAGCAAAATGAGGGGGTGGAGCTGTGCACAGCCCCACTTGCACTTCAAAGGCCCAGTCTCAGCTCACACTCAAAGAACCTCGCACTAGCCAATTGTGACTCTAGGCAGAGTGGGACTAGGGAGGCAGGAAATTCCAGACACTTCTGTGAGGGAACTCCAGAAGTTGTTTCCACTTTAAATCAGGCACCTGTTTTAAAATTAGGACCCTCAGACCCACTCTTTAGTTCACTTTCTAGTCATGCAGAAGGACTCTCAGGGGACTGTCCTGCTATCTGAAGCCTGCCTTGTACCCTCAGAGGACTGCCCTGCTGAAGACCAGCTTTACTCCTTGAAGCAGATACTTGTTAGACTCAAATACATTGCAATTTAAAATCCTCTTTTATGGTAAAGTCTGATTTCAGATTACAATTTTGAAAATGCCTAACCTTTGAGGCCTTATAGGAATTTCCAGCTGCCTGAACCTGTTAAAGGTACCCCATCAGAAATGTGTATTGGGTCCAGATGGAGAAAAATAGGACCTGAGTATAGCTGGGAGAGGGCCATCAGGATAGTATGGGAGGATCAGAGCTGCTCCCTGATCCACTTAAATTTCAAATGAGCTGCCTCAGCACACTCACTAATAATCTGACACCAGGCAATTGTCATCCCAGACATCTTGGGATCTGGGAAGGGAGGAAGGAAATTCCAGAACTACATGTGAGGCTGAGGGAAGAAATTAGATGTTTCTTCAACTTCAAAGCCAGCATCAAATATAAACAGTAGACCCTCAGACCCACTCTTCAGTTCATTCCTAGACCTGCAGAGGACTACAGAATGACTCCCTTGTACTCCAGACGATTGCCTTGCTGTTTGAAGCCTGCCAGTTTTCTCAGAAGCCTGCCCTGCTGCTTGAGGCCTGCCTGGTTTCTCTGACACCTGCCTGAGTGCTTGAGGCCTGCTTTGTTCTTCAGTGAACTCCCCTACCACTTGAGACCTGACTTACTGCTTGAAGGAGAGAGGACCATCTTCTTGAACCCAGGACTACCAGAGTGATTCTATGCATAATTTTTCTGATCTCCAGTTCTTGGGACAGGGACACAACAAACTCCAGAGTCTTCCTGCAGCTGACCTGCTGCAACTGGCCCTGTCTGGATCTGCAACTGGACCTTCATGAACTTGCAACCCGGCCTGCCTGAGCGCTGCTGGCCTTTCATTGCGTGTGTTCTTGATCCCTAAGAGATGCTGCCCCAGTCCTAGACTCTTGACTGGGATTAGTGGAGCTCCTCATGTGAGATCTTAAAGTATTGAACTCTGTGCGCCAAACTTTGAGAAAGTAACTTTTACAGCTGGACTAACTTGGTCCCTTTATCCGGCCACACTATATCACAGTGAGCCCAAACTTGTGACTTTGACCCGGTTTAGCATTACCAGACTCCCACAGTTAGCACTTTCTGCTTTTTGGTGGTATTTTTATTTAAACCTTTAAAATTGCATATCTCACTTCTACTGATTGGATTTTTGCCTTTTTAGTCTCCTTTTATTTATAAAAATGTCCCCTATTTGTCTAAACTGGCTTGGGATTTTTCTTGTGTTGTCTTTTCCATTTTGTTACTATTTGTTTGTGGCATTAATACTTAACACAGAGCCTCTAAGTTAAGCCTGACGGCTTTTGTGCCAAGCTACCAGAGGATTAAGCACAGGCTAATTTAGTGACTTTTGTAATTCACTGTGACAAGAACTGTCATTGTTGCCTGAGTCAGGCTTCCATCCCCCTCAACCAACAACCAAAATTTTCACAAGGACTATTTTTTGGATGGGTATGCACAACTCTCACACTTAGGGGACCAGTTGCTGAAGTGGGCTGACCCATTTCTTGCATGCTGTGGTGGGTGGAAGCAAAGAGTGTTTCAGACCGTAACAGTTCTATGGAAGAAACCACCAACCAAATGCCTGTCCATGAATTATATTACATTGATATATAGATATATATGTATATATATATATATATATATATATATATATATATATATATATATATAGATATATATTTATTTTCACTTAAAAAAAAACAGGTTACAGGGACAATATAGTTAGACTCACATTTTAAACATACGAAACCATAGAAATTCACCTTTTATATTCAGCGTTATCTCAAGTAACTATAACTCGCACCCCCACCATGCACAGTTTTTTCATGAAAAATGTTACTGCAACTACTACATTGATAATATAAGTAATGTTATCAAAGATGTTATGAGTACTGTAATTTATTTGTGGGGTAATTAGCAGTGCATGGAGAGTATGCAAGTTAAAGTTACCTTAGGGCACAAGTTATAGTTACTAGAGATAACTCTAACTATAAAAGGTGAATTTCTATGGTTTCATACATTCAAACTATACCGTTCCTGTAACCTTTGTTTTTTTAAGTCAATTTCTATGGGTTTTTTTTAATTCTATTTCCTCACTGTAGCGTCCCTGTATCCTTTGTGTTTTTCAGTGAATTTCTATGGATTTTCTACTGTAAATTAATTTTCATTACTATACGTTAATCCAACTACCACCAGACACGGGCTTTGGCCCTGGTGATTCTTGTTGTGCAAGGAAAGTTTCGGTGTAATTCATCAAGTGGGGGCTGAGAAAAAGAGGCGGTCCAAAAAGTTGCGTTTCCCATGTTGATTCCCATAAGACCTTTGAACCCAACTACAGCCCGAACCACTGGACGGAATTGCACCAAATTTGACAGACAGCTAGCTTTCGGTATGCAGATTATGTTTTTGCTTATATGGCGTAAATCCGTTCATTAGTTTTTGAGAAATAAAGAGAGAATAAATTTGCATATCACTGGCTGCGACGACATCACAAATAATGGCAAGTTTGTGCCAGTAAATGCACTGCTCTGATTGACTGCAAACCCCTTCAAACCAGGAAAGGTCGTTAGCCATCTTAGGCTTCAGCCGAGTCCCACAAATAAGTAAAAAAAAAAAAAGACAAGGGGCCAGGGTAGAGTCCCCATGATCCCTTAGCTCTGGTGCTGAGGTCCAAAAGGGTCCCCCTCCCCCCAGGAATAAAAACACTTTTTTAGAAAAATATGTGCTGCAATTTCGCAACAGCATAAATTTACAGAAATAACATTTTTTTTAAAACAAGCACAAACTCCCATACTCATTTTTACAAGCCTCCAGGTGGGCCACGTCCCGGGGGCATTCGTGTTTATGAAGCAGGAGGGTGGCTGGTCACCCTGCTGTCCGGGGGAGCAGCACCTCCTCAGGTCTCTTCTCAAATTCAGTGCGGGGTTGTGCGGCAGCCACGGGGACTGCTACCTACCAGGGGTACTTTGCAAATTCTGTGCGGGGGGCCACATGGCCCCCCCTAGGGAGCACCACCTCCCCGGGGCTATTTGCATGTTGGAGGGGGCAGAGCGACCGCCCTCAAGGACCTTATGATGGCCCTAGGGACCGTCACTGCACAGGGTTAGCTCCTGCTATGTCTCGGCCGACCCCTGGTACATACCTGTTTGGTGTGGCTTGGCGGCAAGTCACAGCAATTACTCTGCTCGCAGCGAGGGAGAGCTGTCAAACAGCATCTCCATTTAAAAAACACAGAAATTCACTTTGAAAAACAGAGGTTACAGGGATGTTATAGTTAGGCTCACATTTTAAACTTACAAAACCAAAAATATTCACCTGTTGTATTTAGTAACTCAAGTAACTATAACATGCGCCCTTGCCATGCTCCACAAATTACGGCACTCACGACATCTCTGATAACATCATTGATGATATCAATGTAGCATTTGCAGTACAAAAAACTGTGCATGGCGGGGGTGCAAGTTATAGTTACTTGAGATAACTCTAACTAAAACAGGTACATTTCTATGGTTTTGTATATTTAAACTGTGAGCCTAACTATAGTGTCCCTGTAATCTTTGTTTTTTTCAGTAAAAAAATAAAAATGTAAAAAAATATACATATATTTATATATATATGTGTGTAATGGAGTAACAAAGTTTATTGATTTTTGCTGGCCAAATATTGACTTAAAGCTGAACAATCATGACAACAGAATAAATATGCGTGCAGGGAAGACAGATGAAAACATTGCTCCCGCAAGCAGGTAGCTGCTATTAAAAGCAGCTCCTGCTGGTGGAAGCAATGCCGGCTCCCACAGGATGTGGGGAGCCAGCTAGGACCGCAAGGACCTCAAGGCTCCCCCCACGGCCCTGTCACACTCTCTCTCTCTCTCTTACATCCCATAATGGGATGGGATGGAAGAGAGAGTGAGAGAGAGCGGCAGAGAGAGAGAGAGAGAGGGTGGGGGGGGAGAGAGAGAGAGATAGTCATTGCATTGGTCTTTCCATGCAATGGTTTTAACAAGCCACTTGTGCGATAATAGTTAAGGTCACAAATCCTCACACTGAAAGTTGAGGGATCTAGTTCAGGTGTGTCTGTGGTCATTTACCTATTTTAATGTATTTTAAATTTAAAAGTTTATGGTTCATACTGAAAGGTGATCTCTCTTTTTAATTGACAATACATTTTTATTTTCTATTTGTCCAGAAATATGTCATTTCTTAATATATCATTCACCAAAGCCTAAAAAACTCCCTCACTGTCTTTCTCTCAGTCTGTTTCTCTTTTTCAATCTTTCACCAAATCACAAACCCACTCAGACCTTTACACACCCACTCACATATCCACTCGCACTCAGGCACCCACTCACAGACCCTCTCAGACTCTCACACACAGCCAGAGACCCAATGAAACCCTCAAGCACCCGCGCTCAGAGTCAGAAAGACTCTGACACACCCACTAAGACACAGATGCATCCACTCTCACACCCAGACAGATACTCACACACCTACTCACAGACCCACTGACACTCTCACACACCTTCTCACAGAGCCACTCACTCTCACACACCAAGTCACAGACTCACTGAAACCCTCAAGCACCCACGCACAGACCTGTACAGACACTGATTCACCTACTAAGACACTGATGCACCCAGTCGCACACTCAGACAGACACTAGCACAGCCACTGTCAGCCCCAGATACACCCTCTCACCTTTTCTCACATCCAGAGAGACAGTCCATGGCCAACTGCCCCCATGCATGACCAAAGGGCTGTGTGCAGCATGGGGTTGGGGGGCTAGGGGCTTTAGCTGCAGGGTCTGGCCAGTCCCAGCAGCCAACCACCATCGTGCATGGCCTAAGTCAAATATGGCGCTGGTTATATTTTCGTCTGTGCATGCTAAAAAAAAAAACATAGAAATTCACGAAAAAAACAAAGGTTACAAGGACGTTATAGTTAGGTTCTGCATTTACTCAGACAAAACCACAGAAATTCAGCAGTTATATTTATAGTTAACTGAAGTTTTTATAACTCACGGCCTAAGTTAACTATAACTTGCGCCTTCGCCATGCCCAGCTAGTTACTCCACATATTAAATCACCGATGTCACCTTCTATGGCATCATTGCTATTATTACTGCAACATTTGCAATAACATTATTGATGAAAAAACTGTGAATGGCGAGGGCGCAAGTTACAATTACCTTAGGGCGCTAGTTATAGTTACTTGAGTTAACCACAACTATAACTGCTGATTTTCTCTGGTTTTGTGCAAGTAAATTCAGAACCTTACTATAACGTCCCACTTAGAGCGGGCACTCGCGCTGACAGGCGTGAGAAACCTGGAAATGTTTACCACATCATACGGAAGAAAACGGCTGGAAACAGCTGCCTCCATGCCAAGAATCATCACCCTAAGAATTTAATCTGTAGTGTTTCCTATGGGGAACTACTACATGCAAAAAGTAATTATAGTACAGAAGAGACATTTGAAAGAGAGCAGTAGCTTATGATCAGCAGATTTTTTAGATAGGGGCTACACTCCGTAGGTTGTTGAAAAAGCCTTGGATAGCGTGAATGGGATTCCAAGAGATAAGACACAGGTGATGTGAAAGGAAATGTGTAAATGAAGCAATAATATTCGGTTTAACACACACACAGTTTGCAAGCATGTGAGATCAGAGAGATTTTCAAGAAAAATTGGCATATTTTGCAAATGGATGACACCCTTATGAATTACCTGGGAGATGACCCACAGTTAGCCTTCAGAAGGTGGAAGTTCCTTAGGGATACGTTATGTAAAAGCCTTATCACTACATAGAATACACTTATCAGCTCTTTCCTGAGGGATTTTTACAAATGCACAAAATTGAAAGCTTGCAAGTACAGTAGTAACAATAAAACAGATTAGCTCCCCTTCTATTGAAGAGGGGTTTGTCATCTGGTAACACCTTACATGGAATTCAAACTAATGTGCCTCCTTCCTCAGATGTTCATGTAATAGGTATTACATAGACAGCATGATACACAAGGCCAGGAAGCGTGTGTTAGAACACGTTAGAGCTATGACGCACAATGATCTGCATTATCCTTTTGCGAAACACTTCAATGAAGCTCACTGTAGAAACATTGCACAATTACTGATGATTGTAATGGACAGAGCACTACCTAACATCAGAGGAGGAAATAGGCCCCTCCTCTTGAGATGATTAGAATCCGGGTACATTATTAAATATAACATCATGGGCCCAGTGGGATTGAATTCAGATGAAGAACTAGCAGTCTAACTGGGTTAGGATTTAAAGGTATAGAATTGTTTTTGTAATAGATGTATCTGCATACTTTTCTGAGCTTGGTTTTGTTGAGGAAGAGGAGGTGAAATTAGAGTATTAATTATGGTTTTAATGTTTTTACACAGGTGCAGAAAAGTTTGATAACAGTCTGTTTAAGGAAATGCCAGAATCTCAAATACAGAACTTAAGTTTATTGGTTTTTTTTAATCTTAGTATTTTGTTACTTTTGAAATATTGGCATCACACAATGATCACATATTCCTGTGTTATGAATTGTTTATATATTTTATATATTGTATCTACCTAACCCAGGGTCTTATTAGCCCATTTGGGCTCTATTGACTAGGTGTGGAATTCCCAATGCGCCCTATGTGTCACTGATGGTTTAGAAACTAGATTACGGGGGCATCGCAATAATCTTTGTTATCCACTGGCAGTGTAATGAGGGTTTCATTTTTTAAGTGCCTAACCTAATGTTTGATTGGACCAGGTGGGCGTAATATAGAGAGCAGTGGAGTTCCATAAGCCCCGATTCTGTTTAATTACAGTTTGGTTAGGGAAAGCCCTTATTGTTTTCATTGAGAGGTATTCTTAACATGATTTACATGGTTTTGTACATTATCAGTATATTGCACGTTAGTGGCAGAGGAATGAAATAGAGGAATTATAATTGGGCAGTAATGAAAGTTGAATACAAAGAATTTTGCACATGCCAAGAAAATTGTTTTTTCAGTATTGTATTCTTTATACCAAGTACAAATTAACTTTATGAATGTGGTTTTATTTGCACCATTTATGCTTTTACATTATCGTGCAAGTCTAGCTCTAGCCATCATGGCGACTAGAGCGTTATCTGTCGACCTTGGACTTTGTTAGCACAGTCCATTTTTAGGTCGAGCGCCCAAGCACTCTGACGTGTTGTAATCTATCTGTGGGCTTTTAACCATGCCCATCACACGCCCATCACTATCACTCATTCATGGGATTGCCTTTCAAAAATCCTTTATCATCATTGTTAAATGCTTTACGTTTGTCCCTCCTTGGGGTGATTTTATTACCGCCTTGGCCATCGACCCTGTTACATGGATAATTGCACATTTGCCAATACGTGACTGCAAGCGAACTTCTTTTTCCTTTTGTGTCTCTCCTTTGCGCTCACGCTCATGGCGGCCGTGGCACTTTGAATTGGCATGCTTATGTCAATTGTTTCACTTTTCATTTACAATTTATGTGGGAAGAAAAGTCCAGTTAAGAATTTACAACACTAATAGCTCTAACTTGAGCCAACAAGAGACCCATTGCATTGCAAATTCTTGTTTGTTGTGTACTGCTGCACCGTCACTTTATAATCACTGTTATTAGCATCTTCTGTGAACTTGACCTGTGAGCGAGGGGAGCATTCCCTGAAATGCATTGGGTTATTTATTCTGCTGCCTTAATAACCCACATCGCACTATTTTTGCATAAGTGCTCGTGCCTTGTATTGTGATTTACATAGATCTATTTATGTACACACACACACACACAATTGTATGAATTTGAGGTGTGATAGTACTGGTTAAAACATTTTCCTCATGTGACCGATATACATGGACCAAAATAATTTAAAAATACTTATTATTGCAGGTGGTGGGGTTACCACTCAGGACACTGCATGTTTCACAGTGTTACTTAGCACAGGCACGATGGAAACTTTAAATTATGTATCGTTACTGCATGTGTGAGATGTGTGAGATGTGTGACGCGATTGATATTTTTGCATTAAAAACTGTGAAACGCTTACGGATCTCTATACGAGGGTATCTGTCCTCATAATTCTAGAGTTATGCACACAAGTAGACATTTACTAAATTTCCAGGGTCCTAAAGCTATGTTCATTTGTGCCTCTTTTGTACAGCGTCGCTGCAAAGCACATACTTGCCAAGAATATTTGGCTAAATTCCCCAATGCGAACCTCATAGAATTGAGGTGCAGTAATGCATAACTCAATTTCCACATTGTTGTTGATCTGTAGGGAATTTTAACACTACTCAGATTTGTGAAGGTTACCAAGTTTTGAAAAAACTTCAAAGTTTGAGGTGGAAAGTTTTTTCAACTTCAGATCATCTGGCTACTGTCTCTTTGTAGATGTATTCAGTTGACTAACAGATGTCTGCTGATGATACTCCTGAGCAGGCCTTAGCTACAAAAGGTGCATTTAACAGTTCAAATGCAACAAATGCAACAAATGCACTCCTTCAAAACTCGGTCATTCCTCTATGCACAAGGGAATATCAGGAAATGTGAATTCCAGCAGGACTCTTCAATTAAGATGGACCATCACCGCAAAAGGGTGGTTTTATGATGTTCAGTATGGTTAGCTATTGTTTCTCATTCTCACTGTATTGGTTACAGACGTCATCCACATCCTGTGTCTTCTATCAGTTTTTCTCCACTCTACCTCTCTTGGAGACATCATCTCCTATTGAGGGTTCACCTACCATTTTCATGCTGACACTCAGATCTTTTTCTCTTATCCAAACCCTACCTCCTTTCTCCAATTGAGAATTTCTATCTCAAAGCAATTTGACTTCGGATGGTCTCTACTCCTGAATGGTACTGCAAAGACTTGACTTTGCAAAGACTATTATCATGCACCTTCCAGCATAGGCTACCCCTGGGGCCCTTTCATGTCCCACCGACTACCCTCTTCCAGGTGCACAACGCCCTGAAAGGGCTTTAGCCCCCATTCCCCCACCCCCATGTGCCGTAGCCCGGGCTGCAGCTCTGTGGGTGCCATGTCCCATAGAAAGCCTGGGACAAATAGGGCTTAGCAGCACCAGAATAAATATTGCTTTTTTTCTAAGGGACACGTTCAGCTTCTCCTGCTGCTGCATTATCCTTACAGGAGGGGGTAGGGGTCAAATGCGATTCACAACATCGCAGGACAAATACCCACGGTCGGAGTTACAAGAATGCCGTTCAATGTGCTTTACCATCACTATTGTTTTAAAAAAGAGAACAAGGTTTGCCCAAGTAGCACTGATATGAGAGAAAGGCATCTGTACTTGAAAGGCGCTGGAAGCAAATAAGGTGGCAGAAATCACAAATTGTCTGGATATGTAATTGCATTTATATAGAGTTTACTACCCATCTAAGGGTTAATAATTGCTATATAAATGAAAAAAAATTAAATCACTTTTTTTCTTTTTTAAACGGTGTTGTAGTGATTCATTGACCAAATACCCCATGAATAGAGGAGAGCACGTCACTTATCACTCATTGGTCAGGTTCACACTCTGTAAATGTACTGTCACATACCATCATCACATTCAAGGGCGCTGATTCATTGAAAGTAATTATCGGTCTGCAAGTTTCTGTGATTGCATTAATATTCTCCTTCATTAATATTCCATCCCATGCAGCCCCAGCCAACGCGTTTCATTCCTGGCATTTGACTTCATCGGGGCTGCCTGATAAGTTTCTGCACAGCGATTCCTCACTCCTAAATTAAGGAGGGCTTCTTGGTCACTTGCATTTCATGGCTATTATAATTCGTGCAGGGAGATACACCATTTCCCCCCTCTTTGAAGATGGTAGGTCTAGCCAACCCTCCCCCGCCCCCAGTCTGAAGCAGGGTGACAAGCAGACACAGCACCCTCAGCCCCCACCCCTAACTGCTTAAGGCCTACCATCGCCAAAGAGGGGAAACGGTGCATCTCCCTGCAGAAACTTGCAGAATGATTATTACTTTCAAGGGATTAGCATCCTTGAATGCGATGACGATATGTGACAGCCAATTTGTAGAGAGTGTAAACCTGAACAATAAGTGATGTGACGTGCTCTCCTCTATTCATTGATAGCAAACGGTTGGTAGCAGTCACAACCAGATGACTCGGCATGCTTGACCGACTATTAAAAGGGAATTGAATTGTCCTATCCGTCTTATCTAGCTCGCAACTGTTGTTCTGGAATTATTTTAATTCATCGACCATCCAGCAGTCCAGAAGTCCAGACTTTTTTTGTCAACAGCGACTTCCATTCGGGTATAACTGTGGCTGTGGTTCTAGAAATTACAAGGATTACCTGACCAAGCAATGGCAAAGCAAATATATGTCAACTATGTCAGCATTGCCTTTGCCACTGTTTTTGCTGTCGCTGCTATGCAGCAAGGCTGAAATTTTTTTTTTTTTTTTTAAAGCACTAAGACATGATCAGCACTAGCCTAGTCATTACACTTTTTATCCCTCGTCATTACATTTTGTTTTCCAATTGCTAACGGCATTTTGGAAAGAGTGAGGGCATGTAACGTGGAAGGTGTAGATGCCTCCTGCCAGCAATTTAAAAAAAGCGCAATGACGCAGCCAGCGCTATCCACGTCATAGTTTTTTTTTTTTTAACTTTCAGCCAAGCTGCCAGCAGCTAACAGTCCCTCCCTCTTCACTTCCTGACACCCCGTCCCACAGTTGTAAAACCTAATTACAGAGCATGATTCGAATTTTTCATCACCTTCAACAGTACAGAATCCTGATTCTAATTGCTCAACAGAACCTGCAATTCTAGGCCACCAAATCCCTCGTCTATATACTAGTTATGAGCAAACCAGAATACTGGAACAGACTCCTGTGTCACCCTGCTGCGAAGAATCACCACTGGAAAATGCTGAGAACATTAGAGAACATCCACTCAGACTAGTGATCCGAATGTTTCTGCTGTGTTAGTCAGCTGATACATGAATAAATCTCTATTTACGCCTATTGTATAGCTACATTACATACATCAAACGTCACCCCTGCCAAATAACTAACTAGAACTGCTTAATTTCTCTGGTTTTGTGTGAGTAAATTCAGAACCTAACTATAACCTCCCCGTAACCTTTGGTTGTTTAAGTGAATTTCTATGTTTTTTTAAATTCTATTTCCTAACTATAACGCCACTGTAACCTTTGTTTTTTTAGTGAATTTCTATGGGTTTTTTAACGTAAAGTAACTTTCATTACTATATGTTAATCCAACCACTGCGCATGGCCTGTGCCACATGGGGGTTTGCCATAGGGCCTGGCCACAGGCCAGACCCTGCGTCCAAACCCCCTCACTACCCAACCACAAAAAGATTCTTTGACACACTTTTTTTTTTAAGTTTCATGAAAATTCGTCAAATGACACCAAGATATAGACAAGTCAAGAAAAGATTTTGCTATGGAAACTAGGTCCTAACTATAACTACCTACTGGTGACCGCTAATAGGTAATATTTATATTAGCTTCACTGACAAAATCAAAGATTTCAGGGACGTTATAGTTAGGAAATAGACATAAACAACCATAGAAATTCACTTAAAAAAACAAAGGTTACAGGGACGTTATAGTTAGGTTCACAGTTTAAACATACCGAAAGGTAGAAATTCACCTGTTATTGTAAGAGTCATCTCAAGTAACTATAACTCGTGCCCTAAGATAAGTATAACTCGTGCGCCCGCCATCCAAAGTTTTTTAGTCCAATTTTACTGCAAATATTACACTGATATTATCAATGATGTTATCAAAGCTGTCCTGAGTGCTGTAATTTGTGGGGAAATTAGCAGTTCATGGCAAGGGCACGAGTTATAGTTACCTTAGGACACAAGCCTTGAGGCAAACCTCCCTATAAGCATCCAACCTTGCGTTGTGCATGACCTTTGGTCAACTGAGGCAGCTAGACCCTGCGGCAAACCCCCAGAACCACCCAAAACCATGCCGCACACTGACCTTTGGCTATGGTTGGTGGGAGTTGGTCACAGCCTGTCTCTCGGGGTGTCAGAACAGGTGTGAGAGAGTATATCTGGGGTGAGAGTGGCTGTGAGAATGTCTGGGTGTGAGAGTGGGTGTATCAGTGGCTTAGGGGATGCATCAATATGGGTCTGTGAGTGGATGTGTGAGGGTTTCAGTGGGTCTTTGAGTGGGTGTGTGAGAGTCTGAGCGGTTCTGTGAGAGGGTGCATGACAGTCTGAATGGGGCTGTGAGTGGGTGCGCAAGGGTCTGAGTGGGGCTGAGAGTGGGTGCACGAGGGTCTGAGTGGGTACACAAGGGTCTGAGTGGGTACACAAGGGTCTCAGTGATCTGTGAGAAGGTGCATGACTGTCTGAGTGGGTCTGTGAGTGGGTGTGTAAGGATCTGAGTGAGTGTGTGAGTGGAAGAAAGATTGAAAAAGAGAACTGAGAGAGAGAATGAGAGAGAGCGAGATGGAGAGTTTTTAGTCTTTGATGAATGATATATTTAGAAAGAGATATTTCTGGACAAATTGAAAAGAAAAATGTATTTGCCAATTAAAAAGAGTAAGATCACCTTTCAGCATGAACCTTAAACTTTTGAAGTTTAAAAGAAATCGAAGAAGGAAGATGACCACGGTACACCTAGACTAGAAGCCTCAACTTTCAGTGTGAGGTTCTGTGACCTTAACCTTTAGGCCATAGGTGACTCCTTATTGTGATGCTCCTAGTCATAGCTATGACAGTTGTTAGAAATGGGGTTTTTGGTTGGCTAGGGTATGCACCTCAGCCAGGCAGAACCTACCCCCTCTAGTCAGGGCAAGGGAGTTACACGTCTAAGATAACCCTTGCTCACCCCCTTAGTAGCTTGGCACGAGCAGTCAGGCCTATCCCAGAGGCAATGTGTTAAGCGTTTGCACAACACACACAACACACGTGACGCAAAATGTACACCACAAAGTAAACACAACACTAAGCTATGGAAAAATAATCTGTCTTGCACAAAACATAATTAGACCAACATTACACGTAAGTAATACCCTGCTACCTTAGCAGTTGTCAGATCGTTACACAAGTTACTAATACTCTGCAAGAATATGCAGTTGTCACATTAGAACACATAAGTACTCAGGATTCTGCAACATAAGCAGTAGTCAGGAATTACAGTAAAAGTTATATGTACTTGTCAGGAACCATTCCTAAATATCCATATAAGGAACATTAGAGAATATCTCACAAGTCATAAAGATACATATCAGCTAGACCTGCCCAAAAGGAACAGTAGCACATATATGTGGGAGTAGAAAAACAGGTAGGAAATCTAACAATCCCCAAAAGTCTATACTAGGCTCCTGGAGCCCAGATTTACTAGAAAGTACCTGATTTCTGATGAAGAGGCACTCCCCGTGCCTAGAAGATGATCATAGGGGGCCCCCAGGGCCACACAGTGCTTTTGGGGGAGAGGGGCGGTCGGCACCCTCTCCTCGTGAACGGGCCCCTCTGGGGGCCTACGTTCTTAGTGGGGGCCTGCCTCGGTCCCCTCACACCCTGTCCGTGGGGTGGGGGCCGGGTGCGGCCCAACAAACAATTATAGGGGCAAAGGCGGGAAGGGACCTCCGTCGAGGTCTCCCTTCCCGATTCCAGCTGAAAGAAAAATGCCCGACGTGAAGGAAAAGGAGCGTCCTGCTCCTGGGGCAGAGACCGGGAAAGGGGCGCTCCCTGCACCTTCCCTGAGTCCTGCTTTGAGGCTGTCCGGAAGTTCGGGCCCCTCCGGGGACCTGTGGAGACACTCTGTCGCACCTGAAGGGGTGCGCGAGTTGTTCCCGGGCCGCCGCAGTGCTTTGTCAGGAGTTGCCCCGGGGCCGCTCTAAAGAGCGGACCGTGCCCCGGGGGCACCGAAGAGCGCACGCTACTCGCACTCGACTCGATAAACAAAGGATGTCCGGCCTGCTGCGCTGATTCTGGTTCAGCACAGGAGCATTTCCTAAAGCGCGGAGGCTCTGTGCTTCGGCCTCCGCCGCAGCAGTGATCTAACACAGCAGGGAAGCGCTTCTCCAGTGCGGGGGCACATCCATAAGCCTGGGCTGCGGCGGTGATTGCCTCCTGCAATTAAGAGAGCGCTTTTTCCACGCGCTTGGTCAGAGTCTACAGGGCTCTTTTTGCAGGGGTCAGGGGCCACAGCACCCTGCCCCTGGGAACAGGTAAAGCAGGAAAAAGCACAGGGCTGGTGGGCCCAGCTACAGGCCAGCACAAGGGGTGCAGATGGTGGCAGTTCATTCTACTGACCAGGCAGGTCACAGGTCAGCACAGCAGCAGCAGTCCAAGGTGGTTTCCTGGTGAGTCCATTCATCAGCGTTCTGTGTCCAGTTTCAAGTTCCAAGAATGTTCATATTGTGGGGGAAAATTCCCCTGTACTTATACTGGGTTTCCAGTGTGTTTCATAATGGTAGGGAGAGGAGGTTCCAGCCAGTTACAACTGGTTCTGGGAGTGCCCCCTCTCTCCTTTCAGCACAGGCTCCCAACATCTGTGGGGGGTTAACAACCCTATTGTGTGGGGGCATGGCACAGCCTTTACAAATGCAGGTGTGCCCCGCCTCTCCCTTCTCTCAGCCCAAGAAGGCTTTACAATATGTAGATGCACCTCTGTTTCACCTCCACCCTCTCTGTGTTCAGGCTGTCTGAGAAGTATGCACAAAGCCCCAACTGTCAGTCTGCCCAGACGTGGATTGGAGACAAGCTGCAAAACACCAAAGTCAAAAGCACAGATAAATGTGCACTTTCTAGAAGTGGCATTTCTGTGATAGTAATAAAAAATACACCCACACCAGTAAGCAGCATTTCTCACCACTATCACAACCATACCAAACATGCCTACGCTACCCCTCATAAATCAGACAATACCTCTTACATGTAAGGCAGGGCATTTCCAATGCAATCCTATGAGGAGGCAGCACTCACAGCAGTGAGACACCAAGTTAGGCTGTTTGTCACTACCAGGACAGGCCACGCAACATGGCACATGTCCTTCCTTCTACATACATGGCATCCTGCCCAAAGGGCTAGCTAGGGCGTACCTTAGGGGTGACTTACATGTAGTAAAAGGGGAGTTCTGAGCCTGGCAAGTAAATTTAGATGCCGGTCCCTGTGGCAGAAAACTGCACACACAGGCTCTGCGCTAGCAGGCCTTAGATAGGTTTGACAGGCTACTTCAGTGGGTGGCGCAAGCAGCGCTGCAGGCCCACTAGTAGCATTTAATTTACAGGCCCTGGGTATAGGGATACCACTTTACAAGGGACTTATAGGTAAATTAAATATGCCAATTAGGTGGAATCCAATCATACCAATTTTTTAAGGGAGAGCACATGCACCTTAGCACTGGTTAGTAGTGAAAAAGTGCTCAGAGTCAAAACGTCAGCCAACAAAGGTCAGAAAAATAAGGAGCCAAAAAGCAAAAAGTCTGGAGAATGACCCTGTAAAAGGGCCAGGTCCAACAACAGTCAACCCACACATGTGACTGGAAAGAAACATGACTGGTCCATCACTAGGAAGGTTTACTAGTCGAAACACCAGTATACAGTATAAACAAACACACTGCCAAGCAATACTATGATTTGACCCTTCTGCCTACCGAGTGACAGCACAAGGCCTTGACCATTAGGCCAGAAGTGACTATGTTATGCTCTGCATTCAATTGTAACTATAACATTCGTACCAAACATCTTACTAGTCTGTGTAGTCATTGCATGAAAAGACCATTGCAATAAAAATATCTCCCTCTTCCATCCCGTTCTAGATAAATATTTGAGAGAGGGGGAGAGAGGAGGAGAGAGGAGGAGGGTGAAAAAAACACAGTGGGGGAGTCTTATTGTCCCCCCAGTCTTAGCCGGCTCCCCACGTTCTGCGGGAGCTGGCATTGCTCCCACAAGCAGGGAGCTGTTTTAAATAGCATATTTCCATGCAGGGAAACAGATGAAAAGTCTTCTTTCTCCCAGCAAGAGCTGTTTGACAGCTCTGACTGTCAGAAACCGGACTTTGTTGGCTTTTGCTTGGTGGGAGCTGTCATAGGTCCCACCAGGCAAAAATAAACAGTTATGTCCCGGGGTGGGCATGCAGGGACATAGCAGGAGCCGGCCCTGGGGGTGTGGCGGTCCCCAGGGCCAGGTATGGGTGCTTGAGGGGGGCCGTGGTCCCCCTCCAACAAGCATTGCCCTGGGGAGGTGGTGGTCCCCGTGGCTCTGCAGCGGACCCCCTTCACTCTTTTATTGTAGCCCTGGGGAAGTGGAGTTTCCCAGGGCTGCGGGGGGGAATGCACGCCCCAGCACTATATTTAAGTAGAGCCCTGGGGAGGTGGTGGTCCTGTGGCTGCTGGGTGAGGCCACCCCCACATCATATCAGTTGAAAGCCCCAGGGAGGTAGTGGTCCCCAGGACTGTGGGGGGCCGCATCCCCCCTTCATCATATCAGTTCAAAGCCCTGGGGACGTGGCAGTACCTGGGCCTGCGGTTGGGGCCAGGCGGACCCCCCATGCTAAATATAATTGCCCCCGGGTCCTGGCCCACCAAGGGCCTGTGTAAAAACAAGTGCATGAGGCCGCACTTGTTTTTTGTTTTTTTATATTTTAAGCAGATCCAGGGTGATTTTTTTTTAGAAAAATGCTTTTTAAGCCCCTGGAGGTCCCTCTGGGACCCCAGCACCAGAGCTAAGAGATCAGGGTGTCCCTACCCTGCATCCTTTTCATATTTTTTTATTTTTTTTTCCAGAGACTCAGCTGCAGCCGAGTCCCAACATGGCTGCCAACACTACCTTGTTGAAGTGTTGTCAGCCAATCAGATCTCAGCACAAGATCAGGAGGGTTTGCCCAGCCTTCACGTCCCTATATATACAAATTTGTTTTTTCTTTAATTGCTAGAAAACGACTGAACGGATTTACACCAAAAATCAAAAAGGTCACTTTCTGGACCAAGAGCTGCCTTTCTACCAAATTTGGTGTAATTCCGACCAGTGGTTTGGGCGGTATCGCTGTTCAAAATCCCAAAATGAATGGGGAAATTTTTATTTTTTGGGTCCCCCCTTTTTCTCGGCCCCCGCTTGTCGGAGCACCCCAAATCTTTCCAGACAGAAGCTCACCTTCATTTTTTCGAAAACTGTTGTAAAGATTCATCAACCAGCGTCTAAGATATAGGCAAGAAAAAAAAACTTTTTCTATAGAAACTAGGTCCTAACTATACCTACCCAGTGGCGACCGCCACTAGGTGATATATACACACATATATATATATATATATACAGAGAATTCTATAGCATTGTGACTGATAAAATCATGTGAAATTAGAAGCTCATGGCAGCTACACTATATCAAACAAGTTGATGCTAGATCTGGCAACAACCCACTCCTGCTGCTGGTATGTTATGTGTACCTGTAAAGTGCACTCTCACCCATGAGGATATCCTTGCACCGAGCAGCTCTATGTGCTTAGCCCTGTTCATGGTAGGATGGGTGATTGCAAAGCCAGGTCTTTAGTTTCTTGAGAAGTTCAAGAGAAGAGAAGCCCTATTTCAAGCACTCTTTGCTGGCCTGATAACTGGTATGCCTGATGCTCTGTGGCACCATGCCATAGTGCCTCCCAAGCACAGGCCACACTGTGGAGGGTGGAGCCAGAGGTCTAGTGGACTCTGGTTGACCCATGGCTCACCCCAAAGCCTGTCAAGGTAGACCACTAGGTGAGCTCCTAGAGTAATGTAGTCACTGACTCAGGGCAAAAGTCAACTTAGTTGCTCTTCAAGTCTGCCTTCTTGCCTAAGAGTATTATTGCACTGGATCTAGAAAGAGTGTGGTGTTAGCTGAACAGTGGATGACAAGGTAGGGTGATGAAAAAGACATCACAGTAACAGATTGGGTAAGGAATGTGCACTATGGGGGATAACAGCAATGACTGATAGTTGAATTTTTCTTTGCCCCTCAGTCATTCTGGGTAGGTAGACATATACCAGCCTTCGTCCAGAGCTCTGGGACTTTTGAATGGAGCTTCGAGGAGAAAATACCTGGCATTAGGTTTTTTCTTTAAGCCCATATCCCTCTAACGCTGATGCTGCAATGATGAGTGTCTTTAAATGGTCAGGAGGTTCTCACTTTAGATTGTGGCACATTCCAATGCTCTACCTAGGATGCCAAAGGACAATATATATTCAACTGCATGCTCATTGCCTTCTGACCCAGGGATCAACCAGTTGGCCTATGCTGCTACCCACATAAAGCCTTTTCAACCCTTTCCCATTCTAAACTGAAAACCCCTTTGAGAATCATAGGGTTGTCAGATGGATTGAGCATCCAGTCTCTGATATTCAGGTAAAACATCTGGATCAACTTGATCTGTTCAGACGTTAACAAACCGGCAAAAGGGAGTCTTGTTAATTGTTGAACACCACTGTACTTTGTTAATTATAAAGCCTTTTTAACTGTGTTCTGCAAAAGGCAATGAAAGACTGCTAAGGTGTTGGAGCAAGAATATGATTTTACGCTAACCCCGTCTTTCCTCATTTGTAAATCTTGTAACAAATCCATCTTGCTGATGAGGCCCAAGACGTCAAAACCATTATTCATATCTTTAGGGGTCCTGGCAAGGCAGTTCCAGCTGAACTACTCCTGTAAGAGCATGACCAAGACTGAGATGCATATGGCTGGTCTTGGCCTGGAGTAGCACAGTGGGCAAAAGTACAAGGGATTGGAATGTGGTCACAAGTAATTATCAGAGGCTGAGATTTTATGGCAAGGCACCAAGGCCAATATATGCACAGCTCCTTTATTGCACTCATATACAGCAACAACAAAAGAACACTGAATTACAATCAGAACATTAAACATTCCAGATCCTCCTTGAACATGCATATAAGCCTAGAACGTGCAACCATCTTCCTTCTTAGTTGCTGCTCATACACACAGATAATTACAACCTCTAGGTTTTTATTAACATGTATTTATGAGATCGTTTTTTTCATTTACAGTTGTGTAAATATCAGATTATGAAGTGCAAATGAAGAAGTTATAGTAGTATGCTGTGTTTTTTTCGTTCTGAGTAGGTTATCCATGTAAATAGATATGTAGAAAAGAGCTCCCTTGGTTTTTGGTAGAGCGTTTTGACATTCCTTGAGGCACCATGCAGGATGCCCATTTCAAATCGAGCCAATTTGGTTTGTTTTGGAATTCATTTGCGTAGTTTTTTAGCAGGCAGATAGTGCGGGGTGGCT
The DNA here is from genome assembly GCF_031143425.1 of Pleurodeles waltl. Taxonomy (NCBI): domain Eukaryota; kingdom Metazoa; phylum Chordata; class Amphibia; order Caudata; family Salamandridae; genus Pleurodeles; species Pleurodeles waltl. The sequence goes on from NC_090441.1 coordinate 59,353,400, forward strand.
CGCTTGCACTGGTTTGGTTTTTCATGCGGACCCAGCATGGGACACATTGGGGGTTGGGGGAGGGATTGGCTTGCTTGGGTTTGTGCTGGTTTTAATGCAGGCTCAGCTCTGAACGTAATTGGGGAGTTTTGTATGCACGCACAAGGCAGGCACAACTCGCTTAAAGTTTGGCGGCGAGCAAAATCCAAAAATATTAGAATTGCACTGAAAGACTGTTCACAATGTTTTTTTAAGAAACATATTTCTAGTGGAAAAAAGGACAAAGGCATGAGACCAGTCATAAATCTAAGAGAACAAAACAATTGGGTCTGTTACAAAAAGTTCAAGATAGAAGGCATTTTCATGTTGCTAGACCTTTTAAGGAAAGGAGATTGGCTAACCAGATTGGATTTAAAAGATGCTATTTGACCATTCCATTATGGCTAGAACAAAGGGATGTCCTTCAGTTTCAGTGGCAGGGAGTCTGTTGGGGGCTCAAGAGCCTTCCATTTGGATTGACCTCGGCATCTTGGTGTTTGAAAAAGTTCATGAGAACAGTAATGTAATGGCTTGGCTAAGGTCAAGAGGTGCACGTCTAATAGTATATCTGGATGATGTTCTGATCATGGCAGCAACAAGGGAAATGGCTTTAGAGCAGACAGATCTAGCAGTACAAATATTAGAGGACTTAAGTGTTGTGATAAACAGGGAGAAGTCATGTTTGATGTCCAGCCAGGAGATGATCTTTTTTGGTTTTCCAATTCAAACCTTGGAGGGTGTGATGAGGTTAGCAATGGAGAAAGTGAGGAAGATTTGCAGGTTGTTGAAAAAGATAGAATGTGCAGAATGTGTTTCATTATTCCAGTTGTCAAGATTGTTGGGTTTACTGTTGGCATCAGTTCAGGCTAACTTCCCAGCACCTTTGAATTACTGGGCACTTTACAGGTTGAAGAGTTACCACTTGAGTATGAGAGCGAAATATTCTCAGAAGGTGAGGTTATATCAGGAAGCAATGCAGTAGGTGAAGTGGTGGTTTATAGATTTGAAATCCTGGAACGGCAGCGTGATATTTGGAGACACACCGTAAGTAGTGATCAAATCCAATGTGAGTCTTCAAGGATGGGTAGCCAAATATGGTTCAGTGGCAGCAGGTGGGCATTAGTCTGTCAATGAGAGTGGATTGCATATCAATTGCCTAGAGTTATTGGCTTGGTCTTTCACAATAAAGAGTTTTGTGAGGGATCAGGTAAATTATCGTGCGTTGTTGAAAATGGAGAATGTCTCTGGAGCCAGGTATGTCAATAAATTGAGGGGGGACCCCGTTCAAGAGCGCTGGCAGAGAAGGCAAAGGAGTTCTTGAATTATTGTTTAGACCACAATATCATGGTTCAGTTGCAGCATATTCCAGGAATAAGCCATGTGGTAGTGGATTGGAACTTAAGGAATTTGAAGGATTCGAGCGACTGGAAGTTGAACAGGGAGGTGTTCATGAATCTGAACAGGAGATGAGGTCCATTAGAGCTGGATCTTTTTACAAACAGGTTGAATGCTCAACTTCCAAAATGTTATAGTTGCAGATCAGACCCAGAGGACAGAGCACTAGATGCATTTCTACAGAAGTGGAAGTAGGGAATGCTATATGATTTTCCACCTTTCGCAATGATTCAGAAGGTGCTTATGAAGGTCAGAAGAGAAGGAGTAGAGTTGTTGTTGATAACTTCATCTTGGCAGTCGCAGGTGTGGTGTCCAGATGTGATGAGTTTGCTTATAGATGACTACCTTGTTTTTTGCAGTTATGGGTGGATACACGGGGAGGAAGCCACAAGTTAATAGAGAAGTCAGCTATTGTTGATGGGTTTGATGATTTCAGGAGAATTTGGCAGGTGTCAGGATTATTGCTGGAGGCTTCAGAAAACATCAATAATTCTTGAGCACCAGGTACAACAAACAACGAGGACAAGGGATTGGAATGTGGTCACAAGTAATTATCAGAAGTTGAAATTAAATCTAGCATTCCATTCGTTGCTTTTTCTGAGGGTGCTCAGTACTACTCGTTGCCTGCCTCAGTGGCAGCTACCGTGCTCCATGCCACCAGGACACCATGATTCTAATCCTGAACTATATTTTGACAACCAGGGGTGTAGTAGGCTTTAGTTGATTTGAACAGATGACAATTGGCTTGATGCACCAGGGAACAATCATTTGTCAAAGAAAAAAACAAGCTATAGAAACATGAGGTTCTGATCAAATGGAGTTGTGCCAGCCAGTGCTGATAATTAAGGGGATCACATGAGATCCCAATTCCAGCAGATATATCTGGCCAGTTCTGGGAACCGGTCAACCCGAGGAAACATGCTGAATTTGTCCTGGTGTCATTTTCTGACACCAGAACACAGTACAGCAGTGTCCACAAAGTGTCTGCATTCCATCAGAGCATCAATGTGCAGGCAGCAAAGGGGATTTCTTATTTACACTTACAGCTGGGCCCAATACAAAGGCCTGATTTAAAGGGCTATCAGCCCTCCCTGTGTTTGAGTATTATACTGGATGGAAGCTATCTGGAGCTTAATACCTAGACACCAAAGCAATGGAAGAAAACAAAGTTGCACAACATGTTACCACTTCACAAGTACTTAAGAGAAACTATGATTTGGAGGAAGGTTTGTAACTTTGATCTCCTCTGTATGTAAGAGATATGCATGCACTGTAAGACTGTCAGAAGCACTTTACATAACACACAAATGCACAATAAATCATACACATGTAAATCAACTTAAAGAAAATATTACTTAAGACAATGAGGGTCATAACTTATAAGGTGTTGGAATCACTCATCATTCATACTTGTATAATATTAACAGTGAACGGTCGGAAAAAACACAAATTTAGGATATAAAACCTAATGCAGTGATTGTGGTTGTCTGTACTTGTAACACTATATTACTTCCCGGAGAGACCCTTCTTTGCAATCTTAGAATAACAACAGAGTGAGAAAAAATCCAATAGAGATCTAAACCCAGGGCTTAGCTTTTGCATGCAACTCTTTGATGCAGGTAAATAGAGCAGTGTGCTATATTTGAAGGTTTGCAATTTACGAAGTATAAGTAACAAAATTATCTCAGTGTCAATAGCAGTAGCCCAGTAACCTGTCTAAATAAAACACAAATCTATGATATGCATGTTACATGATGTGCTTTGCAGGCTCATCAACCCTACATGCAACATTGAGTCAAAACTGTGGATGAATAAAATACAGAACTTGCCCAGAACTGTGTTAACCACTAGAGTTATCTTACCGCTATCATAATCCCCTCAAAATTGCAGGGCACACAATGATCTCTGCAGCAAGTATATTAACCCTGCAAGATATTTTAAAATCTGATTTTTTGTGATGTGACCAATTAAGTACTATAGAACAGATTTACTATCATATATGTCTTTGTTGCCAATTTCTTTGCAGAATATATTTTTTAATATATGTATACATTCAGTGGTGTAATAAAGACACCTGCCACAGTGTGGGGGAAGGGGCGAGCTCCAGGCCCCCCCCCCCCTCAGCACAGCCAGAGTGAGTCCAGAGAGGGGGCTCCCTCTGTGTTCTTTGCAGGGTGCCCCCTCCAGTTTCGTTACGCCACTGACAGTTGGCTGTCAGATTCTGCATTTCAGACTCCGCCATTTGTGACTCCACCCACTTTCCTCAGCAGCATCTTAACCCCCAATTTATGGGTACACAGAGTGTTTTATTTCCAATTTCAACCTATCTGACCCCATGACAAAACCCTCACAACTTCCCCCTCCTCTCATAAAAACTAATTGATGATGATTGGCTTCATAGCTGCCAAAATGCCTGCTGTCATGAGCGATGCCTTCCTGACATCCTGGCTATCTATTCAATAGCACCTGCATGATGGTACTTGAAGTTTCCCTTTCACATTAAAAAGGTGTGGGCTAAATAGGCCAGTACTCAAAATTGATCTGTAAAGAAATCCAATAGGCTGGCACATGATATGATTAGGATTTACACCTATGGGACTATATATCACATACATAGATTTAGGAGCTGTCGACAGTGAAGTCGAGAGGGTGGAGCCAGATGGGGCCTGTTCCCAGACTGCATTTCTTCTGCTCCATCATCATGGCTGTTAACACTGCCTCGGTATTCCCAGCCAGAATGCTGAGGAAAAACCAAACTGCAATATGGACACTATTAAAGGAAACAAATGCATACATACATGTATGTGCCATTCAGATGAAAAGTCAGGCTTGTGAGGTATGTGCAGACCACTGGAATTATGCAGCATGAGAGGGCCAAATTATGCTACAAGGTTGAGTACATTATGGGGTAAGAAAAGGCAAATTATGCAGCATATTTTGTGATAGCATTTCTTCATTATTTTGTCAATTTTACACCTAACTGACTGGGCATTTGTTGCACAACATTAGTATCAGTTTAACATTCAAATATGTGAATAAAGCAACAGAAAGGTGACCAGTTAACCCTTGCAAGGGGCCTTCCATGGCACAACAGACCACAAGGGTCCCTGCGTACTTAGTAAATTTTGGACTGTTTGAGCGAGACACAATTCTTAAAGTTGGTTGAAAAAGCTGGGGTGGGGCTGTCTCTCAAAAGTGTGTGGCCATTTAATTAAGCACGTGGTTAAAAAAACATGTAAGCTAAAATCCTGTGCTTAGCTTAGTGTGCCGCCCGACTGGTATTTTGCTGCGTCTTTCTGTCACTGCATCCAGATATTTAAAACAACAAATAACATTACACCTACAACAAGCCAGGACTGTTGCATAAGATATATAAGCAACAGAGTCTGGGTATAAAATACTTTGAGAAATGCTTCAGTTCTGAAATGAGACCATGAAAGAACTGTAAGGAGTCTCTTTAGAGTTACCTCAAAGGCAATGAAGGGTGGTACTTCCGCCGAGTTCAGATTTTATTCACCCCGAAAGTAAAAATAGATAGGGACTCATCATAGCACCTGCTTTTTAGGACCCGACCCACTTAAAGCCCTGGCTAGAAAATTTTTTTTTGTTAAAATCTGCAGATTATATGGCAAATGAGGCGAGTCTATAATTAATCGAAAGACGCTGCCGCCACGCAATCACATAAACCCAGTGGCCTTGAGTATGTGTTTTTCTTTCAGTATTTCGCATAATGCAAAGTTTTAAAATAAATATTTACTGTCATTGTTCCCCACTAGTAAAGTCAAAGAGAACAATACTTCATGGCCGCACACCTTCTCAATGCTTCTAGACATTTCTGTGAGCTTCCCTAGGCATTGTGGTCTTTGTAGTCTTCTTATCATTATTTAACGGTTCAATACTATTTGAGCAAGGAGAGGAAATGTGTGCTAAACAGTCATTGTGCAGTCATTCTAATGTGACTGTGCTGCTTACAGTAAATACACACATACGTTCACTGCACATTATGGTGTCCCCGACGTTTTTCATGTGCCCCCTTGTGTTCAACACCTGAGAACCCATTTCTAGTGATCCCACTGGCTGTGGGGCTGTCTAGTTATATGCACTCGGAGAGAGGTGGTCTAGTTTTTGAAAGCACGCGCATCTCGTGCTCGCACCAGCCTTGGTGTATTGCCTGGTCTCCTACCATCTCCCCTCTTGAACCCCAATCGTATGCAGTACCAGTGGCCACCTTCACGTCTCCACTGCTTATGTGGTCTTTGAGAGTCAGTAGTGCGCGGTCAAAGCCGTCGGGCTGATCAAGACAATCCCAGTGGCCATGTGGTGACAGTGGTCGGGGCGGACGGCTGTGAAAAGCTCTCTAATTGCCTTCTGCCTGATTAATTATTCAGTCCATGAACTCTCGGCTTCTCGTTAGGGGTTTTGTGCACCCGGCTCCTAAACTTGGTGTCAATCCAAGCCAATGAGGTTGTCTTTTAGAGGTAAGGGAAGCCCCATACAGGAGCCAGTCTGCTGCCCACTTCCAAAGGGAATTCTCCAAAACAAACTAAAAATATGAAGTTTACGCGTGCTGCGGAGCAGGGAAGGTTAGTATCAGTAGTGCAGTTTGTAATGATGCGTAATAAAAAGCCATTAGTGCTCTAAATAGCTATACACTCATAACGATACGTATTTCGGGCGTTGGCAGAGACAGGCTCTGACCAAAGAGGAACAGGAAAGGACGATCTCACCGACAGTTGCCACGTACGGTTCAGACCCGGCACCATGTACATTAAATGGCCTGTGCTTTACGCCCTAATGCATTCTGGGAATTGTAATTTGAATTGCCCTCCACTTTACTAATTGGATTAAACATACGTAATAGCCATGATCTGTAACAGAGACGGCAAGTTCTAGAAACAGTGACCAGAGCTGTATGTAAGAAGTGAAAAACCCTGGTAGCTTGCAACTCTGTACAGTTTTCTAAACAAATAAACAAATTATGAAGTAGACGAAGTTTAAAAAAATATCTAAAAATACAAGAGAGTCTGCCATTCAAATGGAACTTTCCTGCTGCGGACCTCACGTTTCCCGGACTATGTGTGAGTAGCCCAACCAGTCCAGAACTTTCCTTTGCGGGACCCCCTGCCTCCCTCCCCTTCTTAATGACAGCCGCGCCGCTGGCGCACCGGTGGTGCACCAAAGGCAAGCCCATCCGCGCCTGGACCATGCCCAGCGCCAGGAACCCTGAATCTCCCATGCGCCATTCTTTGGCCACCCTCCATTACGACGCCAAGACCCCCCACCGCCTTAACACTGGACGTCTCAGCGCCTGCTGCACCGCATCTCGTAAGGGCACCCTTTTTCCTGCCGGAACTGCAACCTCAGTTTCAGCCACAACAAACAATCGAACACCCCAAACCTGAAACCACTGATGCCCACCAGAACCTCATCAACTGCCTTCTTCTGAATATACACTCCCTCTATAAGCACACCACTGAACTTTGGGACCGTCCAGACATCGCCTTCCTAACAGAGACCAGGACCAACCCTACCTCGGGACCAGACATCGCCACGACAATCCCAGATGGATACAACTTCCTAAGGACGGGCCAACCCTCCCGTGCGGGTGGAGGACTGGCCATCGTACACAGGTCCTGGCCATCGTACACAAGTCCCCACTCCGCATCACTGTCAACACAGAGGAACACTGCACCACAATGGAACACCTAAGTTCCTGATCCACGCCACTCACAACTCCTCCCTCCGTGCCATCCAGGTCTACAGACCGCCCACCCAGCCTTCATTGACGCCATTGTAGACATCGCCAGCCCCCACACCCTGGCATCCACCAACTACCTCCTCCTGGGCGACTTGAATTTCCACCTCTAGGAACGCAACGACCGAAACACCACTTCCCTACTTGACAACCTCACCACCCTCGGCTTCAGGCAACTGATCCCCACGCACGCCGAAGGATACACACTAGACCTCATTTTTACCTAAAGCAATCGGATCACCATCAAGAATACCTCCACCTTGGACTGGACCGGCCATCACTGCATACACTTTGCCATCACTGCAACCAACAGCCGCCTCCGCGTCCCCAGGGCCCGCCACATGAAATGGAATCACAGATGAGCAACTCACCATGACCCTCGCCAAATCACCCTACCCCCAACGATGACGCCAAAGCCACAGAACGCAACCTCAACTCCTGGATCACTGAATATGCCAACTCCTTAGCCCCCCTCTGATCAACTTCGGTCAAACGTGTCCCAAAAAAAGACAGCTGGTTCACCACCAAACTCCAAGAATCCAAATGCACCTGCAGGCACCTAGAGAAGAAATAGAGAAACAGCAAAACCAGCGAAGACCTCGCCTCCTTCAGATCCGCCACTGCCACCCGTCACCAATGCATCAAGAACGCAAAAAGAAGGCGTACTCAGTGAACGCATCAACACCTCCCCGCACAACACGAGAGAACTCTTCACGGTGATCAACAAATTCACCAATACTCTCTCTAAAGCCACCAGCATCCCCTGTTGCATGACCTTTGTGACAAACTGGCCACCTTCTTCCACCGCAAGATTTAAGACATCTATGATAGCTTTCTCCTGCAGAACCCAAACGGCATTGCAACCTACAACCGTTCCAGTCCCCCAGGGCCCACCCAAACCATCCACAGCTGGTCCACTCTCACCACAGAAGAGATTGAAATCATCATGAACAGCATTCACTCCGGAGCTCCAACATGACCCTGTCCTCACCACATCTACAACAGAGCGAGTGCATCCATCACCCCTGAACTCCACAAGACGCTGAACTGCTCTATAAAAACAGCCACCTTCCCCGAAAATTGGAAACACGCCAAAGTCCGCCCCCTCCTGAACAAACCCACAGCCGACACATCTGAGCGCAAGAATTTCCGACCCATCTTGCTGCTACCCTACCCTGCCAAAGTCCTGGAAAAAGCCATAAACTCACAGCTGCGACAATTCTTTGAGGACAACAACTCTCTGGATACCTCTCAGTCTGCCTTCTGCTGCATCCACAGCACGGAGACAGCTCTTCTTGCAGCCACCGATGACATCTGCACAGTCCTCGACCGCGGCCACACCTCAGCACGCCTACTCCTCGACCTCTCAGCAGCCTTCGACACGGTCTCCCTCAGCACCTTTTGCACCAGAGTCCACAACGCAGGAATCCATGGGAAAGACCTGCAATGGATCCACTCCTTCCTCACCAGAAGAACACAGAGAGTCAGACTCCCACCCTTCATATAAAAAAACAACAGAAGTCAGCTGCGGAGTCCCTCAGGGATCTTCGCTGATCCCAACGCTCTTCAACATCTACATGGCCCCGCTTGCAGCCATCGTCAGAGGCCACGAAATGAACAACGTGTCATACCCCGATGTCACACAACTCATTATATCCCTCACTGAAGACCCAGACAAAGCTAGGAGGAACTTCCACACTGGGATGAAAGCAGTCACTGCCTGGATGAGCTGCCCCAAGCTCAACTCAGACAAGACCGAGCTCATCATCTTCAGAAACTCCACTTCAGCCTGGGATGACTCCTAGTGGCCTGCATTGCTCAGCGCACCACCTTCTCCGACAGACCACGCCCGCAACCTAGGCATCATCCTCGACTCTTCCCTATCAATGACCCAACAGGTAAACTCAGTCACCTCTTCCTGCTGGAACACCCTCCACCAACTCCGCAAAATCTTCAAATGGATCCCGGTCACCTGCTGCAAGATAATCTCCCACGCCCTAGTTACAAGCGAGCACGACTACGGCAATGCTCTCTATGTCAGCTCCACAACAAAGAACATCAGAAAATTACTACTCATCCAAAATGTCACCGCCAGACTCGTCCTGAACCTCCCCCATCAAGAACCCAGCTCCCAAAACCTGAGGACCCTCCATTGGCTCCCATTGGAGAAGCGAATCGACTTCAAACTACCCACACCTACAAGGCCCTTCATAACATCGGTCCGGCCTACCTGAACCATCGCATCTCTTTCCATAAACCCACCAGACCCCTCCGCTGCGCCCAGCAGGCACGAGATACCATTCCACGCATCTGGAAAATACTCCCAAAGGAAGATCTTTTGCATATCTCGCATCTAAGAGCTGGAATAACCTGCTCACACACCTCAGACAAATCCCGTCACTCACCATCTTCAGGAAGAACCTCAAAACATGGCTCTTAAAATGAGGCCCAGATGCACCACCAGCGCCTTGAGATCCTCACAGGTGAGTAGTTGTGTTTTATAAAAATGGATTGAATTGCTACTGGGACTTGAATTACTGCATTTTATTCTCTCATCAAGAGAACTAAAAATCCCACAATGAAACACAAAAAGCTAAACTGGATAACCTTCTCATACATTGAATCTGGTAACTTGAGATTTCTGCATCTACTCACTTTAGTTTGGCGGTGCCACGTAGCTTCTCCCTTGCCCAATCCTGAAAGTCAAAGGGAGTAATTTAGGACAAATAGCTGCTATTGTATTTCCACACTTGTCAGGAAACTGAATGGCGGCCGCCTGTGATTAGGGAAAGCAGACCTGCCAACTAAAATTAACAAGCATTTACAATGCAATTGGTCTAGCTTATTTCAAACAAGTTTATTGTCATCTTTAGAGAACAGTGCCCACAACCAAAAACAAAAGAAAACATGAGTTGAACCTGAGAAAAGACGACTTGACAAAATAAAAACGTTAGCTTTAAAAAATAAAACTTAGCAGTTTTGTTTGTTCTGCTGGGCACGTGTTTGCCAGTCATGAGCCTTCTGTTTGCAGGGCACTAGAAGTTAGAACAAAATAGTACCTCAATCACGTCGGGAGCAACAGACAGGGCTAATTAAGTTGAATCAATTAGTGCTTGATCCTTGCTCCACACAGAGAAATAGCAATGATGCCAGACATGCCTTAACGAATTAGGAGGCTGTAAAAAATAGTGGCACACTAACCAGCAAATGGTGAGCGACAGTGGGGCTCCAAGCCCTTTACTGAAAACAACAGATTCTCGCTAGTGCATGCACTCACAGGCTTGACACCAAAAAATCACTGTGAGAGGAGTGGGCGAGGCCTCATGCTGAGAAGAACCTACAAGGCACTTTTGCCACTCCCCAAACCTGCTCCTCCTAAGAAAAATAAAAAAAAGTTTCTTGAGGCTGGTGCCGATGAACTGGGCATGGACATCAATTCACCAAAATATTTGGGGTAGCGGAAGTGACATCACATGTCCTTTGACAGCAATGACAAAACAGGAAGTGATAACCTTTGACCTGCTATCACCCTCCCCTCTTCTGTGTTTTCTCCCAACTGTCTATTTTTTTAAAATTAACTCTCTCACCTGTCTCTCTCACTTATTGCTGCCGCTTTCTCACCCATCTCCGCTTCTATCTCAACTGAGTCTTGCTCACTGGTCTTATCATATTTCACCTGTATTTCTCTCTCTCACTTGACTTTTCTTACCTGTCTCCTTTCCATGTCTCTATCACTTGTCCCTCACATCTCCTAGTCTGTCTCTTTCTCACCTGTCTACTAACTTGTCCTCAACTGACTTTTTCTCATTTGTCTGTCTCCTTATCACCATTTTAACTCACTCCTGTACTAGTATAACCTCTGTCTCTCCCATTCCACTTTGTCACTTTATTACCGCTTTCTCAATTGTCTCAATTCTTTTAGCTGTCTCCTTTTCATCTGCCTACCTCCTCATCTCTCTCGCCTATCATCATAAAATTTCTCTATAAATTGTATGTCTCGTACACCTGTTTCTTCTCTGTGCTAAGCTAAATAATTGTTTTATAAGTGTGTTTTCTTAGGTGTGGCTGCTGCTTAGAGTTGAAATGCCTCCTCATACACACAGTATATCTGAGGGGCACAGAAAGCATGCAAGGCTCACTACAGCCTCATTTAGCTTTGTTGTGACACTGCCCTTACAAACTTTGAGGCCAGGGGTAACAGAGACAGTATCAGGGATCGAGGTAGGGAGGCCAGGGGTTTCAAATGCGACCCCTGGGTGACTGCTAAATTATGTACATGGTTCTGGGGTGTTTTCACACCCTTATTGGATGTCAGCAGTTAAAAGCCTTTGAAAACAAGCTGGAAATCCTCTGTTTACAGTGGTAGTATTATATCGGATCCTCACTAGGTGACCGTGTCAATGGAAGCCGATATCATGTGTCACATGGTGACATCTTGTGAGTTGACAGGTCTGGGAAAGAAATGCAGCTCCCCTGCAACAAATCCCCATGCTTACCAAATCACATGGTACCATTGTGTGCCAGATCTCTTCTAACGTTCACCCAGTATTTCTCTGGGGATAGTATGCTTTACAAATACACATAACATAAAACACTGTGAGCACAAGCTGGGCTGGAAACCCCTGCACAATGCACATAGTGGGTTTCCAGCTTGGGGGTGGAGGCTTGCAATAGTTGAAATTATTTCTGGGTTTTCCAACCACCTCCAGTAAGGAAGGCTGCATCAGAAACTTCTTGTGTGTTTTTGGGGAGCGGGAGATAGTTGGGCAGTGTTGGCATGAAGTTTCATCCCTTCCTTTACCCTACTTATTTACACATGACTAAAAAGGTTTCAGAGCTGGCAGGTAGGAATATGTACAGCTTGAAGTAAAAGACATCTGGCTGCAATAATTGGACACATTAGAACTACACCAGATTGGACAAATTTGGGGAAGTTCACACTTCTGTGTGAAGAACAGAATTCCCAAAGTTGTACAAGGTAGCCATGTACCCTTGAGTAGCTCATCAAGTCAGACCTGCCAAAATACATGGTGCCACTGTGTGTCACAAAATCGTACCTCTCTTCATTGTTCACATGGTGAAGAGCTGATATTACATAGTGTACATAAGGTGAGTTAGAAACCTCTGCTAAGTGGGGGTTTCCAGCTTGCTCTTGGTGGCTATGCACAACTGATGTCACCTCTGCTGGAGATTAGCAGCAGCCCCACAAGCTTTTCTTTGAGGTATGGGGGAGGGAAGAAGTGGGTCTCAGTCAGTGTTCCTCATCAAATCCTGCCCTTCACAATGGCCCGCTAACTCCCTTTCTCTCTCATACTGTGAAAAATGTTTTGAAGTTGGCAGATCTATCAAGGTTTTTCTTTGCATTCTGTGACTTGTGATCACATTTCTGCCATTGTACAATTAGGACATTGTCCTAGGATGCAAAGCAAAGACCTTACCTGGATGTGCTACATACTCATGACCCTGAGAAACTTGAAAGCTTTCCTCTGCAGCTGACCAGCACTAACCCTGGCGACACAGAGAGGTGGCAACACCAGCTTCATGCAGGTGACTGGATATGCATTCTAGTGGCTATCTATTTTATTATTTAGTCCTATTGATGCACTGACTCATTAGCCATCTGGCAGTATTGTTACATTTCCCAGGTTCATGTGTGCCTAGCTCCTCCAGTCCAGTTTATTCTGTACATTCTGGGACACATAGCTGTATTAATTCCATTATAAAATCATGACTACTGTTCCCAGAACTGGACAGCCAGGCTTGTTCTTGGGTTAACAGACCAAGGATCATATAGTGCAATCCAGGGATTTTCTCCTGCAAATCAATGATTTCAGGTATTTTTCCAGTTGGTTCCACTCAAGCAAACTAAGACTGCAGTCACAGATCGCATTAGATTGATAAACAAGAGCTCAGAACTGGAATATCTGTTTCATAGTGACACCAAAGAACCTGGTAACACTATCCTTGCCTAACTACTCGACACATAATGTCAAAGAAATTAAAGTTTCCTTGTCTTTATACTGATGTCTGGCAGTCATCAAGCCCTATAGGTGACAACCCCAGATATGGTTGGCAGCTCTCTCAAGTCATTTTTTTACATATGTGAACAGATGCCCTGCCACGTTTCCCAGGCCCAATCCTCTTGGAAAAAGATCTATGTCTCTGTATTCGAACAGGCACATGGTCTCATAAAAGAAGACCTCACTATCCCTGTAGTAATCTCTTGTGCCCATCATCCCCAGTGATTTGTAGACCTGTGCTGGAGATATGTGTTCCGTATCCTTCTGCTGATATTCTGGTTCTCCGAGTCCTAGGGGAGAAATCATTTTAACCTCAAGCTAGTTCCCTAGTCCAAGTCTTACCAGTCCTAAAAGAGAAGGGTCCCATGTTACTGTGTCACTTCCCTAGTCATATCTGCAATAAAATGAAAGAGGTTCTGTAACACAGTGCTAATCCCCAGAGCCAAACAGTGCCAGAGGTGAAATGCGCTGCATTCATGTGCTATCTGTCCTGCGGGACATGTGTTCTGTATCTCAGTGAAATCTTATGGGCCCATCAGCCCTGGAGGCGAAATGCTCTGCAGTCATCTGTCAATTATCTGGCCCCATCAGCCTTACAGAAGAAAGGTTCTCTATCCCTGTGACAGCCACTAGTAATATCAGTCCTGCAAAACGTATTCTATATCCCAGAGAAATCTGCAGGTCCATCAGTCATAGAGGAGAAAGGCTCAGAATCTACTTGCCTATATTCCCTACCCTTCTGTGGGAAATTGGACTGTTGGTTGAGGGGGGTAAAACCCTACTCATCCAACAGCCACAATCCTTGTCAGGGTGAACCACAACAAGTTACTAAATTAACCTGTGCTTAACCCTCTGGTAGCTTGGCATAAACACCGTCAGGCTTAACTTGGAGGCAATGTGTAAAGTATTAATGCAGCACCTACACAGTAATAAAGTGAAAATATATCACAAGGATAATTCTGCACCAATTTAGAAAAATAGAGTAATTTAGTACATTATTCAACACCAAAACAACACTGATTCAATCAGTAGAAGTGGAGTAATGAGTTTTTAAAGTTTAAAGTGAAAAATAGCATCTAAAAGATCAAAGCGCCAACAGTGAACATCAAGTCATGTGAGACTGGGGCAAAGTTGAAAACTATGGCCAACCGTAGTGAAGTGTGGTTCTGATACACAAAGTGGATTGTGGCCATTTTCCACTTACCTTCAGACTTACAAGAGTTTTTGGAGGAAAGTGCCTGATAAGGTAAAGTTCAGCGGGGAAAAGCAGCTGGTGGTGTCCAAGGAAGAGGTATCATCATCGGGGATCGGTTGGATGAAGCTGTGGTGAGGATTTCTATGTTCTGACTTAGGGGGTGATTCCGACCCTGGCGGTAAAAACCGCCAGGGCCGGGGTCCACGGGAGCACCGCCAACAGGCTGGCGGTGCTCCTTTGGGCATTCTGACCGCGGCGGTACAGCCGCGGCCAGAAACGGAAAGTCGGCGGTGTACCGCCGACTTTCCGCTGCCCAGGGGAATCCTCCATGGCGGCGCAGCTTGCTGCGCCGCCATGGGGATTCTGACCCCCATACCGCCATCCTGTTCCTGGCGGTTTCGGCCGCCAGGAACAGGATGGCGGTATGGGGTGTCGTGGGGCCCCTGGGGGCCCCTGCAGTGCCCATGCCAATGGCATGGGCACTGCAGGGGCCCCCGTAAGAGAGCCCCACTTTGAATTTCAGTGTCTGCTTAGCAGACACTGAAATTTGCGACGGGTGCTACTGCACCCGTCGCACCCCTTCCACTCCGCCGGCTCCATTCGGAGCCGGCTTCCTCGTGGAAGGGTGTTTCCCGCTGGGCTGGTGGGCAGCCTTTTGCCGGTCGCCCGCCAGCCCAGCGGGAAACCCAGAATGACCGCCGTGGTCTTTGGACCGCGGTACGGTCTTCTGGCGGTTCCCGCTTGGCGGGCGGCTCCCGCCGCCCGCCAAGCTTGGAATGACCCCCTTAGTCTCTTTGATGGAAGTAGAAAATCCCCAGCAGGACGACTCTGCAGGCTGCAGCTGACAAGAGCTCCATGAGGCTGGATACCCATTCTGCGGGGAGCCCCTAAACAGGATGTGCTGCTGCCGAGAAGAACGTAGAGAGAGCTGCCAAGAAGTCAGGCCACACAGTGATGCACATTGAGTGGAACGGTGAGCAGGTAGTTCCAGGTCTCCTCTGGTTCCTCAGAGCACTTTTTGGCAGAACATTTTCTAAGTCCCAATTTCTGGATTTAGGCTATCTGGTCATCTTTAGCACCACTTCCAAGGGTCCAGAACTGGACACCACTTGGAGGGTCAAGGCTCACTCAGACTGGGTCCAGGTGCAGGTTTAAGATGGTTGGGGCCTTTTTGGTGCCTGAGGCTCTGATCAAGAGGCCAGCCAACTAGCCCTTGGACCCACTCTGGAAGCCTTGGGTTCAAACAGGAAAAAAGGTCTCAAGCAGGGCAGTTCTCTGAGGGCACAAGGCAGGCTTCAGGCAACAGGGCAGTCCTCTCAAGTACAAGGCAGGCCACACTAAGTAGAGTAGAGCAGTACTCTGAGAGTCTGTCCACAGGTCCATAAGTGTACTGAAGAGTGGGTCTGGGGGTCCTAATTTTATACCTGGTGCCAGCTTTGAAGTGGAAGAAACCTCTGGAGTCCCACCCACACAGAAGTGTCTGGAATTTCCTGTCCCCCTGCCATTGCCCCAGTCTCTCTGGAGTCACAATCGGCTAGTGTGAGGTTCTTGTGTGTAAGTGAGGCAGGGTCTTTGAAGTGGAAGTGGGACTGTGCACAACTCTGCCACCTCATCCTGCTAGGATGGCCCATCTTGCCAACACCCAGCCCCTCTATTGTGTGGCTGTATGGGAGAAATAATCGAAGGCCAAATGCCAACTACACTTAATCATGTGACCTAATACACAGGCTGTAGGCACCGAATGTTTAGGACAAGAAAATGCCACATTTCTGAGAACAGCGACTTACTTAGACCCTGAATTAAAATGTTAACTTTTTAAAAATGTTAAAGGATTTGAAATTACAATTCCTTTGATACCAAACATAGTATTTCTACCTGCTCGCAAACAAGTATTATCATTTATTAATGTAATAACTTAATCTATTGTTACCCTTTGGTAGAGGTTTTCCTCACGGGAGTGAAACATGAATTTGTGATTTTTTTCACTTCCAGGGCATGTAAAACTTAAAAGTACATGTCAAACGTTGTAAATACAATGCACCCTGCTGTACGGGCTGTTTAGGGCCTTCCTTGGGGTGACTTATATGTAATGAAAAGAGAGTTTTAGGCCTGGCAAGGGATTTATTTTGCCAAGTCAAATTGGCAGTTTAACTCTACATGCAAGCTGCAATGAGTAGCCTAAGACCTGTTTTAAGGAACCGCTTAAGGGGCTTTGGAACAATAAGTGATGCAGGCTAAGTAGTAGCATTTAATTTACCAGTCCTGGGTATATGGGGTACCACTTTACTAGAAACATCTAAGTACATTAATATATACCAATCAGGTATAAGCCAATTTTACATGTTTTAGGGAGTGAGCACAAGCATTTTAGCACTGGTAGCAGTGGTAAAGTATACTGAGCCCCAAGGCCACCCACAAATGCAGTAAAATAGGAGGGGAGAAGGCAAAAGGTTTGGGGGAAGACCACCATAAGGCTATTAGGTTCAACACCTTCTGTCCGAAACGAGAAATGTTCTGTATTCCTTTGCCAACACCCTGAATCCATCTGCTGTAATGGGTAAATAAAGAAGGTTCTGTATTTATGGGCACATACCAAGGACCCATCTGCCCTCATGGAGAAAGGTTCTGTATTTCTGTGCCAATATCATGGACCCATCTTCTCTAAAGGAGAAAGGTTATGTATTTCTGTGCCAATACCCTGGGCCCATTTTTTGTAAAAGAGAAAGTTTCTCTGTACCTGTGCATATACTGTGGATCCATCAGCCTTAAAGGAGAATGATTTTGTATTCCTGTACATGTTTGTTTGTGCTTTCAGATTTAAAAGAGAAGGGCACCATGTCTTGTTGCTAGCATACTAATCATATTCATCCTAGAAGAGAAGGGATCCATAGCCATGTACCAATCCCTGTGGGTCCATCAGTGCTAGAGGAGAAATGATTTGTATCCCTGTGTCAGTCCACCAGTTCTATCAGCCCTAGAGAAGATGAATTTTGCCACCCAGTGAAATCCCCTGGGCCTATCATTTCTATAGGAGAAACACTCTGCATCACTGTCCAGGACACTAGTCCTGTGTTCCTTACAGGAGAAATATTCCATACACTAGTCCCAGACCGCTAGCCCTGTCATCCCTGTAGGAGAAAGGCCCTGGATCTCATTGAGAAAATCCTGGACCTATCACTACTGGGTGAGAAATACTGTGCTTCTTTGTAACAGCTCCTTAGTCCTTTCAGTCCAGGCAGAGACACATTGTGCACCCATGTCCAAGAGGATTAAGACTTTGCGTCACTGAGGGGCATATTTATACTCTGTTTGCGCCGAATTTGCCTAAAAATTTTTTATGCAAACCTAACACCATATTTATACTTTGACGCCCGACCCCGCGAACGGCAAAATTCAGCAGTGTGCGTCATTTTCTGGATGCGTGAAACTGCCTTGCGCTAATGACATGCAAGGTAGGCGTTCCTGTCCAAAAAATGACTTTAAGGCATGTGCGCCTTATTTATACTCCTGCGTAATTTTTGACGCACAGGAGGGGGCGGGCCTTAAAAAATGGCGCACAGCCTGATTTGCGCTATTTTGTAATGCCTGGGTGAGGGCAGGTGTTACGGGACCTGTGGGCTCATTTCCATGTTCTCTGACCATGGAAGCAGTCCACAGGTGCCCTTCCCTGCCCCCAGGGACACCCCCTGCCACCCTCGCCCACCCCTGAAGGACACCCATGGAAGGGGGGACCCATCCCAGATAAGTACAGGTAAGTAGAGGTAAGTAATTTTTTTCTTTTTTTTTAAAGTGGCATAGGAGGGCCTAATGTGGGCCCCCCTACATGCCACTGTGCCCAATGACCAGGCCCAGGGGACAGAAGTCCCCTGGGCCTGGCCATTGGGCAGGGGTGGTGCTGGCACATAAAACTGAGGTAAAATGTGAGATTAAATAGTACTAGAATGTCCAAAGAACCCACAAAATTAGTTAATCAAGGACTCTTAGTGATATTCAACAGAAGCAAAGAAAAATTATAACAAAACAATGTTCATATCGAGTAGAACATAATGTCGTACATGGTCTATATGTAAAGAGAAAAAGATGTCTCACATCAATAGCAAGTATACATTGGATATTCATAAATCATTATGTCAGAACTAAATAGTATAATCATCTAGGAAAGATTTGATGCTATATCGGAACAAATTAAAAAATAGCACTATTGAAGAAAAGGTATTGGACAGGGAACTAATTCAGTAAACTATTAGCTAATGTATAAGTAATATTAAATTACCACTGAGCTTCGAAATTAGTATTGTCTCCTGTAAACAACATTAAAAAATGTGTGATTAACGGACTACCCCATGGAAAGTATTACAGAGTTTTAGTATGGGAGTTATAACGCCATAACTAAGTTTTGTGAGACTCACCCAAACACCATTCGCAATGTCAAAAAGGAATCAGCACGGCGCCATACTGAAAGAGTCTTGAAAAAAGACACATGTGGTACGAGTTATAAATAGAGCGTAAGTTAGCAGGTCCTTCTTTTATTTTTAGTGGCATAAGGCGTGGAAAAAGGACTAGTTATTTGGGCGCCATTTTTGAATGGCGGAAAAAACACAAACATTAGTAAGGATAATACCAATAAAGTAAGCGAAGGCTTACTTTGCCCAGGAAAGTCAAACGACTTGTTTAGGACTAACATCAATGTAAGGGGACTAACACAGTGAAAACTAATGTATTAATGTTGAGGGTACAATTTGGGGTATCGGCTCAAAAATCCCCCGTTTATGAAGTGCTAAGTTAGGGGAACTTGAAATGTAAGATGGGCGCCATGTTGGAAACACTGGTTTGCGTCAAAAAGTATAAATATGGGCCTGAGTGTGCAGGTCTCCGGTCTTGCCTTCAGCTTAGACATACTCCAGATATACTGCGGTCAGCAACAATTCAGTCTTCTCCAGTCCACTCCTCAATACAGAACAAGTCTAGAATTTAAATTTTATGGTAATCACGTTTCATTGAGGAAAATCACTAGTTATATTCCAGAGAATGTGGTCCACCCACTCCTCACAGCCTTTAAACACTACTTTCAGGTGCTGGTCTGAGAATGGGAATTACCCTGTTTGTCACGAAATCACCATTGTTCTACTAGCAGAACCATTCAAATCAGGAAGCTGGGACACATCACAGAATGTTTCCAAGGTTGAATGGAAAAACACAATATGGATATTCACTTTCGATTTAAAGAAATCCATACTGAAACCATGATTCAAGTAGCTAACACCAACACACATCGCTTGCAGACTTCGAAAAAGAATTTGAGGATTTTTGGAAAAATGACCTGTTGCATCCTGAAGATTTAGGAGCTCTTGTTGGCGTCAGACTACTTGCTGGAATCAGATTCTTTGTTGGACTCAGAAATCTACTTATGTAAATACATAAAGATGGACTTTAGCAATGAAAAATATAAAATTACTTGAACATAACTCAGGGATGAACATTAACATTTAAAAAATGTTTTAATGATTGATACGAGGCTAAATGAGGGAATGCTACATTGTTGAAGTTTTTTTTTAGTAATTTTAAATTATTGTTAATTTAATAATAATTTACATGTTTTTATGTTGAAATTTTGCATGATGTGAATTTATATGTTGGTACGTATATTGGAATTTCACTTAAAAAAAAAAAGATAATGAATTAAATATGGTGACACGCGTTTTTTTAATACATTTTCTATTTCGATAATTGTTCTTTCGAATGTATTTTTGTATTATTAATCCACAGTATTATTATGTATGATTGTTGATAGATTTTTATGATGGTAAAGTATCACTTCTGTGGAACAACTAATGTGTGTTAAATAAATAAAGTTGACTGTGAATAAGAGTCTTGTAACTAACATTTAAGAGTTTCAGGGAATTGTATTTTTGTTTCCATATTATTAAGTGATAGCGAATGATGTGTCGCAATTAATCTTGTTTTGTTTAACTATTCTGTTTAGCAAATAAATTGTGTTGTGAATTTTATCTTATACAATAAAATACACTATCAGTACCTAGTCCTATCAGTCCTGGAAGATAAGGGCTTGGGACCCCTGTGCCAGGATTCCTGGCCTCATCAGTGTTAGTGCTGAAAATCTGGTATTTCTAGTTTTTTGCTCTGAGCTGCGTCCTCAGAGCAGCACTTTCTTCCATTCAAAGTTACTACTTTTCAATCTTTCCTAAAAATACTTGGCAAATTTATTATATTCCCCAACATATTCAAGGACTGGAGTTATAATAGTAAATAAGCCTTCTGGAATATTTGGGGGAAAGTTTCTCTTTCCCCAAAACTATTCTAGGCCTGGAGTTAGAATACTAAGGGCTTGATTTAAGAAAAGTGGTGCTGCATCCAATGCAGCGACACTTTTCTTGCGCCCTTTAGCGCCCCCTAACGCCACTGTGTGTGCGCCGTATTTAAGATACATCACAGAATGGCGGTAGTTAGGGAACTAGCATCAAAGTTTTTGATGCTAGTTTGGCGCTTTGCAGGATTAGCGTCAAATATTTTGATGCTAATCCTTCAAAGCACATTGAGGCCCACTATAAATAATGGTGTGCCTCCTTTTAATGCTTTCTCTGGGCAGGCATTACAAAATGGCACAAAAAATGTCGCAAAGAATCTTTTCAGATTTCTTTGTGCCATTTTTTTTTACCCCCCCACGGGGAAATGCCCCCTTGCATACATTTTGCCTGGCACAAGCATAATGTGGTGCAAGGGGTTGCAAAGTAGCGCAGTGCATGCATTGCGACACTTTGTAAATCTGGCGCTGCAATTTTGAACTCGGTGGGCCACATTAGGTAAAAAAAATCGTGGCACAAGGAGGCGCTAGGCCCTTTGAAATCTGGGCCTAAATCTGACCTTGCAGTGGCCCTCACGCTCACTGCTGCTCTGAGGGCGCAGTTCAGGGCAAGTAAGACAGTACTCCGAGTTCTCCATCACAGAAGCCTCCATCTTAGCTCCTTGGTGTCTGTATTAGAGAGGTCCCCATCAGAGAAAGAGAGAGAGGAAGCACTTGCGAACCGCAGTCCGCCCTACTCGTTCTTCTCTGTTTCAAGACGCTAAGTAAATACAAATAAAATGTGACTAATTAAGAGAGCAGGCGCAGGTGCTGCCTCCCGCCAGCGGGGAGGCTGCACAGGTAATTAGCTAGAAATGTGCGCAGATGTTTGATGCAGGAAGACGCACCTGCTTCCAGCTTCTCTGCCTCCTGCCCGGCACTCCCCCCCATCTCATTAGCAAACTGCTGCCGCAGAGGGGGAATCTGTCCGCTTCCATTACTGTATCCCGTCTGAGGCAGCGGGCGCTGTAGCGCTCCAAGAAGGGACGAGTCTCGGGGAGGAGCTGCAAGGAGCAGAGCCTGGCAGACTGCATCTAAGGGTGCCTGGGAACGTGCTAAGGACAACCTTCATTGAAATTGTTTGTCACGGTGCACTTTATTCATTTACAAAGAACCCCCTCATGCAACATTATCGAAAAGCACTAAAATTACGGGCAATGATTGTAAAAACGGCCGAAATTTAGGAAAACAATTCAGGACAATGGGTCAATTTTTACAGACACATTGGAATAGGACAAGAAATACAAGAAAAGTAAGTGAGCACACAGCGGACACAAGTGCAAGAGAAAGTAGGTTTATTTTTTGGTTTCTATAATACATAACTCTATTGAGAAAATATTCATATGTAACTGTTTTTTTTTAATGATTAAAAACTAGCAAATATGCACACTAAGCAGAAACTGACTGAGAGATTGTCATTTGAGAGATAGTGTGAATGTTGGTGTGCATTTCGCATTGATTATTTCTGGCAAAACTAGTGAAGGATTTGAGCCAAACTTGTCTCCACGGTACTTGCTCTACCCTTGCTTCTACCAGCCTAGAAAAGGGCTTCGCATTTGGCAGTGGCTTAAACGTCTTGCACTATGCCAGGCTGCAGCAGGATAAAACATAAACAAGCATTGACAAAGACAATAGGTTTGATGCATGCAGTTAATTGCTTGCAACAGAAATAAGTAATGCCTATTGTAGTGAAAAACAATTTTAAAAGGACCTCTTTGTGTAAATTTTTTTTGTTTATAGTGCTATTCATAGTTCACTCACACTCAGATCTGTGATCTGTGATCTGTGATCTGCATGCTACACCCTCTTTGCAGCGGACACAGTAACTCTCTGCGCTACTTGACAATGAGTCAAGTAGACAAAACTCTGCTAGACAAAACTCCAGTCTGTCTCCAGCAGGCACATTAATAACCATAGTTATATTGACATTTTTTTTATTGTTGCCATAAAACTGTTTGACACACAAGGAACTCTGCAGCAGGTGCTGTTTAAACCCTTGTTAGTTCAAAACATAGGGGGTCATTCCGACCCTGGCGGTCCATGACCGCCAGGGCCGGGGACCACGGAAGCACCACCAACAGGCTGGCGGTGCTTCCCAGCCCATTCTGACCGCCGCGGTCAGAAAAGGGGATCCAGCGGTTTCCCGCCGGTTTTCCCCTTGCTGGGCTGAATCTCCATGTAGGAGATTCCAACCCCCTTCCCGCCATCCTGTTTCTGGCGGTTTTTACCGCCAGGAACAGGATGGCGGGAACGGGTGTCCTGGGGCCCCTGGGGGCCCCTGCACTGCCCATGCCACTGGCATGGGCAGTGCAGGGGCCCCCTAACAGGGCCCCACCATGATTTTCACTGTCTGCTTAGCAGACAGTGAAAATCGTGACGGGTGCTACTGCACCTGTCGCACCCCTGCAACACCGCCGGCTACATTGGGAGCCGGCTTCTATGTTGCAGGGGCTTTCCCGCTGGGCCGGCGGGCGCCCTTTTGGCAGGTGCTGAGCTCAGAGGTGGAGACCATGGCGGTCATTCTGACCGCGGCGGGCGGCGGTCGCCGCCCGCCATGCGGTCACCGCCAAATGGCCACTCCGCGGTCAGAAGACCGCGGATGCCATTCTGGCTTTCCCGCTGGGCCGGCGGGCGGCGATCACCACCCGACGCGGTCAGAATGACCGCCATAGTCTCCACCTCTGAGGTCAGCACCAAGTGCGGATTCACCAATAACACTACTCTAAAGCTGGGTCTGGCTGAAGGCAGGGCTCCTTGCCCTGGAAACATATCTTCGTACTATACACACACCTGATTTACTCTCAAACATAGCCCACCATAAAGTCTCCTATTTCAGACTAAATTAAACAAAGATCTGGAATCTTGACAGGTGACACAGCACTACTTCTACCACTGAAGAACAAAATACACACTCTTCTTTGTGGTGGTCCATGCACGATTCATACCCTCTGCATCTTTTATATAATGCAACCCCTCCATCACCAGTCTCTCGTCACTTTCTGTCAAGACAATATGGGTAAGGAATGATAGACTATGGCCATTGTATAGACCACTGAGAGGTGACCCCTCCATCAACAGTTTCTCGCCACTTTCCATCAAGACAATATGGGTGAGGAATGATAGACTATGGCCATTGTATAGACCACTGAGAGGTGAAAGTCCGCTAAGGCTGGGCGCAGTATTACATGATTTCCATTCACCATCAGGCTGTAGGGGTTGGGACATCAAAGCTATTTCCAAATGAAGGGGTGGCACTGAAGAATATGTTCTGCTCATTTACCAGCCTACATTCTAATGTTGGGCTCCAGATACATCAATTTCTTAAGTACTCATATTTTTTCCATGACGCTAAATTAAAAAATCAAATACATGGAAACTTGGCCATGTGGTCTAGACCAGGACAAAACTCTTGTGATCCCATTATACATGCCCCAGGGCATAAGTACTAGAAAATATTGGATTCCTGGGAATTATTATTTTTCCTGGCATTTCGGGAAATTATACTGTGACAGATATCGGGGATGCACCCACTTGCGGTGAGGGCTTAGTAAGAGGTTGTCCAATGGAAAAGTATTTGTGAACGCCTGTAATTCTTGGGCCGCTGTTGCACTGATTTGTCTACATGTACACTCGGATTGAGGAAGTATGCTGCATGATGATGCAAAGATATATGCTTCGTTCTATGTATTTTCTGCTGGAAATGATAACAACATTTACTGTCACAAACGAGTTTGATCATATCTACCCATCCATGCATGCACCCATATCCATTCACTCATCCATTCACCAACCAGGATCCATTCATCCTCATGGACCACCAATCTATGAATCCATCCACCTATCCATGCACCCCCCAGGATCCATCCACTCACCAAGATCCTTGTGTCCATCCATTAATCAACTTGAGCACTCACGCCACCCAGTCACCCATCCATCATCAATGCTCCAATCCATCCATCTACCCACCCATGCACCAACCTGCATCCGAATGTCCTATGAGATCCGTCCAGACATCATCCAACCATCCATCTTCCTGACTGTGCACCATGCATCCATCCACACATCTACACTCTCTACATTAATCCCCAGGCTCTTCATCCACCCAGCAATCCATCCATTAATCTGCTTATGCTTCCATTAGGCTTCCAGCCCCCCCCACGCAATACTAACAAAACATCCAAATTATTTAACATGCTCAATGTAAATAAATGCTTAGGCAATTACAAAATATTTATGCCATGGTATATGAGAGGAAAGCAGCAAAGAATTCAAATAAATTTGAAAATCGTAATAATCAAAGCACAACATGTAACTGACGAGAACTTTTTTCAAAATGTCCACAATTGTTAACTGCCTTTGAAGCCAATTCTAATATCTGTTCTAGTAAGTGCTGATCAGGTTAAAATGCATAGTATGACACAAGCCTGTCATATGAAACTTCCTGAAATTATGGACAAATACTGTCTGTTATGATTAGCAAATATGCAAATAGATAAGGGGAGCGCTTTCAATTTCACAAAGCACCCTGTAATTGTCAATTGATCATATCAAATAATGAAAAGAAGTCCATAGAAATGAAAATTCTTCATTCAGTCCATTAAGCAGGGGCCAATGAGGTTGAGTCTGAATATTATTTTTCAGACAAAGATTCTCAGACACCCAACATGTTTCTTCCAATAGGACTTCATCAGGGCTGTGAATAAACATACATATGCATACCTAAACACACTTAAAGTCCCACATAAAACAACTAAAGTAATGATCACATAATATAGCAAACTATCTTTCTTGCAGTCCACCAAAAGTTACTGACATACAAATAACTGGAAATCTGCCCAAATTTCCATCCAATAGGTAGTATTCACTCAATGTTATTGAATCATGAATGACACATTGAGTGAACTGTACCTGTTGGATGGAGATTTGAACTGATTGCAATTTAAACATACATATATATATATATATATGTATATATATATATATATATAATATGTACGATGCATTGATTATACTAGTTTTATGAGGCGTATTTGTATTGGAGAGAATTTCATTTCAGTGGAAGTTCCGTATGTTTCTTGTGTTATCGTTTTTGATATCATGAGATATGATAAATGGTTTCATAGTTTGCTATAATATGAGATCATGATTTTATTTGTTTTATGTGGGATTTTAAGTGTGTATATGTATGTTTATTCACATGGGTTTTTTGTTATATTTAAAGCTCTCCCCATCTGCATATTTTCTAATCATGGTGAGGGCTCATGAGCAGTAGGAACTTAAGGGTTGAAGCGTGACTATTGTATATTGGTTTGTTATTGTCAATTGCGCAGTTCAGCTATGCAATTACTGCTCTTGTTATAGTTGGCTGTTTACTATGACTTCAATAACGAACACTGAGATTCCGAACAATCCGTGTAATCAACAGACAGGTGTCACTTCAAGGTCCTGGGCACCTTCTGACAGAAACTATTCCAGACACACTTTGTAGGGGTTCTGGCAGAAAGATTTGTAGAGGAACTGCATTCAAAAGACCTTTTTATAATGACATTTGTATGAGCTGAACTAGACCAAATTCTCTAGAAACTACATCACAAAGCGCTTTCTAAAAGTGTAATAGAAACTGAATCAGACAGTCCACCAGGAGCCCAGACAGATCATCTTTTACACAAACCACATCAAAAGTTAGTACCTGCACTTAGTCAGATAATATGTTTGTGAAGTTAATCAGGAATTACTATTTAAACTCATGGAAAGCCACTTTCCTGAAAAAAGGCAGAGCAAAAGAGAGAGAGAGAGAATGTAGGGGATGAATGCAAGAATGAGTCAATATTTAGATAAATTGATGGATATGTGACTTCACTGTTGGACGAGTGTAAGGATAAAAGTGAGAAAGGGCATGGACAAGTGAACTTTAGAAGGGGCGGCTGGAGTGCAATAGCTCTAACAATTACTCAGTCTATATCAGAAGACTCCGTGACTGTTGAGTATAATTGTAAGAAGACTGTGGCACAGATGAACAAGTTACTTACCTTCAGTAATGCTTTTTAGGGTGGTCTGTACAATGACTGCTGTGCTTGGTGAAAGAATATGGATCACCAGACACTGGTCTGTGACATCTGCCCTCCTAGTATTCGCAGGCGGGCAAGTACAGGGCTTTAACTAACTAACCATCAAAGTATCAGTGAGGGCATCACTAAGGGGAAGCAAAGGCTCAGAAGTAGCTGGTCCTGACTGTAAGATCTCTTTTAGAGCATATGTGTTGGTTTCAACTGAAGGCAGCCATATTTCTAGTTCCTCAATTGCCATCGGGGCAACCATTGCAAACAAGGTATTCTCTTTTGTATTTTTGTGGTGCAGCATTGGTCAGGCTTGGGCTGAAGTCAGTTTGGCGTTAGACAGTGGCAACAGCACCAAGTCCTCTTCCTGAACCAGTGACATTGACACTGGTGCCCGTGTAGCATGGACTGGCATGGATCTTGGGCCATGAGTAGTTGTCTGTACCAGAGTTGGTACGGGCATGGTAACAAGTGCCAGGGGGACAGACCGCACTGGAGCTGGACCTGCTGGTGGTGACCTGACTGTGAGCCCATGAGGTTCCTTGACACCTGGACAAATGCCAGAGGGACCTGGAAGCGCACTGAATATTTGCAGCATGAAGCTCCTGAAGGCCTTGATCTGCAGTAGGGTTGATGTCAGCCTTGGAGATTCGCAACACATCTGGACCAGCTTTGAAATCTGTTCTGTGGTTGGAAACCTAGATGGGGTGCGCGTGACTTCATGACGTCTCATGCATTCTCTCATGATGCCTCGTGCCTTCTCTTTGTAGTCAGAGTGGGAGATGAAATAGAGCCTGGTTCACTTTCGTATGCTTGCACTTGAATTTGGACTTACTGGAGGATTTCAACCATTAAATTGAATGGTGACAGGGTTAGCCTCGAGATAGAGACTGGTTCTGTGCCTGTGACTTAGGGCTAAGACCTAAGTTAAGACTGTAACTTTGTCTGGTGTTCAGTACATACAGCTTCTCCTCCTAGTCTTGGATCACTTTCAGGTGCATGATGGCACACTTAACAAACAATTTGCAATCGTGGTCCGAGTCAAGACAGCAAAGACACACCTTGTGTGGGTCTGTGACCAACATCTGCTTCCTGCAGTCGAGGCATGGCTCAAAACCTTTTTTGGTAGGGCACAACATTCCCTAGCACACTAGTGAAATAGTTTGGAAAAACTAACGAAGTTGAGAGCAGAGGAAGGTCTTGTCTGAGCCAGCACTGAGAAAGTTGAGAGCAGACGAAGGCACACTAAGGGGAAACTATGTTAAATTTGATCAGGAGAAGGGTACATTTTCATTGCTGATATGAACAATAATTCATTTTTATTGTAGTGCTTCATGATGCCTGCAGTGTGATTCAGACATGTTGCATTAATGGGAATTCATAGTGTCCTATGGTGCAAGATACCTCAGGTCATTATTGCACATGTTGAAATCAGATACATTTGTATTTAGTCTCTGGGCATCAGTTTTAATACACTGGAGGGTTAATGTACTTACTCCAGAGTAGTGGATGCAACATTGTACATTTGTTATGTATGTAATCTAGATGTAATTACCCTACCTATAGTGCCTGAGGCTTCAGTATCCTCTACCTGCTCTAGGAGATGGAGTCACTGTAAAGTGTATCTTCCTGTCTTGAATGTATATTACTCCAACAACCCTTTGGACACCCTCTCCAACCTGTAAGATGTCTGTACATGCCTCTTAGCTCAAATAAACCACTTCAATGTGTATATCTCAATCATTGCGGACCTCTAACTTCAGATGGTGCATTTAAATTTATTCAACTTGCTGTGTATACTTGCTCCAGATTCCTATGGGTGTGGCCACAGCGATCAGCTGATACTCAAACTGTTATTAAAGATTTGCAAGTCTTTATGGGGACATATGCAGTAGCTGCATTCCACTCAGACCAGGGCCCTGCTTTTGCCTCCAAAGCTTACAGGGATACTCGGGAACCCTAGGTGTGACTGTCCATTATTCCTCTCCATATCATCCAGAGGGAAATTTAATTGTGAAGAGGAAGCACTGTGAATTAAAGCAATCCTTAACAGTTAGAGTATTAGGTTCAGGTCGTAGGTGGATCCATCACTTGTCCAAACACCATTGCATATCCTGCCAAGATGATCTTTGGATGGTTGTACCCTCTATAAGGTCCTTTTTGGCATCCAGATGTCAACAATCCTGGCACTGTGGCAGCAGACACGCCTTTTGACATAAATGAATGTTTCGCTGTCTTAAGGTAACTACAAGGCTTCTGAGATGAAAGCTCAAACAAAATTCTCAAATGTTCTGCCACTGAAAGAGAAAAGGAGCAACCAGCATCTTCAGACTGGATTTCAAAAATTTGTGGATAAAATTCGAGAGAAGATTGCAGTGAAGAAAGAATTTGGCCCATCATATTGTGCACTGGTGCTGTCCTTGGCGTTCAAGGTACTAGAACCGTGATTTTTCCACCACTTGCTGGTTATAAAGACAAAAGATTTGTCTAAGTTGATCAAGTAAAATTTAATCATGTGGCCCACACTGCACAGTAGGCCATGATGACTCTGGGGTAGTTCCCTAACTCCTATCACTACCCTATAGGAAATACCTCTACAAATATTGAGAAATATCAATTTAGTTTACCCTCAGGTGAAGAGGGTGGTGAATGAACTTTTTTTGATTCCTGTAACGCTGCAAACGCATGGCATGCATCAAATGTAAGTCTACAGTTTTCTACTAATACTCTGAACAACAAACTTGTTTCTGATGAACCACCTTTAGAGGTGTCTACAAGTTCTCTTTCACCAATTGAGGCCCCTGTTTTCACAAGGACTGCGTCTGATTATTTTGTTCATACTGACAACTTTTCTGTTCATTCTTCACATATTTCACTACATGCTGTACATTATATTCTTTGCTGGTTGAAACACACTTATCTGATTCCTCCATGTATAACTGGTAGCTGAGGTATTGAGACCTCATTTGTCTTCTTTTGTGAACATTTCTGCTTTTCCAGTCCCGGATGGAATTGTTTGAGGCAAAGTCCAATCTGATTTTTTTGGTCCTACAGAAATTCTGCAGTTTCCTTATGTTTTTAAGGTTGCCATGGATGACATAGTTACTCTTGGTTTTATTTCGGGTGAATGAGATGCAAAGACAATGGCATCCAACCAAAGAGGTATGTTTTAAGCAGCTTTCAGAATATCAATGTAAACATATGGCCAAGTCATTCAAGAGTTGGGGCATTATTGCAAACTGCTGGTACTTTAAATGACCATTTCTATAATCTCCTCCCAAATGCTTCTTTTTCCCTGACTCGGCCATCCAGATACAGGAGGATCAGGCTATCCTTTGAGATCTGGCAGAGGGTACTCCTGCTATGCTCTGAGAGTGTAGGTAGTAATATATAGAAATCAGATGGTCATTGTTGCACTGTGTATTCTATTCATTCACCATGTTAGTGATGGTGGTTACAATTCTTTGTTTCATCTGCCTAATAATTGCAGCGCATTCTCTCCATGCAAGTATACAATTATCACAATAAATGTTAAAAAAAAAAAATCGTATCTTTCTTGCGTTTACCCTGGGCATACTTAAGTAAACATCGAAAAGTTGAGATCTGTTTCCACGACTTCCTTAGGAGTCAAAGTGGTCAGGTTTGAGGTTGCTGAAATCATCTGTTACCCTGAGAAGGTTAGGCGTTTGGGTGAGGCATTGTGAGTTAGCTAAGAATTGGGTGGGCATTTTCCTAATGGTGTAGACAGACTCAGTCCCTATGTTCTGGAGTCATGTTGTCCTAATATGCAGTCCTACTTCTAGTGGGAACCGTATAACACTGTAACCTGTCCTGATCGGTCTTTCATTCCAGGAAATCACATTATGCAGCTATCTTGCTATGTCTGAGTTTAGATTCTGGTTTACAGGCTGGTGGCTCGGGCATGTACACGAGGAACACTCCAGCTCTGTCCATATATAGTGGCATAGCATTAGCCCTTGCATCGCCTGCGGTGTGTGTGGGGGGGGCAGAGCTCCATGGGAAACCCTCAGCACAGTACACTGTGGGCTCCTGGCCTGTGAGCTCCTGACTAGGTCTGGACGGGAGTCTCCATGTACTTTGCGGGGTGCCCCCTCAAGTTTTGTTATGCCACTGTTCCCATGAACCCTGCGCCCAGCTGCCCCTGCCCATGCCAACCTTTTTAATTGGATACACCATATATCCTGTTGGAAAATGTCAGATTCCCACGCACTAACATTATTGCTTCAGATATACCTGTGCTTCCTTATGATGTGGTTTGCTATCAGGATTGAAAAAAGCACCTGTTCCATAACCTGGCAAATATTGCTACAACCCCCATCCAAAGCTTTATTTGCATGTAACTGGGAGGGCATGCCAATGGATTTCCACAATATATCTGTAATTATGTCAGGTGCAACATTAGACCTGAAGTGTGTCATAATGCCATGGGGGCCCAGAATGCTACAAGAGTACATGGTATGAAAAACATTATCACCATTATGTTACTGCCAGGAATGGACAGAGGCATAACTAAGGGTACCACATTAAGCAACAAAGTACTAACATAATGCCAGGGTAGCCTAGCATTATGGGTGTGCATAGTAGGCAAAGAAAACCACTATCACACCACAGGCAGCACTGTGCTGGACTTGGGCACTGTATTCCAGTACCCACGTAATATCAGGCATTTCAGAGGAACACCCTTGAAAAGGGGCCCTCGCAGCCCCCCTTCGGCACACTGATGTCCTCGATCTTGGAAGGTCAACGGTCTAGTGCCCGACACGCCCACCAGTTGGGACGTGTGAGTGGCATTGCGCATAAATACTGGATCCCTCTGCAAACGCTGTGTTTTCAGACCCCGGGGGGTGAGTATCAGGGTGAAAGCGGAAGTGCCGCTTTGATGAAGTAAGTGCGTGCAACGCTTCTGACCACTGGGTCTAATTATGCTGCATATATATATTTTTCAGTGTGTGACTACAAGCATACCCCTTCCCGGAGGATCTATGAGGCAAAAAGCGTAGACATTAAAAGTAGGTCACGCATGCACCACATGTGTTTCTTAGAGGTGCCTCACGTGTTGAAGTGTGTTGTTATGTTTTCCTAAATTTAGTATTTCTTATATTTATCTATTAAATGTCATTCAAAAGTGCCATTGTTCCACGAGCACGGTGATGGTCGTAATAGCTTTACATCCTTAAGTGATACAAGTAGCACCTGTTATCCTTTCATTTTCCACAGGTATTGCAGAAGGACATTGTTACCATTGGGTATTACTTTACTTTAGATGTATGTACCACACCATACAACAGAGCCTTTAGTTTTAGCACTTTCAATAGTGTAGTAATTCAAGGAGTGATACTAGTGAGTCCACCTTGGTCCTGAAGAGGAATCTTGGGGTAGACACCGAAAAATGTAGACCACTTAGGAGGTAAGGTACATAATATGCCCCCCTCCGGCACCCCTTTTTTAACCATACCACCCCTGCAAGACAGATTAAATTAGTAGTGCCATACAGAGGCAGGTATTTTTAACCCACCTAAGACCCCACCACTCCGATCCCTCTTAGCATTCACATTGATAAAAATATAACAGTGCTCCCACGTATTCCGTCAGGTGCAGCACGCCTCGTTCTGCAGCAGAACGGGAGGAAACCAAATGATGAAGCATGCCACCAATGGGTAATCCTGGTGGGTGAGGGTTTTTCACACAAAAAAAAGTTCCTTTGGGCTGGGTCTTTTTGTAAAATTGTATAGGCTCTAAGGAGGACAGACCCAGCCTTATAAAAACCTCCTTCTCCCTCTTTGTCAGTAGAAAATATTTACATAGCCTGGTAGGGCGATTTGTATTGAATAAGGTAAGCCACAAGGAGCATGTGGTCCTTAACCTGACAATTGATCATTCCCAGCTTTACTTTTATCTAACTGGAAGTTTGTAGCAATAAATCCCTACAATAGATCAAGAGGTGCCACCCTGATGTCATAGCCAGTAATATGCAGGGGGTGCATTATCACACCAAGGATGAAAATAACATGCCAATAATTATCAACTTTATGCCAGCTGCAGCATTATGCCAGGCATTGTGCCAACATGCCATTGGTGATCACAGTACGTCAAGATGATGCTTAGAATTACAACATAATGCCAGACCTAGTATTATGACAAACAGGAATACCATTACCCATTAGTGTCCACAATATGCAAAGAATTACCAACATTGTTTTAAAGGTGTGCTCTGTCTTGCTATGGATATCCATATTATACATGTACATCACTAAAGGCTGCTCACTGCTCCCCATATGGCACTGCACTGATGGAGTACAGGTTGGGTGGCACTGCAACTGGCTGTATTTGTAGGAATAGGGAGAAAGACCCACCACCTGCTACTGCTTACTCAGAGGATCGCGCTGCAGAGTAACATTTAGCATCTTTCATGGTATGGGCAGAGATCGATGTGGTGACAGCGATACATGTAAGAGTTTATTTGTACATTTCAGGTCTATAGGGACAGGAAGTGGGAGAGTGTTTCATCGGTTTTTCCAATTACTTTGATTATCTACAACGTGCATATCTTCGTACATAAAGTTATTCTGATTATTATGCCTCCTCCGCCACTCATCCTAATCATTCAATTTCCCCCTGATGCTGGTCTTTAGGCTGGAGACATACAGACCAAAAGCGCTGATCTACAAGAAGTTCTGGTTTTCTAAAACGCCCTAGAACCCCCTTTTTGAGGGGTCTAGAACGTCCTACTATTTGACCTTTCATTCACTAATAAAGTGATATTTTATATTTCCGCATTCAAAGTGCATGGTCTCAAATTGTTTCTAATGCCGATGAGTTAAACTCAACATCTATTTTCGGAGCCCTTATCCACTGTGGCTATACTGCCTCTTGTGTGGCCCCATGTCTTGCCCTTTCTCTCACTCCTTTCCTATCAAACAACCCCCATTCCTTTGCATTCCTCTGACCACTTCTCAGTGCCCTCTTGCCAACAACCTGAAAACATATCCCTTTTCTGGATCTGTCAGAATGTCTCTGTATATCATTAGCACACTTTCCTTTACTTCTTCCCTTACTACTGTTTTCCAAACTTTAAAACTCTCCTTGCTCCACTCATAACCACATCCCACTGATTTTAGGCCGGTCCTTACTCTGGTATTAGTGTTGGAGAGAGGAGGTACTCGGTCCTCTCTGCCTTCTTGGAATACATGCAGGGACTTCCTAGTATGTTCCACAAAGGGCTTTCGCCTGCAGACTGCTACACGCTGTCTGGTACGCAAGACTGAAAAACTAGAGACTACTTATCACACTGTGTTCAGCTTAAAACACTGCCTTCTAGCATGCATTGGAACTGTGCCACGGAGTTCATACTCTACAGATTTTTTCCATGCCTTATATCTCCCTTCTAGCCCTCTCTTTCCAAACATTTCGTTTTTAAGGACTTTTACGCTGTGATTATTACTGTTCTGGCATGTTTATTTACAGCTATGTTCGAACAGTCATCTCTCTCGTTTGATATATATATATATTTAATTGAGATAGATGAATAGTTGTACAATTACAAAAATAATCTGTAAATAAACACTGTAAACATATGATTTCACTATAAAATTTTCCATACAAATAATAGTCCTTAAATCATACAATGATTCCAGTGACATAACTGTACACATTTTTGCTTGCCAAGTTATAAACAACAGCACTTCTACGACTTCCAACGTTGAATAGAAAATGAATATGACTAAGAGGTGTGCCAAACTCATGAAATTTGTTGTAGCGTAATTATGCAAAATCAACACCAAACTATGTGACATTACGCTAAATGTATCTGGCCTTCTAAAACTACCAACTAATTCCAAGTTGATTTCTGGTCACTTTCATTCAAAACACTGCCGTTTGCATTTGGATTTGTAGTTTTTTGCTAAAAGATTACCAAATGGTTCTCTCAGGTAATCTAATTGAAATGTTTGTTGACCCTCACAAACAAGAAACTACTACAACTCACATTTGGATTGGTAGTTTCACATTAAAAACTTACCCAAACAGTCCAGGGAAAATAATCTACCTGAAATGCCACTCCCATTAAAAATTACCCAAACAGTACATCTTGTGTTAAAAATGTCTCCCTGGAATTACGAGATGTGGTGTAACGGCGTAATCTCTGTAATTCTGCGCATATTTCACCACGTGAAATAACCTAAATTATATAGAAGTAATTACACTTTCACTGAGATCTATAAATGACATACGAATAACTATGAACCTTTTTTGGGACCGATCTAAATCATATAAGTGGACTACATAGCATATTAAGGATCCAACTGGATACTGCTTTCAAGTTTAAAAATGAAGAATTTAAATATTTAATTTCAAAATAAATTGGGACTGGCACAAGCTACTATCATATGATACCAATCATTAACCATATCATTTTGACATCTAATAAAGAAAGATGACAAAGTCAGATAAAACTTAAGAAGAATCTTTGGAATATGATAAAGCACCCATGTAAACTAGAAATTCAAATTAACTACATGAAATAATGTGTAACTGAATAGTGAAACTTCCAACCATTCTTTCACTGCAACCCTTAGTCTCTTTTTTTTCAAATTAATTAAAATGCTGAGTCAATCATTTTGCATATTGCAGACGTTTTAGAGCATCACTCCTGGCATTTTATATTACATCATTGATGACATCACTGATGACACCATCTAATGAGTTTGCTTTATACTTTACATTGTGGTAGGTATGTATTGTCCTACTTCTCTACCTACGTCTGTGTGTGGGAGTATTGTGTAGAACAATTATGTCTTCAACATTTGACACAGATCAGGAGGCAGGAGCTTCTACTTCTGAGCCTGCAAAACCAAAGAAAGAATCCCTTGTTTGAGAACTCTTTCATATACTGCCTAGTGCGAAAAAAGTATCTGCCAAGGTGTGCATTTGTAAGCTGTGCCACAATAAATTTTCCTGTGGCACCAAAAAGCAGCGTTCGTTTGGCACTTCTTGGATGTGGCACCATATGAGGTCCATGCATCCAACACGTCTAGCTATGGCCGACATGCAGAGAAGTGGAGAGGCACCAACAACTTCAAGTACAGCAACATCTGCACAACCTGGTGAACCTGTACCTCCTCAGGTTCATGCTTGGGAGGCACATTGTAATCCTACTAACCAGAACAAGGTGATGTACTGCCCCCTCTGCAATACAAATATTGTTGGCTCTGAGATGAGACCTACATCTAGGGACAACCTTCTGTATGCTCACAAATGCCCAGCTAAGCAGTCGTTTTTTTACCTCTATGTTTGGCTCGAGGTTTACAGTTCCTGTATTTCTTGAAGATTCATCCTTTAGTTTTCTCCCTATAAAACCAAAAACAACACATTTACAAAACAGTTAAAAAGAACCAAAACTGATCTTTTTAGCTCTCCCCTTCATACCCATTATCTGATGTTTTATGTTACAACTCCCTTTTTTTGGGAAAAATAACACCCGCTGGACTATCGCGGGAGCATCCAAACAGCACCCTTTATCCCTTTTTTGTCCATCTCCCGCCCAGCTCTCAAGAGCTCATACATCTTATCTACAATAACTGGCTCAGAACTGTGCAAAGTACAGTTTTGGAAGGGACACACCTCTCTGCAAAGACGTTTACCCAGCGCAACAAGCATGAATCGGGCCATTTGCGACGTGCAAAATGCACTTTCCCATGTACCAAACCATTTTTGTGATTCGATAAACTATTTACCGAATCGTAAAAAGGGATTGCGACTCGCAATGAGGAAGGGGCGTTCCCTTTCTAATTGCTACTCGCAGTCCCATGTATGATTGTTTTGTGACTGCGAATGCGGTCGCAAAACAATCGCAGTTAGCACCAGTGTCACACTGGTGCTAACCCATTCGCAAACGGGAATGAGTCCCCATGGGCCTTTGTGAATGTCAGTAAAAAAAAAAAATCAGAGCAGGTAGTGAAAAGTGCCTGCTCTGAAAAAATTTAACAAAAACGTTTCATTTTTTTTGTTTTTGAAATGCATCTTGTTTTCCTTTAAGGAAAACGGGCTGCATTTAAAAAAAAATATATATACTGCTTTATTTAAAAGCATTCACAGACATGGTGGTCTGCTGTCCCCAGCAGGCCACCTTCCCTGTGAGGGCCGCCATTCCCAAGGGGGTTGCAAATTGCGACCTACCTCATCAATAATCATGAGGTGGGCATTTGCGACCCCGTTGCGAATCGCAAATAGTGTTATTGACACTATGCAACATATGGTTTTGCAACTTGCAAATTGCGAGCCGCTCTGACTCGCAATTTGCAAGTCGCAAAACTAAACGTTGGTACATGTAGCCCTATATTCCTAGCTGAGAACTTTCCCCAGGGTAACAGGTGAGTGTAGTAGGCTATCTGGAGGGACTAGTCAGTCCACCCACCTGGAACCAATTCCTCCCCAAGCGCTAAACTAGCCAAACCCTGGGCTGTGCACCAGTGGGTGCCGGTGTACTCTTGGGGCATTTGGGGTCCCCCCTCACATGACCCAGCTGGTCACATGCATAACACTTACGTGGGGGACCCCCTCCCATGGGTTTCCCTTTGGAGAACCATGGCTTCTTTTCACTGGGGGGCTGGGAATCCTTACCCTGGGACTCAGTTTGGGGCCCTTTAGAGTACTCCCCCTATTTACCCTTACCCCCCTTTCTTCTGAGACGGACCCTGCCCACCCTTGGCGTGGTCTCTCCCATACCTCTTGTGGACCCTGGTGCTTCTCCCATAGAAAATAAATGTGTATTTAAGAGTCTGAGCATGGACTGTTCTCTCTTGTAACTTCTCTTCCCAAGGCAACAGCTGAGCATATTCGGGTGTGGGAAGAGACTCACTTGTCCACTATAACCTTTTGTAAGGGCAACCACTGTTATTACTAGGGTGTGGGCAGAGATTGGTCCCCCTGCACGTTGTGTAGGGGGACCAGCCTCTCTGCACAGACTTCTCTATTGGATGAATGTGTGCGTCGTAGGGTATGGAGAGGGACTAGCCTCTCTGCTATGACCCCTCCCCAAAATGACAGATGTGCATACTATTGTGAAGGGAAGGACTGGCACTGGCACCTCTCCAATAGGTGTGCTTAGTAGGGCGTTTGGAGAAGCTGGCCTTTCCACTGAGACTTCTTGGGTGACAGGAGTATGTAGTTGAGCATGAGAAGAGACTGAACTCTCTGCTGAGGATAACTGTCTGCATAATAGAGAGTGGGGAAGTGCTGGCTTCCCCACTCAGATGTCTCCCCAGGATGACAGGTGTCCATAGTAGAGTGTGGGGAAGGACATACCTCTCTGCTGAGACCTCTCTCTTGCACAATGGGTGTGTATAGTAGGACGTAGGAAGGGACTGGGCTCTCCGCTGACACCTGCTATCTTGGACAATGAGTGTGCGTGGTACGGTGTAGAGAGGGACTAGCCTCTCTGATGGGATCTCTCCCTTGGACGATGGGTGTAAGGATCTGGGTTCTGGTTGCAGTAAACCTCCACACACACTTTTTGCCTGGTTTTTAGATGCTACTTTGACTGAAGTGCACTGGGTTCCTGCTAACCAGGTCCCCAGTTCCATAGTCCCTTCCCTAAAACAAGGCACCTGGTAAATGGTAGACCTTGTTCCTAGGGCATGGGTACTGAAAAGGGCCCCTCAGAGCTGCAGCACAATTTGTGCCACTCTGAGGGACCCAGCACCCACCTTACACAGACTGCCATTGCAGGCTGTGTGACAAGGTGCTTCCAAAATTGAAAACACAACATGGCACACAGCCTGTGTGCCATGTCCCCTGACACTGCAGGTAATATATGTAAGTCACCCCTCTAGCAGGTCTTCCAGCCCTAAGGCAGAGTGCATTATGTTACATGTGCGGGCATATCTGTCTGCATGAGCAGATATGCCCCTGCTATGTCTTTGTCGATTCTTCGACATAGTAATGGATCAGGGAAGGCATTTTAAATGCATGTGCTGGACACTGGTCACTACGAGTTTCCCACGAACATGATGGCTTCTCTGAATATAGGGATGCTTGCTATCAAGCATCTCAGATTAATAAACCCTCACTGACATCAGTGAGGGATTTATTAATCACTGCACCCAGAGGGCACATTAGAGGTGCACCCTGAAATCTACCAGCTACTAGTGGGTTCACTGACTGGTCCTGACCATTTCAGCCACCATAGAAGTGTTTCAGACCCACCAAGGTGAGAGCCAGCACTCTTGAGGGCCAGAGGCAAAAACCAGCACTTGGCAGGGGTATTATCACCACACCCAGGCAGGAGAGACATTCCAGGGCGGGAAGCTTCAAAGGCCTAGCTGCCTTTGTAATGTGACCCAGGTCTCTCCAGATGGTGGCGATGACCAACCCCCCTGTCCTAAGCCCACATATGGCTGGAGCGCAGGCAGGAAAATTAGGCAGGTATGGAGGAGTGTCCACTTCATGCCAGTCCCCCCCAAGATGGATGAGCTGAAGAGGGCAATACTTTTTTCAATTCCTCCATCTTGTTTGGAAGGAATTAGGCGATTAGGGTTAGGGTTGTGCCCACTTCCCAGCAGAAGTGGTCATTGAAAAGGTGTAGTCACCCTAAAGGCTGGACGCCCATTGGCTACCACCTGGCACTCCCTGTAATGCCCCTAAATTGAGTATTTAGGTGGCATCCCTGAGCCCTAGAACTCCGATCCTGATGACCTACGAAGACGAGGACAAAGAAGAGTTGCACCCACAGAAGAGGAAAAGAATAAGCAGCCGACCAGCCCAGACTGCCTGCTGACCTGAAAGGACTTTGCCCAACAAGCCAACTCGTCCTGCCTTCAATAAAGACTCAAGTCTCCTGTGAGCAGCTGACCTGCTCTGCAACAAAAACTTAAAGAAAAAGACTCTGCATCTGCTGGAACCCCAAACACCCGACACCTGAAGTGACCACTGCACCTGATGTCTATGACCTGAGGTGAAGCCAACCAAGAGTGCCAATCTGGTTCCCTAGCTGCCTGGAGACTGAGTACAGTATGGTCTCATACATCTTGGACTCACCCAAAGTGCCTGCAGCCTCTGCACGCAGGCCCCCACAGTCCTGTGGTGAGAGAAAACCAGACACCTCCAGCAACTAAAGCACCCATCGTATTTGACCCCATCTGAGGTGGGCCACAGGTGCTAAGGACGTACCCCAGCTCCAGTGAGCTCGAGTCCAACCTGGGTCCCGTCTGCTGGACTTCCCGATGATGCCTGAAGCCTCAACACTCAGGACCTCCTGACCGCACCTGCTTCTGACGCCTAAGGACACCACTACATCCGCCACCCCTGTGCCCTGGAGAAAAGGACCAAAGGTGCACCTAAGTCCCCGAGCACCCCCAGTCTACAACCTACTTGTTTGTTGTCCCCAACTGGTTTCCTAGCCAGAGCCTGCAGCCTGTTCTTCATGAGAACCAAACTCCCACAGGAAACTATTGGGCACCTGATGCCTTACTGCACCCCTGCTGCTCGATCACTGCTCGGTGTGCTGGTGTGGTTCTAATCAGTGCCCAGTAGTTATTTTAACTCCCTGAGATTGGCTTTGTATGTCATTGTTAACCCTGTGTTTGCTGAACATTGTTTCCCTCCATAGGTCAACATTGAAGAAGTCTGAGAATTGCTCTGTGTTGTTTTTTTAAACTGAAAAGTATTCATGCTTAAAAAACTCCTTACCTGATTATGAAGTTTTGGGGTTTGAAAATATATAAACAGAAGTGTTATTTTTCTACCTTGGTCTTGGATGTATTCTTTGAGTGTGTGTCTCATTTCTTGCCTCTGTGAGTACAACAAATGCTTGCCACTCCCCTCTGATAAGCCTAACTACTCGCCCACACTGCCTCAAAATAGAGTATTAGACCTATCTCCTTTTGCCTCTGCAAACCAATTGGGGACACACTGGACTCTCGACACAGTGTACTTCTTTTTAGTACACCATATAGAGAGCCAGCTTCCTATAATGGGTGTGCATAGTTGGGTGTATGGGGAGACTGTCCTCTCTGCTACGACCTCACTATTGACAAAGATTTGTGGGTAGTAGGGTGTGGATAGGGACTGATCTCTCTGCTGAAACCTCTATTTTGGACAACGGGTGTGCATAGCAGGGTGTGTTTAGGGACTAGTCTCTCCACACAGACCTCTCCGTTGGATGACAGGTGTGCAAGATAGGGTGTGGAGTTGGACTGGCCTCTCCACTGAGACACCCTCCCAGGGTGACAGATGTGTGTAGAGAAGGACAGGTTTCTCCACTGACATCTCTCCCCTAAATGATAGGTGTGCATAGCAGGGTTTAAGGAGGGACAAGCATCTCTGTTGAGACATCTCTCTTGGATGACAGGAGTGTGTAGTAGAGTTTGCTAAGAGACTGGCATCTGTGCTGAGACCTCTCCCTAGGGTGACAGGCATGCATAGTAGGGTGTGGGGAAGGATTGATATCTCCACTGAGAGCTCTGTGGTGGAGAACAGTAATGCGTAGTAGAGTGTAGAGAGGGACTGGCCTCGCTGCTGAGACCTCTCCCCAAAGTGAAGGATGTGCGTAGTAGAGTGGGGGAGGTACTGGTCTATCCACTGAGAACTCTCCCAGTGTGATGTTGTGCATAGTAACTTGTATGGAGGGACTGATCTTTCCATTGAGACATTTGTCTTGGATGATGGGTATGTGCAGTAGGGTGTGGGGATACCCCTTCCCCAGGTGATGACATGCCTAGTGGCATGTGGTGATGGACTGGCCTCTCCAGTGGGACGTCTTTCTTGGGTGACGGATGTTAGCACTGGGGTGTGGGGAGTGACTGGCCTCTCCGCTGGAACTCCTCCCCAGGGTAACCATTGTGCATAGTAGGGTGTGGGGATGCACTGGCCTATTAACTGAGACCTCTCTCTTGGGCGATGTGTGTGCATAGTATGTTATGGAGAGGGACTGGCCTCTCTGGAGACCTCTCTCATGAATGATGGGAGACACCCCTCCCAGGATGACAGGCGTGCATAGTAGGGTGTGCG
The DNA here is from genome assembly GCF_031143425.1 of Pleurodeles waltl. Lineage (NCBI taxonomy): Eukaryota > Metazoa > Chordata > Amphibia > Caudata > Salamandridae > Pleurodeles > Pleurodeles waltl. The sequence continues at coordinate 59,395,224 of NC_090441.1, forward strand.
AAGGGACTAGTCTCTCTACTAAGACCCCTCCACAGGGTGACAGATGTGCATAGCAGGGCATCAGAAAGCACTGACTTGTCTGCTGAGGCCTCTTTCTTGGATGATGGGTTTGTGTAGTAGAGTGTGGAGAGGGAATGTGGTCTTTGCTAAGATCTCTCTCTTGGATGACAAGTGTGTGTTCTAGGTTGTGTGGAGGGACTGGCCTCTAATTCGAGATTTCTCTTATGGATAAATTGTGTGCATAAAAGAATGTAGGAAGGGACTGGCCTCTCCACTGAGACCTCACTCCAAGGTAATGGGTGTATGTAGTATGTATGGGGAAGAACTGGCATATCCACTGAGCCCCCTTCCCATGGTGAAAGGTGTGCGTAGTATGGTGTGGGGAAGCACTGGCCTCTCTGCTGAGTCCTCTCTCTTGGGAGACAAGTGAGTATAGCAGGATATTAGGAAGAACTGGCCTCTCCACTGACACCTCTCTCCCTGGCAACAGGTGTGCATAGCAGTATGTGGGGAGAGACTGAACTACCCTTTTTTCCTTTGCAATTCCACAAAAGTCTTGCCAGAGTTTCCTGCAAACTCCTGCAAGATTTTTTAAATAGAATTTACAATTTGCTTGATCACACTACTAATGCCTCATAGACCTCTTCTAAATTAGTAGGGGAACAGAAAGCCTTTACCTCCTGCATTTTTCACCATGTTCAGCAATGGCAGCCATTTCATTTAAAAAAAATCTTTTTACTGAGTTTTAGAAACATGATAAAGTTGACAGTATAATATGATATAATCACAGTTTTCCATACAGGACTAAATTGTCATATGTAGATTTAATGTCCAGCATTTAAGTACTGTTGGTATAATATGTGCGTCACGTGCTTTTGCATAGGATCAGGGGCCTGTTGAATCTGTGCAACAAAAGGTCTGGTGTATAAACTGGGGTAGTGGCGGGCGGCGGGATACATTGTGCCTGATAAATCTGAGACAAAGGTAATGTGGCTGTCTGGGTAGGGTCTACTGGTGAGGAAGATGTACTGCATTATGTTGTAAGTATGTGAAGATGAAGAGGCGGTGGTGGGCAGTGGTAAGTAAGGAACAAGTTCAGGGTAGCTATAGGGGGAGATCATTTTTCCCTGCGAGAGAAAGGTAGCCCATCATTTGTGGAGACCGCAAACCTCTTGACAGCGAAAGGCTTCTTCCTCCGCCGCTCACCATTTATGAACCGCTCCTTACCAGGCACCCAAGGGGGTGGCATTGGGAGGGCCAGTGCAGGCTAAGAGATCATTTGGCAAGGAGGAGTGCCAGGGAGGTGAAATGAGAGCATATTTTGTATTGCTTGTGAAAATTTATAATGCCAAGTGAGCATGCTGCCCATGTGTGGATATTGGTGAGCTCCGTTACCTGGCGTAATATGTCATGTACCTTCACCCAGAAATGGTGCAGGACTGGGCAAGATCAAGTCATATGTTGTAGGTCTGTGCCTGTAGTCTTGCACCAGCTTGAGGGAGGAAACAATTTATTTAGGACGGAGTGAGGTATGCTCAATATAGTATGAAGATTGGAAGATCTTTGAATCAGGAGTTATAGGGGACCTGCTGTGGGAATTCCAAGGCAGTCCTCCACTCTTTATTGTGTAGTGCATGCCCAAACTCCTCCTCCCACTTGTGTCGGAGTGTATCTAGGGAAGGCATTGTTAATTTGAGTATTGCTCTATAATGCCAGGTGAAAAGTTGCCGGCCGGCCAGGGCCCATTGCAAGTATTGTTTGTAATACAGAGTGTGGTATGGGTTCTCTTCCATAGAATTCGGCATGTGTGAGTGAGTTGTCGATGAAAGAGGAATTGCCCTATGGTAGATCATAGTCTGTCACTAACTGGTCAAACAAGAGGAGCTGACCATTTAGGAAAATATCCCCAACCATGATGGCTAAGCGTTCTGTCCAGGGGGTCAGGTCGCATCGTGTATAGGACCCAGAGAATTTAGGACCAACCAGGTGCAATGCAGGAGCATATACAGTGTTTCCAGGGACATGTGGTGTATTCTTGACATTCCTGCCCGAGCCACCACCACGTGTAGGGGCGGCAAAGAGGGAGGCACAGTTTTTTTAGAATAGGAGGTGATGGATCACTGGGGAGGAAAGTATGCCATTCGCATTGCAGGTCTCTCCGACATGTCCAGTGTGAGAGCCATTGTACTTGTGCCACCAGAAAATATGCTTCAAACAATGGGGCTCCAAACCCTCCCCGGTCCATCGGGAGCTGTAATTTACAAAGGGCCACATAGGGTCACTCATTACCCCAGATTAGGTCTCCTAGGAAAGAGTCAAGCTCCTTGAAGAAGGAGAGGGGGGGATTATAGGGAGGTTAGTAAAGTAGGAGAGCAGGCGGGTAATAAAATTATTTTTGCTTGTGCTATTTTGCCTAACAGGGTCAGAGGCAACGAGCACCAGAAATGCACTTGTGATTTGATGCCCATCAGATTCACCCATAGGTTCCCATCAAATTTGGCAGTATGCTATAGTCGAATATCCAAGTTTGGATCGTGGTGGTTGATCAGGGTGTAGTGGGTGTATTGCTGATTTTTCCCAATTTACCCAGAGTCAGGCAGCCTCAGCAAACTCGTCTAATATATTGTGAAGCGGGGAAAGGTCAGCAGTAATGTCCTGTAAGTAGATAAGGAGATCTTTGGCATACTGGGACACCACGTGCATCCTGTCCTCCAAGAGTATTCGCCAGTGATAACGCGTCCAGCCCTTATAAATTACCTGTACCTGGACACGTTGGAGGTCGGTGAATCTTTTAACCGAGTCGGGCTCTCCTCATCCTAAAATAGTCGAGTCGCTCAGATCAATAATCAATAACTATTGTAGTCGGTAATCAATACTCAATTAATAGATCAATATAGCACATCAGAAATCAATAACAGTTGGTATTTCGGCGCATGACCTTTCAGTCAGGAATAACCACACCAGTTTATTAAAAGTTAGTGAATTTATTTCCCTATATTAACAAAGCTAGCACGATATATATATGTCTCAAAACCAATTGATATATGTATATGATCATTACTAGCTGTCCATAACGGCGGAAGAAACGCAATCTACTTAAAATCTGAATAATGATACACTCTGTTATCGCAATGCAAATCACCAATATGACTAACTGTATTTGACTAATTGCATACATTGGTCAGCATAACAAGATTTCAATTTAGCATGGTACATTGAATGAATACCTCGACTAACCTCTAATTAGCATCGGCATGTGGGGCTTCATGCAAAACTAATTTAGTCAACACAAATTTGGAAAACTTCTAGCTAGGACCCTATCAAAATTAGCAGTTGGTACCTAAAAGGAAAACACAATGCATAATACATTTATCCTTTCATATTTACCAAATACAATCAGCATTCAAGAAAAGTCTTTGTCCTTCAGGTACCGGTTGATCAGCATGGGGCAATATTTCAAAGGGGCAAAGTTAAGGGCAAGATTCCTTGCAGCGGCAAGGAGAATGGGGCAAAGTTACTGCATGGGCAAGACGGGGCAAATCAAAGTTAAAGTCTCTAGGGTGAGAATTCTTAAAGTCTCTTTCTCTCAGATAGAGAAAAGGGCATCAGGGTGTCGTCCAAAATGGAGTCTGGCATCAGGCTTCAAACTGGCATCGAGGAAAAAATGGCTGACTTCTCTTTGTCCGGTGGGTTTAAGTAAGAAACATTCCAAATTCTGCAGGGTCTTCCATTGGAGGGTTCATAGGTTGGCTTCAAATTGTCCAATCAAAATTGTCTTTTACTAGCGCTCATTTATGCATACACTGTCCTTGGAGCCTTGGAACACAAATTGTAACATGGTTTGCCAATTATATGTACCTTCATTGTCCGCACCTGCAGAGACTGACCTTGTATCAAAGGGGATGAAACCGGCCTAGTACGAAACCTTGGAGATAAGTGTATCAGCCAGCTCTACTGGAAAAATACAACTTCAAGCAAGAATATATGTTTCATTAGTTCAAGGAAAAAAAAACACGCAGTTAGAATTTGAAACCAGGCAACTAGGCCAAAGCCTGTACTAAATTTAAGCTAAGCAAAACAGTTCTCAAACAAGAAATCATGGCATACATTTGCAATATGACGGATTACTACATTTTCAATACATCATGATTAATAAAGCTCGTTTACAATGATGGCGAACTACCCCGAGGGCACAATTTCCCTCGTACATTATTTTCTTTACTAAAATCACACTTCATTATATGTTTTGATTACACGATATGTATGAATATATGTCGGACCTTCCTTTTCTGCGTCATCACCAGTCACAGCCCTCGCGATGTTAGCATGCAGCAAGAGGCTCAATCGCAAGCACGAAGAGTCATGGTGAAAGGGGGCACCCCTGCCGAGTTCTCCTGCTCCCCTAAAATGGGCGGAGATAAGGTGCCCCAGGAGGACACGGGTTGATGTAAAGAAGTCGAGTATATGCGAGAAGCTATTGACCTACTCCAAATTGGGTCAAGACCTGGGAAAGATAGTGCCATGTTAGTGAGTTAACCTCCTTTTCCAGGTATTATATCAGACAAGCCGTTCGTGGGTAATGCCCCTTGACCCGATCTTGTATGTGAAACAACCAGCGAATATTTTGAGAAGTGCTGTGTCCTGGGACAAACCCATTCTGGTCAATGTGGAAGAGATCTGGGAGTAACCGGGCGTAGCGGTCTGCGAGTATTTTGCCTAGTATTTTATAATCAGCTCCCAGGATATCAATGGGACAATATGATGATGATTGGGTCAGTTTTCTACCTGTTTTGAGAATTGACACCAGGAGTGACTCCTGGAGTGATTGAGGAAGTTTGCCTGCAGTGAGTGGCACTTCGTACATGATGGCCAGTTTGGGCGCAAGCAGTGAAGAAAAGGTACTATAATATTCAAGTGGTAGGCCGTCAAGTCCTGGAGTCTTTGCGGGCTGAGTCCCCGATCACCTGTACTACATCTTCTGTAGTTATTTTATCATCCAGGGCAAGTTTAGTTGCCGTTGGGTTGTGAGGTATTGTGATTCCCACAAAAAATGCATGGGGAGGCCAGATGGAGAACGATATAATGTGGGGTACAAAGTGTGAAAAAGGTGCAGTATGTCCTCCTGGACGTAAATGGTGGTGTCAGAGGGTGTGATCAGCTCTGTAATGGGAGCAGGATTGGAGGCATGTCGTACTAGCCAGGCTAGAAGCCAGCCAGATTTGTCTCCTTCCCTGTGAAAGTTTGCTGCATGGGCTATAAAATAAAATTATTCCATGTGTACATGATGTTTTCGCAGTTGTTAGTTGTGGGATCTTCCCAGGGCCTTGATCTGCCACCTTGCTGAATTGGACAAGGCGTTTCTCGGCTTCCATTTTTTCATTGACTATGGTCCTATATACACCTACCATCTGTTGTTATGACTCTGTCATCCCATTTCAAGGGGGCGCTGTAAGGGGACTGTCAGAAGCCTGGGAATCACCTTGAACACTTATCTAGAGTCCCTTGCTGACTCCCCTTTGTTTCTCTTTTCGCCATGGTATGCTTTTGTAGTATTGTATTTGCTTCCTGGGACTGCAAATCCCATAATGCACAGCCTGGTAGTCAGGAAAGCCTGGATTCTGTTTTACATTGTTTTCTATGGGAGAAGTCCAGTTGCTCCTTTTTACTGGATTCTCTCCTCCAGGACTTGCGAGTGTCCAAAACTATACACACCTGAGACCTCTCCTGTGCAGCCCAGTCATGTAATTCCACCTGGGGTTTTCTGCAGTTTGGAACTGCTTATAAGCAGCCATTTCCTCAAGATACTTGTCATGCATTGGAGTTCGATTCTTTTGTGTTACGGACCCTTTATCGGATGGTGTTCCAGTCTTGTTCATGTTCTTTTCCAGCCTGAACCTGTTTCCTGTTTCTCTGCCCTGCTCCTGATTGTTTCAGCCAGAGTCTGCTCCCTATCTCTTAGCCTTGTACCTTTTTGTTTCTTCCAGAGCCTGCTCCCTGTTTCTCTGTCCTGTTCCTGCATTGTTTCAGCCTGAACCTGCTCTCTGTTTCCCAGTCCTGTTTACTGCTTGTTCCCACTCCCTGTGTTCCAGTCCTGTATTTGCTTGTTCCAGCCAGAGCCTGCTCACTGTTTTCCAGTCCTGTCTCTGTTTGTTCCAGCCACAAGTTTGCGCCCTGTTTTCCAGTCCTAGTCCTGCCTTTGCTTCAGCCTGAGCCTGTTCCCAGTTCTTGCCTCTGTCTCTTAGTTCGTCCCTTCTGTTTCTGTTTCCTCTCAGTATTTGTGTCTGGTAAGAGTTCTGTCAGTCTTCACCAGTGTATAAGTGTCCTCCTTTGTACTGGGGTTGGCTCCTGTTTTCCAGGAGGCAATTCCAGCCCCCATCTTTGTCTAGTGTCATACGTTGTCTTTCGTGCCTAATAGTGACAGTGTGCTATTGCTGTTTTTCCAGGAATCACCACTGTGTTTCTAGCTGGACCCACAAGAGCTTGTATTGTGTATGTAAGTACTATCCTGTTTGTGCTCTAGGGTCCAGATACAGAATCACTTCTGCTGCCTCCTTTCTATGGGGCTGGAAGGGTGACTATCTGTAGGAGCAAACTGCACAGAGGCATTGACATTCCCTGTCACTGTGGGAGGTTCTGCGCCTTACTCTGTGTACAACCCCAGCGTGTTTGTCCATTAGTAATCAGTTCACTCAAGGGTTGCTCTGCTTTTACTTTCCTGTGCCTGTCCATAGCTGTCCTTTCCGTGTATGCCTTTAGCTGCTCTTCTGCCCCTGTACACTACCTCTTTAGGATATTCAGTGACCTCAAGGGGTGTCCCAACCAGAGTCCTGATCAGACCCGCCCGAATCCATGACAGTTGTATGCAGTAGCTCCCCATTACTACATTAAAAGCATCAACATTCTTATGAAGGAGGTGTTGTGGCAAATATGGGTGCCTTGTTTCTCCCAAAAGACTGTGTTGTCATGGCAATTGCGTTGAAGTTCCCATGTGGGGATCGGTGGGCTGGGGGACGTCCACCAAAGGTCTATAAAGTGAGCCTTGTGAACCGAGATCACTTGGCCCAGATAATTGGAGCGATGTAGGAGTGGAGTCAGTGAGGTTGAGCATAGGAAGCCATCAAGGTGCACGTGGAACCCATGAGTTATGGAGTAGAATGAGTAAAGTTTGTTAGTGGGATTAAGTAACCACCAGGCATCCACAAAGACCATTGTTGTGTCCAGCTGCATGGGCGTGCTGTTTGTGCAGGGTGGGGGGGAGGAGCGGGGATCTGTTGAGGTGGAGACCAACAGCGCAGTTCTAGTCCCCTCCAAGGATCAGGGGAAAAATAGTTTAGTGGGCGAGGATGGAGGAGAGGGCATCCCGGAAGTCTCCCTGATCAGAGTTAAGGGCATGGATGCTGCCTAATAGCAAGGGGTGACCATCGAGGCGCTCTTCCAGGAGATCATAGTGGCTCTTGGTGTCAATGTTGGTGGCCAGGACTTGATAAGGAACTCCAGGTCTGCAGAGTAAGTAGTTGTGTAAATGTGTCCTCTTGAGCATTTGCCTAAGCATTCTAGCTCATCTTCTGCGATGAGAGTTTCTTGTAAAAAGCACTATGTGAGCATGCTGCCTCCTGACGTAAGAATATATTGCGTATCTCTTGCGCTAAGTGTGCATGCCCGCACATACACTGTAAGGAGATGAAGTGTGTCATGGGAGAGCTGCATATTGAGTGGGAAGTGCAAGGGTCATTGGGAAAGGTGGGATCTTCGCTCTGCTTGACAGTACCAGGACCCTGCCTACTTTAAGCCAATAGGGTAGGTGTTGTAAGCCCGCCACATTGATGTTGGGGTGCAGTAGGAGTGTCTGGTATGGGATCAACAAGAACTCGGTGAGTCGAACAGGAAGGGCCTACCATAACTACGGTGCACCAAAAAAGAGGGCCTGATTTAGATGTTGGTGGTAATGGTCCCGTCGTAAACTTTTTGATGGGAAACCCACCAGCCACAGTGATGGTCCACCCGCCATATTTAGATGTCAGCGGGAGCATAGGCGAAAGACTCCCAATGGTCTGCCGTCAGCGCAAATAATCTTCATCTGTGTCAACAGCACCATAGACTACAGCGGCCAACAGTGGGACTCCAGCCACTTTTACTGCTGAACCAATCACTATATGCAGTCCCGCCAACGCAATTGTGGTGGCTAAACCTCCACACCTGAGTTGGCAGATTGGCAGCTATATAAACACAAAACTCACCCTTTGAACGCTTTCCACATATCCTGCTGCCATGAACCCGCTGCTACCAGTTCTCCCATTGCTGGGCCAGGTCCAAGATAACAATCAACCCCATTGTTGCCAGAACAGAAGGTAAGTCACGTGCATTCCTGGTACCCTCTAAGTTGTAGCTGCATAGTAACACTGGACTTGTGCGTGGCTCAATAATTTATGTACACACCATCATACTGTGGCGCAGTGCTGAAATGTGTAATGTAGAAGCCTGCAAATGTATCAGAACAGAGCTCAAGATATAGGCAGCACCCACCAATTTTGTATACACTGCCTACATGGCAATGGACACCTACACAAAAAGTCTCAACAATCACAAATAGAAATGTGTCCAGAAAGGTGTGTGCAAGAATGTACCCAAAAGATCATGTGCCTGATTCACACAGTAAAGTTATACTTTTGGTCTAAATTTAGACCAAAAGTGTAAGTTTACGATTTTCAGGTATTCACAAAAGTAAGTTATGAGTAGAATCTTTGCGTCCACACTCGTAGCGGATCATCCACACTTAGGCGGATCATCCGCACTCTGGCCGGATTGTCAACATTCGGACCGGATCATCTTGGGGCAGATCATCTACAATCGGGCCATATGAGGCACAAATGCATACTGACACACCTGTGTAAGTGTCTACCATCCCCCACCCAGCTCCAGCTGAAACACCTCAGCCCACACTCAATCCCAGCCTTGCTGAACACATAAAAGCAAAGCTGCCACAAACAAAACCCCTTCAGACCTTTCACCATGTCGCTAAATGTGTTTGTCGGTTTGCCCCTTGCTATGCGACAGGATGATATGAGAAGAAGGAGGAGGTAGAGGAGTAGAGGGGATCTTAAGACAAAGGATAAACCTCTTTGGAATGTCCAGCCAAGATGTCATGGCCAGATACCGTTTTCCCCCTGACATCATCTTGGAGATGTTGTGATGTTTTGTGAGTGGGAGCAGCTCTCCATTTCTTTGCTATGGGGTCATTCCAGAGGGTCTCCAGTGACCTTGTGGGAATCTCCCAGGCAACCCAGTCACGATGCCTGCATGAGGTGCTAAGCTGCATCAAATGGAGAGCCCATTGCCACTTACAAATGCCCCATACGCTGGCCAGAAGGCAAAGGTTAGAGAGAGACTGGTACTTCATTTCCCGCTTCCAACGTTTGCTGAGTGCAATTGATTGCACTCATGTGGCTCTTCAGCCACCTTGCCACAATGCACACATCTTCTGTCACAGACACCACTGGTACTCCTTCTACATGCAGAGTATCAGTGATACCAGTAGCAGCTTTATTGATGTGCGTGCAGTGTTCCCAGGCAGTACCCATGACAGCTATGTATTTCGCAGGTCACCTCTTGCCCGGCGGATGGCAGCGGGAGAATTTGGCAACATGTGGTTACTAATTAAGTACCAAGCACCACACAAGTAGGATATGTATAATTGTGTTTGTACATGTGCACAACCATTAGATAACACTAATCCTCATGCCACAGTCATGCCCCCAACAGGCACAGTATGTACCATTTCATACCATATGTTCTACACAGATGCATGAGGGGCTTTTATTTACAAATATCACTCTATTTCCTTCCTCAGGTGAGGCTGCATATGCACTTTCCCCTCATCTCCTCACACCATACATATGTGCAACCACTGAATCTCAGCAGAGATACGATAGGGCACACAGATGTACATGAGCCATGAATGACTGCAGTTTTGGCCTCCTGAAGTCAAGATTCGGATTGTCTTGATCATATGGGGGGGTGCTGCTGTACTCCCATCAAGTTGTGTGCAAGATTATAGTAGCCTGTTGTGTTTTGAACAACATAGCATTAAATCATGGCTTGCATATACCTCTGGACCCTCAGCTAGGGCTGAATCTGGGCTACCGGGCCATTGTCCAAAACAGAGGGCAGGTAGGCAGGTGCGTGACCAGCTGGTTGACACTTTTTTCACCTGAGCAACATGTTGTGTCATGGTCTTCATGTGGTTTGCAGTCTGTTGTCCGTGAAGATTGGTGGACTCGTAACACTCTGTCTGATGTCCGCATGCAACAGCTGTTCCCATCATGTGCACATTTCATGGACTAGCATGGACAATGTCTCTTAGGGCTTCCTTGACTCTGGGAAACAAATGTCTGCATGTGTGAGACCTCCCTGGACAGTGTCACAAGAGGGCTTTGCATAACAAAGGGCCTAGCCCATTGGGGTAAAGGTGCCACATCAGAGCGTGAGTACCTGTAACTTAGTGGGAATTCCTGCTATGAGATTTCACAGTGTAGTGATCGTATCCGATGTGCAATGATTGAGGGGCCTCTGCCACTAGTGTGTAGGTCTTGAACTTGTCCACGCTGGTAAGGGGAGTTATTGGGCTATTGTCAGGGGGGCAGGAGGGGCAGGTTTCATTACTGTGCTTCGGTTCAGAACTGGCACAGCAATATGTGCCCCCAGTTTCAAAGCAGCAATCTTGCATGATCCACACACTTACGTTTACTGTTTCTGTGTTGGGGCTTGTGTGACAAACTTGCGAATGCTGCTATGGCTTCCCAGTCTTGCTCTGTACCTCTGGTCCTTGGTCAGGGATTGATATCACTACCTGCGCCTAGTTTGGTGATGCAGTACAGTTTTCTTAGATTTAAGCAAGATATTTTGACCACATGTACCACAATGCAATGTAAAGTGCCAAACTGTGCTGGGAAGTGCTGTAGTGTAGAGTATATCTACAAAACCTTCCCTTCCTCCCTTAGTATTCCTGCCCTTCATACACATTTGCATATGTAGCACGTGTCTTTTTGTTTTCTTCCGCTCTGATTTAAAATTCTACACTCCACATGCAGAGCATTCGCAACCACATGCAGATCCTACTCTCGGCGTGTGGAGTGCATGCTCCGGGTGTGGATAATCTGCCCTCGGGGCATAGAATCCGGAGACGGGCCGGAACCAAATGATATTCAACAGGAAATGACACAGAGGAAATGCAAGGCAGGAAGTTCATGACAGGAAGTTACAGGCAGCCATTTGCTAGCCCTTCTGAGTCATCCTCACCTACAGACAGAATCCTCTTCCATCTTGCTGCTCTGTTCACCCTAAATGCCCCCAACATGGCTGAGGGAGTTGACGAGAGGGCGAATTGGACATTTTAGCTGGGGAAAGGGGGATGCTAGACTATTACCCTCAGCTTTATGGGGGCCCAAAGGACTAGCTGAGCAATGCAGTGCACGCCCGAGTCCGAGAGGTGACTGCACAGCAGGCACCTACCACCTGCGGGCCAGGACATGCCACAAGCACTGGGATGACCTGAAACATTGGGCCAGACTGAGGGCCCAAGATCTATTGGGACAGTCCTCCCAGCCTCACTTGCACCAACCCCGCCTCACACCTCTGTACAGGAGGGTCCTGAGACAGCCTGGCCGACCCTCCATGCCCAGATGGAGGAGATGGAGCAGCAGAGCTCTGGTAAGGACATGGGCGGAATACTGTGTTTGGTAGCATGGTGTGAGTGGTGACTGAGCTGTACCAACATGTCTCACATGTTACCAAGTACATAATCAGGTAAATTGCTGCAGCAGTGATAAGGCCAATGCCCCATGGGATGACATTGGAAGCACTGACCAAAGTGTATCCTGGGACTGGTAGTGTCATGAACACTACAAGGGAAATAACCTTCACTCTTGCTTTTATGTATAGACATGCAATGCCAGCACCAGGGCATTATCACTGCTGGGTGCAATGGCAAAGAGATGGTCCAGACACTGTCCAGTGAGGGGTCAAGAGGTCAAATGTCTTGTGTCGGATGCTGTAACATGCATGCTTTGTGTGTGTTTCATCAATGTAAAGTATTATTTCATGTATCTTGGAGTAATGGCTGACTTTGGAATACTTGTTTCACACATAATTATTCCGACATTTGCAAGGATAAACAAATGCACGTCTTCACAACAGTGGCTCATTTGATTTATGTAATATCTAGCTAGCTCAGCCAACTTTGCACATGTGCCATCTGGTGTACAGCACCAACAGGCAGTCTTGACCTGCCAAATGTGGCACATGCCATGAAGATTGGCTGATAGTTTCAGGGATCCTCCAATACAACAAGGGTTGGTTCTCACATGTACAGCCATTCAAGCATTTATGTGGAATCAGACCGTGCTACACAGCAGATCACCAGCAATTGTTTCAGACTGTCAAGCCTGCGTTTGACAGGGTGATCATAGACACATGCTTTGGGGCAGACGGCTCCGTCCAAAGTGTGTCCCATCTCCACTTGTAGACTGACTTGTGAATATGACTAGGTAGTGAGGACAGGAAACCCTTGGCCCAAATTACTTAGGTAAATTTGAACTTCTGTCCAGTCTTTCACACATACAGCTTTTATGGCCCTTGAGAATCTGCCCTAGATATTGAAATCTTGCTCAAGTCTTGTTAGGTCTTGCCGCTACAGAAGGATATACCACCCACAATTGCGACAGATATCAATGTGTGAGTTATGTCTTGACATCTGAGTGATCGTACACATACATTTGGAATCAAAGTCACCTGTAATTGATCAGTGAAATCAAAGAAGAGCAAAGTCAGCACTTGCTTCTTGTACTCATGTACCTTGCCTTGATTTTGACACCAACTACATAATGTTCTCACTTCTATTTCAGTGGCCTCAGCTGGCCCAGAAGACCAAGGAGAGGACCAAGGACTGACAAGAGCTTCCTGGGGACGTCGGTGGGCACGGCCTCTTTCATCTACAGAAGAAATAAGAGGAGTAGGGACAAGGAACATCTATAGGCAGGGGGAGTGTGCTCATCCCTACAGACTCAGCAGGCAATGACCGGGAGGAGGCTGTGGAAACTGTAGGGGGAGAGGGCCTTGACCTGGACATGTCTCGTCGGGGAGAGGATGTCGCCTCTCCCTTGGAAAGTGGAGAACTGGACCTACCGAAGGTATCCCCAGAGGGGGACATTTCTACACCTGGGCCTGCCTCTGACCCCTTCCTACCACATGGAACCCTAAATCCATTGGGGCACCCAGCTGCCACCCCTGCCACCAGTCCCCCTCCAAGTGCCTGCCTCAGTCCCACAAGGAGCTCACATGTCCCCAACACTCACCATCCCTCATGTTCAACCCAAACCCCTCCTTGTGTTGTCACCCCTCTGGCTGCATCCCAGGAATGGATGTGGCATCTGAGTGGGAGCAAGGCCGATCCTCTTGGCTCCTACAGCTGATTCTTGAGTAACTGAGGATTCTTGAGGAACTGCGTAGGTCCTGAGAGGAGCATGCTCGTGTCAATGCCACCCTCACTTCTTTGGGTGCAGTCAAGATGGCTGTTCTGTCCCAGCATCCCTGCCATATCACCCTCCAGGTGTCTTCCTGTTCGTCCTCCCACTCTGTTTCCCCCCATGCCACTCATACCCCCTTGTGTCTCAGTCCCGTGGGGTGTCAGGTCCTCCAAAGGTCAGCCAAGAAGAGGCCACCACTGCAGAGGATCTGATTGTCATTGAAAAGGAGGATGGCCAGAATGACCTTTGACTGAACTTTTCCTTGGCCCCTTGTACATAGACTGATTTCCCTGAAGTGCCCTGACTTCTTTTTGCCCAACCCCCTCCATGTTCCCTGCCTCTACTCCGTGAAGAGTATCATTTGATTTTGTTTCTCCCTTCCCAATGGATGTTTTTTGTCTACATCACCATAATATTTATATAAAAAAATAGAAAACCAAAAAAGTGTGTTGTGTAGTGTCTGTGCTGGAACTAAAGTATGGGAGTATATGTCTGGAGTTGTTTAGCTATGCTTCCACATGACACAACTGTACACAGATGGTTCTAGTGATAAACATGTCTTTCCCATGTTGTTGACACAGAAATGGCCTACATCCACATTAAGCATTTAAACATCTTCAACTAATGCCCAACTCAATTTAAAAGTGTGATATGTCTTTAATTTTCATAGTGCTGTGCAAGCATATGTTACAGTGCCCATGGGGGATCTGGCTTGCGTCTTCTCAGTTTTGGTGGTGATGATTGTTCAATATGATGCATTTCCTGGGGTTCCTAGTTATAAGTGGGTGTGGTTCCTGTAAAGGTTGGGGGACTGCCTGGACAGGGGGTGTCTGAGCCTATACAGTGTGGGGGTCTGCCTGGATATGGAGTGTCTGAGCCTGTACAATGTGTGGGTCTGTCTGGAAAGGGGGCGTCGAAGCCGGTACAGTGTGGGGGTCTGCCTGGACAGGGGGTGTCAGAGCCTGTTCAGTGTGGGGGTCTGCCTGGATGGGGGTGTTGGAGCCTGTACAGTGTGGGAGTCTGCCTGGACAGGGGGTATCTCACCCTGTACAGGGAGAGGACGTGACTGAGCATTGGAGGGCATGTGCAAAGGGAGTGTTCCTGTTGTGGATTGTTGGGGCCCTTTGCAGGTTCCCTAACCAGGGGTTGTAGGTGAGATGGTGCTGGTAGATGCGTTGGCTCCCCTCCATGCATTGACTGTGAAGGATTTGGTATCATTTTGAGTATCCCCTCCACCATTTTCATAGGCAATGCTTGGTGTCTTGCACTCTCTACCCTCTATATGGCCATGATGTCATTCAGCCTCTTCCCCATGTCTTTCCAAAATGTATCCATCCTCTGCAATACCTGGGTCATTCTATGCACCAGCTGTGGGAGTTGGCATATGTCCAGCAGTGAGGCAGACATGTCAGCCAATGTACCCCTTTGTCACAAATGTCCTGCCACACATCTGACTGCTGCTGGAAAAAATCTTCCTCCCACTATCCTACATGGATATCTGTCCACCCTCTCTGCCTGGGACGGCCTCGGATGCGACCAGAAGATCCACAGGAGGGGGGGGATTAAGTGGGAGCTTGTGAGGAGTAGATTTGTGCCTCGGAGCTACCTGCTCCTGACCGGGGCTGGCATGCCCCTCAGATGTTGGAGAAAAGGCATGAGAGACACTGTCAGAGTAGGAGTGTATAGGGGAACCAACACGTCTGCCCTGAATGTGAGGGCTGTGAAGAGGTGAGCTTTGGGTTAGGGTGTGTGGGGATTGGGCAATCCTTTGGGGTGTAGGATGAGGCACCATGCCAACCACAGCAGATGTGGAATTTGTTGGTGAGATGCATGGGCCATCAAGAGTGGTCAGAGGATTGGCCATCACATCACTTGAAATCAGCCCCTGAACTTCCTCCTCCTCCTCCTGTGCTGTTCTGGCAGCTGTGAGGCACCGTGGAAGAGTAGTGGGTTCTCCCTTCGGACTGCCCAGCAGCTTTGGAATGAAGTGACATCATGGTTAAAGTTCTGCATGTATTATATGTGAGTATGCACACCTGACACACACATCACTGATCTTGTTGGGTACATGTTATACTCCAACTACAGAGTGATGCTAAAATGGTAATATATGCTCATCCCCTTCCACAAAGATTTGATTCTTGTTCATGGGTATGGTATCAATAGATTACAACACAATATGGCACACTTACCTGACAGACGGATGGCAGTGGGTTTGACTGCTGCAGCCAGTATGTCTCCTGCACCCCTGGATGGTGTCATCCGTATCACTGAAGTAGTCCTGGCAGCAGCTGTAATGTGACATACGTATCCATTACTGAGTGCAAAGGATGGTGGTGATGATTCTACATGTGCATGTCAGAGGTATGGACCAGTGATCTACAAGTTACAGGTAGTCCTCATATCAACCGGGTATCACAATTACAGGCAAACATGTATTTGGAGGTTACTGAGAACTATAGGACAGAAATAACTAGGGTGTCCTGCACTGGCTACATTTGGACACACCTACATCTTAATTGGCATCATGCGTCCTCCGTATGATGTGTTATCTGCAAATTTGTAAAGGGGTCTTCCAGAACATGCAGAGCTGGTTAATCTTTGCACATCAGATTTTGCCAGTACAATGACAAGTACATGTTTTATATACACAATTGTGTGAGGTGTCAGCCATTTCTGCTGTGCACTTTTCCTTTGGCCTGTGTTTCCAATGTATGTGGTATCTGCATGTGTGTGTCTGTGCTTATGTTTTTTGATGTGTCTGTGTTGGTATATGCTGCTTTTGCGTATTTTTGTGGGTGCATGTACATGTTTGCATGTGCTTTGGACAGGGCTGAGTTGAGGGATTTGGGTTTGGGAAGGGGTGTAAGTCTGGGCATGAGGTCGGGTGGATGAGAAGCTGCAGCTAATGAGGAGGCCAGACCCTGGAATTAACGCGGTAGGCCAGACAGCATTATCTAAAACAGTGGTTCTTGGCCAATAATGTATATATAATTTATAAAAAAACATAATAGTCTCAATAATGTATCATCTGGATAACTAAAGGGAAACCAATTTCACTAAAGGAAACAGAGCATCCTTCCGAAATTAAAAAAGGTTAACATATTTTATGAAAATGTATCAAGGCAACCACATACATAAATCAAAACAAGTAAGGTGTCCACGGCAAACAAGAACCAACAAAACCATATTGCAAAAATCAACTACATACAGCAATTTCAATCATGGTTTCCTGTATTCACAACAGAAGTTACCTAAATCAACCAAATGTCCATTCTTATAACCCAATTAATTTCAAAGTGTTATGTTGTTAGATTCACTTATTTATAGTCAATGGCGTTTTGAACCTCTAAAGGTTGAAAGATCTCATCAAGACCAACATATAGTTAGGACACCTATAAAAGAAAAAACAAGTTAAGGGGAGATAGAGGCAAATTTCATTGATGGTGTAAAACAAAGTAGTGCCAGGACATTGAATAATGTACCTACTTGATGAAAAAAAGGAAACCAGCACCTGTGTGAAATCACCACTAGTGTATAGTCAAAAACATATTCACAAGGGTCCTGACACTGCACAGGGTGTAAAACCATAGGAGGGTAATACCAAGTATAAGAACATCATACAGAATTTAAAGAGATGGGAGGGGAAAACTGTGGTTCCCCCAATTACTCCCTTCACAATATGATACCGTTCAGGAAACTAACCCGATATGGGAACTGTTCAATTACTGTGTAGAAAGAAATTACAAAACAGTAGAATGAAGAAGTATTACTATTGTGGCACAGATGAATCACAATAATAGGAAGGAAGCTCACCACTATATAGAATAATCCAGCTAGTGCTTGACATACACATGTGGTTTGAGCAACTCAAGTGGCACATATTGCCTTGATGGCACCATCACACAGGAAACAGGTTAGATACAATCTTCAGAACTTCCATACTATCAGAGTGCAAGTTGTCTTTGTAAAAGATTTGTCCATCCCAAGTGGGTGTCTGTCCCAGGAACAACACATGTACACTTTGTATTTCAAAACAGCAACATATCACAGCAAATGTCACAAGGTTGAAATGGCCAATTGAAGATGGCATATGAAGGACCCTGAAACAAAATAACAACACAATCAATTTGACCACATATTACATTGAAATCACTTGACGAGGACATACATACTTAGCACAAGCACAGTTAATCTATGTCAATGACGACATAACCCAATGTAGGGACACTCTGATCCACTAACAATTTTGTCTTGAACTTTTCTGTACTGACCAAACTGTACTGACATTGGAGCTTAATATTTGTAAAGGAATACCTGCACTCAGGTGAAGAAGTGGGCAATCACATTTTGACATAAGTCAACTCCTTTTTCTTCACCACTGTCATCTTCATAGGACATGTCAACATCCTCACCTGGGAGCTCATCACCGTCTCCCTCCTCTGCAAGGGACTCACTAGGGAGGGCTCATATGTTTAATTGCAACAAATGCGGGGGGAGCGGTACTGGAGCGATGGGGTGGTCAGGATATCGTTGGAGGTAAGAGTTAAAACTCTGCAAATGTAGTGAGGGGAAAGGAGAGGGGAACAATGTAACATGGACATGAGCATAGTGTGATAAGCCAGATGAGCAAAACACGGTAGTATACAACTCCGTAACATGTTCATATAAGAGTGTCTGCTGTTTGTGGAGAGGAGTGTATCTTAATCTTTTGTAAAGTGGTGCGGACCTTTTTCGTCATCAGTAATAATGTTATTAGGCACAATATCTGCCACTGCTTGCAGGGCCAGCTGCCTATCCTCAATGATTTGTTCAAGATTCAAGGGTGATGTTGTGGCTGATCACTGGGTACCCTGAGCACGGGAACGGTTACGTCTCTTTTGCCTTGGTTTGGTTATAGATTGGGGAGGTCTGTTGTGGTCCGTATTGTTGATCCACCGGGACCCAGGCTTCCTTTGGGTCGGTGAAAAAAAGTGTGGTATTGTTTGCATGATCTTTAAGCAAGCCGGAAAAAGGAGTGAGTAATGGAACCCTGTAGGTGCAGACGGCGTTTGACTTCTAGAAAAGATGACTTTTGCTGTTGGACCGCTCTGGAATAGTCAGGAAAGAGCATGATTACTTTGTCCTCCACCCTAAGGAGACCAGCCTAGCGAGCTGCCCTGAGGAGGGCATCCCGGTCTTTGAAGTGAAGGAGTTTTGGTAGCATAGGCCGAGGAGAGGATCCTGGAGAAGGGTGGCAAGCGGGCATGCGGTGTGCTCTCTCCAGCATGAAAAACGGGTGAGTTCTGATGCAGGAATGAAGGGTTTGAACCAAGTCTTGAGGTATTGGATGGGGTCACGGCCTTCAACTCCTTCAGGTATGCTAAGTGTGCGTATATTACTTCTGTGGGACCAGCCTTTGATTTCATCGGCCCTGTCCTCTAGTTGGCGGACCCGGTCTTGTAGTTCTCATACAACTTGTTGGTTGTCTGACACAACACGATGGAGGGTGGCTGGCTGTTTTTCCCCTTCAGATACGTTGTCTGTGAGCTTCCAGGGTCATCTCAGAGGAAGCTGAGATCAGTAGCCATGGCGCTCAAACGTGTCTCCATTGAAACTCACTAATGTTTGATAGTGGCCAACACTAGGTCCAATTTGCCGTTGGATGTTCAGGTTGGGAGGGCTCTCTAAGGAGGGTGTCAGGTACAGCACTGGGTAGGGGTTCAGATGTATGGGCTGAGGTCAAAGTGGCCGCCTTGATTGACCGGAGTCTACCCATGCTGTGGGTTACTAAGGAGGTTTGCTTCAGTGGCATGTAGGCTGGTGAAAGGTTAGGCATACATCCAGGGCAGGGAAGATAGTGGAGGTCCTCAGGGTTGGAGGCAGAATGGTGGTCCCTGGAAGATAGCATAGTTCAAGTGCCTCTGTACTGCTGTAGGTGCGGGAGATATTCTTACTTCACTCGCCTCGATACAAGTGTCAATGCAGAGGAGGGTAAATTCCCTGCAGCTGGTGAGTGCCGTGGTGATGGGAGAGGGGAGTTGCGTGCCCCCTGTCCAGGAGCTCTAGGACCAAACTATGTTTAGGGGTCCCCAGGTGTGAGCCTCGCAAGAGGACCGCAAGTTGCATCAGACAGTCGGACCTCAGAAGTGTAGGTGGGCCTTTCTCACACACTCTGATATGAATTCCGATGGGTGGAAAGGAGACGATATCTGCAAAGAGAGAGCAACTGACAGTGTGGTAGTAATTCACTTCATGAACAAGCGCACAAGAGCCCTACCTCAGGGTAAGTGTCCAGTCTTTACAGCACCCAGTCAATGGAGGAAACCAGTCACCCCAAGGGGGAAAAGGAGACGACAGTCTCATAGGATGGTGACAAGGAGTGCCGGACCAGACTTACTGGTGTAGTGTAAGAAGGTTGTTAAAAAGACCTTAATGGTACCTTCCCTGCATGCCCCGATGTGAGCGCTGGGGCGCTGGTGGTAATGCTGGCAGCAGTAGTGATTGCACTTCTGGGCCAGGAGAGTTTCATTGACCTTGGAGACTAGTAGGGTGCACCAGAAAGTTGAAGACAGAGATGGGAGACCCTCTTCGTCTGCATTGGCACGTGGATCCCGAGAGTAATTCACAGGTTCCTAGGGGTCTGTCGTCCTGCAGAGTGGGGTTAGAGCCAAAGCACGTCAACATTGAAGGGCCCTCAGGCCTTGTGCGTGCCTCAGTAGTGATGCCGAAGCAGAGGGGGTTGCTCACAGCTATCAGGCAAGTGAAGTGATGCCTGCCAGAGTGAGGGGATGCAGCAATCTGTGAACTGTGTCTCTGGTTCAGGTCCACAGCTGTATAGATAGTGGGGAGCTCCCCGTCATGTGCACCTCCCAATGTGAACGCCGATGCAGGGGATAGGCGGGCCACTCCAAGACAGGAATCAGGCAGAGGTTGAAAAGGTTGCTGGCAGCAACCAGGGAAAGGTAGGCCAAGCACAGTTGGGCTCTGGTAGGTTCTCCAAGGCTGATGGTCTCAGTTCTCCAGGAAGGTTAAGTCTCTCCCTCTCACATTCCGATAGTAAATGCCGGTGCAAGGAAAGATAGGCTTCCAGAGTCTGCCCAGGCCAGTAAGGGAGGGCGATCAGCACAGAGAAGGTGCCCGGGAGGCAGTGCTGTGGTGGCTTACCTGTTTGCCCTCAGGTCTTGTCAGAGCCTCCAGGAGCTCCGCACTGCAGGCCTGCATGCAGAATTTCACCAATGCAGTCACTGTAGGGGGATTCAATACACCACCCCAGGTGAGGGTCGTGGCAGTCGTGACATGTTGTAGTGGGTCGTCACATCTTCATAAGCTCTGCACACGGAGACTCAGCCCTGGCCCATGCGGCCAGCTCACGAAGGGCCCTGTAACCTCTGTGGTAGGTGGCACTGCACCCAGAAGCTGTGAAGAACCACCAACCGCTGCAGCAGTCAGAGACAGGGGTCACAGGTACTCGTTTTCACCCTCAGAGGGCTGCCGCAGGCCAGGGTTAATGATGAAATGCAGGCAGACGGACGGAGCTTCAGTGACCCGCATCTGCCATTTGGCTGATGTGGCCACGCCCCCAATGGCAGCCATTTCATTTCTTTTCCCCCAACAGTCAGCCAATCTGACGGCTCGATTTTGTGGGAAAAAAGATCTCTCGACCAATCAGATGGCTCAATTTTTCAATTTCTGTGACTGCAGGACTCTCAGGAAACATTTGCGGACCCAACTGTCAAGGTGTACAAATATTTTTATACCTTAATTCTCAAAAACTAATAAACTAATTTACCCAAATTACAAAAAAATCATAATTTATGGACCAAGATCTAGCTTCCTGCCAAATTTGGCGTAATTCTGTTCAGCCATTTGTGCTGTAGCCTTTAAAAAAAAAAGACTATGGGAAATTTGGTTTTGGTTGCTCTTATCCTACTTCACAGATCATACTGAAATTTCCCAGGAAGGATCTAAAGTGGATGAATATATATTTTTTAAAGTTAAGTGAAGATTCACCAAAAAGCCCCAAAGCTCTTAGCAAACTGAAGAAATGTTCTTCCTATGGAAACGTAGACCTAACTACAACTACCTGCTGATGCGTGTGTGTGTGTATACTTCATAGCCATACTACATTAGTATAACTTGCCCCTTTACCATGCACGCCCTTCTCATAACTGATGTAATTTTAGACATCATGAGTGCGCTTATGAATGCTACGATTAAACATGCTACAAGTGATGTAATATGAGAAGGTTAAACTGCGCTTGTGGAAGGTGTAAGTATACTTAATGTAGTGTGGTTACCAAGTTTACAACACTGTCTATGGATATGGGCAAGTTATAGTACGTTTTGGCTGGGATGCAAATTGTAACTTTATACTATAACTTTAGAATTTCTAATGTTTGTTTAGTTTAAGTTGGTTTTGTTTGCAAATAAAAATTTAACTTTTCCTAACTTTAAATAAGCTTTAACCTTTGATGTTTTCATTGAATTTCAATGTTTAAAAAATAAAAGAATGTGTTTAAAATTGTAAAGTGAAGTGTTGCAGTCGATTGGAGGGTCACTGAGTGGAGGGTCACAGAATACAGTGTTGTATAGTGGCACAGAGTGGAGCAGAGTGTTGTAGATGGGAGTGTCGTTGAGTGGAGTGTCATAGAGTAGAGTGTGGGAGAGTGTCATAGAGAGGAGTGTCGTAGAGTGGCATCTTGTAGAGAGGAGTGTTGTAAAGTGTCATACAGTGTGGTAGAGTGGAGTGGCATAAAGTGTGCTGGATTAGCACAGAGCGCAGTGGTGTAGAGTGGAGTGGAGTAGTGTGTCATAGAGTAAAGTGGAGTAAAGGGGCATCAAGGGAGTTGTTTAGAGTGCAGTAAGGTGCTGCAAGGTACCATAGAATTGAGAAGAGTGGCATAGAGTGCAGTAAAGTGTTGTAGAGTGGAGTGGAGAGTCATAGAAGGGAGGGGCGAAGAGTGTCATAGAGTGGAGTAGAGTGTCATATGAAATTAAATGAAATGCAGATTTATACAGCACAATTTATCACCCATGAGGGTTTCAAGGCGCTATCCATGGGCACAAGGAGATTAAGGCCCTCATTACAACCCTGGCGGTCGGTGGAAAAGTGGCGGTAATACCGCAAACTGGCGGGCGGTAAAAAAAAATGAAATTACAAGCATGGCGGTGACCGCCATGCAAAACTGCCACTTCTCCTCTCCGACCGCCAGGGTGGTAACGACCGCTGGGCTGGAGACTTCGGTCTCCAGCCCAGCGGCCGTCACTACACCACCGGCGGTATCACGAACCCGCATACCGCCATGGATTTCGTGGGGTTCTGTACCGCCACGAAATCCATGGCGGTAGGCACTATCAGTGCCAGGGAATACATTCCCTGGCACTGATAGGGGTCTCTCCCACCCCTCTCCCCCTCCCCAAAGTCCTCCCCCCAAACCCACAACCCCCCTGCACCCCCCCAAAGGTGGTAGGACCCTCCTCCTCACACACCCCCTACATGCACACTCACACAACAAGACAACAACTACTCAGGCCCTCATTACAACCCTGGCGGTCGTAGTGGAGAAGGGGCGGTTTTGCCTGGCGGTCACTGCCATGCTTGCAATTTCATTTTTTTTACCGCCCGCCTGTTTACGGTATTACCACCACTTCTCCACCGACCGCCAGGGTTGTAAAGTGGCATGTCAGAGAGTGGCATGTTGTAGAGTGTGTTAGAGTGGAAAGTTGTGGACTGGTATGTAATAGTGTGAAGTGGCATGTTGAAGACTGGAGTGGAATGTCATACAGTGGAGTGGAGTGGTGTGTCATAGAGTATCATAGAGTGGAGTACAGAGACGTAGAGTTAAGAGGCATACAGAGGAATGGAGAGTTGCAGAGTGGAGGGGTGTAAAGTGGAGTAGCATGTCATAGAGTACAGTGGAGTGGAGAGTAGTCGAGCATTATGAAGTGTTGTTGAGTAGAGTGGCATAGAGTGTTGTAGAATGGAGTGTCATACAGTGGAGTAGAGTGCTGTAGAATATAATCAAGTAGAGTGTCATTGAGTGGAATGTTGTTGAGTGAAGTGTCATAGAGGGGTGTGTCATAGAGGGGAGTGTCCTAGAGGGGAGTGTTGAAGAGGGAAATGTCATAGAGTGGAGTGTCATAGAGTATCATAGACTGGAGTGGCATAAAGTGGAGTACAATGTTGTACAGCAGAGTGCCCTCGAGTGGTGTGCAGTGTCGCAGAGTGAAGTAGAGTGGAATGCCATAGAGTGTTGTAGAGTGGACAGTCAGAGAGCTGCATAGAGTGGAGTGGCATAGAGTGGAGTGGTAAAACAGAATGGAGTGGTGTATCATAGAGAAGAGGGGGGTAAAGTGGCATGGAGTGGTGTAGAGGGAGTTCCATAGCATGTCATAGAGTGGAGTACAATGTCATAGAGTGGTACAGAGTGGGGTAGAGTGTCATATCGTAGAATGTTGTGACATAGAGTGGAGTGGCATACAGTGGAGTGGCGTATAGTGGAGTGGTGTGGAGTGACATGCCGTACAGTGGAGTGGAGTGTCGTAGAGCACAGTGGCATGTCATACAGTGGAGTGGTATGGAGCATTGTTGAGTGCAGTGTCGTAGATTGGAGTGGTGTGTCATAGTCTGGAATGGTGTATCGTAGACTGGAGTAGCATCTTGTAGAGTGGAGCTGTGTGTTGTACAGTAAAATGGAGTGAAATGTCATATAGAGGCATGTCGTAGAGAGTGTTAGAGCATGGGGCTTAGAGTGGAGTGGTATGGAGTGGCATGGCATACTGTGGAATGGCATGTCATACCATGGAGTGTTGTACAGTGGAGTGGGGTGTCGTACAGTGGAGTGGCATGTCATGAAGTAGAGTGACGTGTCGTAGAGAGGTGGGAAGAAGCGTGGGGTTTAGAGTGGAGTAGAGTGTTGTAGCGTGGATTGGCGTAGAGAGCTAGTGTGGAGTGGCATAGAGAGGAATGGCGTGTGATTGAGTAGAGTGGAGTGGCATGTTATAGAGTGGCATATTGTAGACTATCTCAAAGTGGAAAGTGGAAGAAGGTAGAGTGAAGTGGTGTAGAGTGGACTGGTATGTCGTACAGTGGAGTGGCATGTTGTAGAGTTGAATGGCTTGCCGTAGAATGGAGTGGCATAGAGTGTTGGAGAGCGGAGTGACATGTCATAGAGTGAAGTGGCATAACATAGAGTGAGTGGAGTGTCATTGAGTGGAGTGGATGGTCATAAAGTGTCTTTTTCTGTCAAATCTAATTTTTTTGTTTGATTTTAATAGATACTGTGCAGTGGAGTGGCATACCGTAGAGTAGAGTGGAGTGCTGTGTCATAGACTGGCATCCCGTAGAGTGTCTTAGACTGGAGCTGCATAGAGTGGAGTCGTGTAGAGTGTAGTGGTGTGTTGCAGAGTGAAATGGGGTATCATAGAATGGAGTGGCATAGTGTGACATAGAAGTTGTGGAGTGGCATGTCCTAGAGTGGAGTGGCATCACCTGTCTCTTGTCATAAATTCTTTTTTTTTTTATTTCAATAGGTACCGCTGTCCTTCCTTTGTAGTTTTGAGGATGTTCCTTTGTACTCCATAGACTTTAAAAAAATATATACACAACAATAAAAATACTTTTCCCTAACTATTAAGACTTCGGTAAAGTGCCTCATTTCTTTCTATTGCTTAAAAAAATAGTAACAAGCTATATCTCATGTAGAAACCCAGACCAAAACCAACGGATGTTTTAAGCAATATGTCTGCCTTTTTATTTTGTAAGGCCTTTCATTAACCAATAAGATTCTGTTTTGTCATTGCTATGTGTAAAGTCCAATATATCACAAAGTTTTTGTCCCTTATTACTTCAAAACTACTGAACCAATTTTGATGTAGTAACAAAATTAACTCTTTTCACCCCATTATCTATATTCCTGCAAATTTCAGAAAAATCTATTTAGCCATTTTGCAGCTATGTCTGTCTAAAAAGTCTATGGAAAATTAATTGGTGAAAAAAATGTGTTTTGGGACCCCCTTTTTTATTTTTCAGCCCTTAACCGATCACCACAAACCTTTGCATTATCAGCCAATCTAGAAAAAAGTTTTGTGGAGATTTGTCAAACTGTGACTGTTAGAAATGGGGTCTTTGGTTGAAAGTCAGGTTACCCCCTGTTCAAGCAAGGACCCTCACTCTAGTCAGGGTAAAAGAGAATCACCCTCAGCTAACCCCTGCTCACCCCCTTGGTAGCTTGGCAGAGCAGTAGGCTTAACTTCAGAGTGCTAGGTGTAAAGTATTTATACCAACACACACAGTAACTTAATGAAAACACTACAAAATGACATAACACAGGTTTATAAAAATAGGAAATATTTATCTAAACAAAACAAAAACAAAACGCCAACAATCCACAATACACAAGTCAAGTTATCAATAAAAATGCAAAAAGAGTCTTTAAGTAGTTTTAAACACACACTAACACTGTTAGCGTGAAAAAGTACCTCAGGTGCGTCAATAATAACCCCGCACGGGCGAGTGTGCATCAAACAGGGTTTGCAGTGCGTCGATTCCACTCACGAGCGGGACCTTGTGTCGTTTCTCCTTTCGTCGGGGCATGTCGTTCCTTCTCTCGGCAGGAGAGCGATGCGTCGATCCGGTCAGCACTCTCTGGTCCGGGCAGGCCTTGCGTTGTTTTTACCCGCCCAGCGGTACTTGCGTCGGAAATCCAGCCACACGATGATCCGAAAACCACACAGCGCCGGTTGCGATCTCCCAGCCTCCGTCAGCAATGCTGCGCGTCGTTTCTCTTGCTCCGCGTGTCGATTCTTTGGTCGCATTTCCGCTGAGCGTCGATTTTCAGCCGCAGAGCCGGTGGCGCGTTGTTTCTCTAGCCGCAGATCGGAGTTGCGCCTATCTTTTCCCCGAACGGCGCTCTGTGCGTGGATTTCCCTTTCTTTAGGCTTCCAGCTTCTCCTTTCAGGGTCCCAGGAACTGGATGGGCACCACAGGGCAGAGTAGGAGTCTCTCCAGAGGTGCTGGCAGAGAGAAGTATTTGCTGTCCCTGAGACTTCAAACAACAGGAGGCAAGCTCTAAATATAGCCCTTGGAGAGTTCTTCTCAAGGGGGAAGGCACACAAAGCCCAGTCTTTGCCCTCTTACTCTAGCAGAAGTCGCAACGGCAGAATAGCTCCACAAAGTACAGTCACAGCTCTTCTTCCTCAGCTCTTCAGCTCTTCTCCAGGCAGAGGTTCCTCTTGTTTCCAGAAGTGTTTCTAAAGTCTGTGGTTTTGGGTGCCCTTCTTATACCCAATTTCTCCTTTGAAGTAGGCTTACTTCAAAGTAAAGTCTCTTCTGAATGTGAAATCCTGCCTTGGCCAGGCCAGGCCCCAGACACTCACCAGGGGGTTGGAGACTGCATTGTGTAAGGGCAGGCACAGCCTTTTCAAGTGTGAGTGACCACTCCTCCCCTCCCTCCTAGCACAGATGGCTCATCAGGATATGCAGGCTACACCCCAGCTCCCTTTGTGTCACTGTCTAATGTGAGGTGCAACCAGCCCAACTGTCAAACTGACCCAGACAGGGAATCCACAAACAGGCAGAGTCACAGAAATGGTATAAGCAAGAAAATGCTCACTTTCTAAAAGTGGCATTTTCAAACACACAATCTTAAATTCAACTGTACTAAAAGATGTATTTTAAAATTGTGAGCTCAGAGACCTCAAACTCCACATGTCCATCCGCCCCCAAGGGATATCTACACTTTCATCAGATTTAAATAAAGGTAGCCTCCATGTTACCTATGAGAGGGACAGGCCTTGCAACAGTGAAAAAATAATTTAGCAATATTTTACTGTCAGGACATATAAAACACATTACTATATGTCCTACCTTAGCCATACACTGCACCCTGCCATTGGGGCTACCTAGGGCCTACCTTAGGGGTGTCTTGCATGTAATAAAAAGGAAGATTTAGGCTTGGCAAGTGGGTACACTTGCCAAGTCGAATTTACAGTTAACACTGCAGACACTGCAATGGCAGTTCTGAGACATGATTACAGAACTACTTATGTGGGTGGCACAACCAGTGCTGCAGGCCCACTAGTATCATTTGATTTACAGGCCCTGGAACCTCTAGTGCACTTTACTGGGGACTTACTAGTAAAACAAATATGCCAATCATGGGTAAACCAATTACATACATGTTTTGTAATCGAGCACTTGCACTTTAGCCCTGGTTAGCAGTGGTAAAATGCCAAGAGTAACAAAAACAGCAAAATCAGAGTCCAGCACACATCAACAACCTGGGGAACAGACGCAAAAAGTTAAGGTAGACCACGCCAAGGATGAAAAGTCCAACAGTGACAAAGTTATTATCAAT
This sequence comes from Pleurodeles waltl, assembly GCF_031143425.1. Lineage (NCBI taxonomy): Eukaryota > Metazoa > Chordata > Amphibia > Caudata > Salamandridae > Pleurodeles > Pleurodeles waltl. The sequence goes on from NC_090441.1 coordinate 59,423,083, forward strand.
CAAAAATCTGACAAATTCCTATCTCTCGCAATTCTAACTTTAAGTATTAACTGGCTAGAGTTATAGTTAGGTCAGACTTTCCATTGGAGGAACATTTTTTGTTTCACCAAGAGCTTTAATGCCTTTTGACAAAACTTTCAGAACAAAAGTTCCTCCACCTCTGTTCCTTCCTTCCTGGAATGTTTTAGCCTGATCCCTCAAGTGGGGGTCAAGAAAAGTGGGAAACACAATTTCCTCAGGGAATTTTAAACAGTGCTATAGCCGAAAAGACAAAACAGAATTACACCAAACTTGGCAGAAAGCTAGATATTTGTCCAAAAATATGCTCTACGTGCATTGGTGTACAATCATTCAGTGGTTTTGGAGAAATTAAGGTTTTAAACATAGAGTTATATTGAAAGTTGGTTCCTTGAGAGTACCTTGGGTGTCCACTGGAACTAGAAATTCAAAAAACAAAATATTGTAATTGGCTGAGGAGGCTTTTTCTCTTGCCAGTCATTTAACTCAAGCAGTACTGAGATCAGTTCTGTGGGAGCAATCTGTCTGATTGGCAGGAAGCAACATTAGCATAAATGTGGCTGCCATTACAGTACACTGGAACTCAGGCCTTGTGATCTCAAAATGTGTATAAAATACGATCTGAGGGGACAGGATTGATGAAACCCTAACCCATTAGCCCAGAGGACCCCACCCTGGGCCCAAAATGTAAACAAATAAATTGAGGAAGATTACCGCGATCCCACTGGACACCAAAGGGACCAGAAAAATCAGTTACAAAATGTGGGATGGTGTCCGTCAGGGTTGACTGCCCACAGGAGGTTAGACAGCGGACCTTGTAGCATGGAGATTGGTCGCCTGTAGTGGGTGGGTGCAATGGCCGTGCACAGGGGATTAGGTATGGTAATAAGATCTTACTTTACATTAAAAAAGTGGAAATTCACTGTTAGAAATGGGGTCTTTGGTTGGCAGTCAGGTTACCCCCTATCCAAGCAAGGACCCTCACTCTAGTCAGGGTAAAAGAGAATCACCCTCAGCTAACCCCTGCTTACCCCCTTGGTAGCTTGGCACGAGCAGTAGGTTTTACTTCAGAGTGCTAGGTGTAAAGTATTTGTACCAACACACACAGTATCATCATGAAAACACTACAAAATGACAGAACACAGGTTTAGAAAAATAGGAAATATTTATCTAAACAAAACAAGACCAAAATGACAAAAATCCACAATACACAAGTCAAGTTACCAATTGAATAGCAAAAAGAGTCTCCATGTAGTTTTAAACACACACTAACACTGTTAGCGTGATAATGTACCTTGGGTGCGTCAAAAATAACCCCGCACGGGCAAGTGTGCGTCAAAAAGGGCTTGTGATGCGTCGATTTCACTCACTCACGAGACCTTGCTTCATTTCTCCTTTCGCCGGGGTGTGTCTTTTCTTCTCTCCGCAGGAGAGCGATTCGTCGATCCGGTCAGCACTCTCGGGTTCAGGCAGGCCTTGCGTTGTTTTTACACGCCCAGCGGTACTTGCGTCAGAAATCCAGCCGCACGATGATCCGATAACCATGCAGAATGGGTTGCGATCTCCCAGCCTCCATCAGCGATGCTGTGCATCGTTTCTCCAGCTCTGTGCGTCGATTCTTCGATTGCGTTGCAGGCAAGCGTTGATTTTCAGCAGCAAAGCCAGTGGTGTGTCGATCTTTTCCTCGCAGTGTTCTGTGCATGGATTTCTTTCTCTTAGGCTGCCACCATCTCCTTTCAGGGTCCCAGGATCTGGATGGGCACCACAGGGCAGAGTATGGGTCTCTCCAGAGACTCCAGGTGCTGGCAGAGAGACGTCTTTGCTATTCTTGAGACTTCAAACAACAGGAGACAAGCTCTAAATCAAGCCCTTGGAGATCTTCACAAGATGGAAGGCACGCAAAGTCCAGTCTTTGCCTTCTTACTCTGGCAGAAGCAGCAACTGCAGGATAGCTCCACAAAGCACAGCCATGGGCAGGGCAGCTCTTCTTCCTCAGCTCTTCAGCTCTTCTCCAGGCAGTAATTGCTCTTGGTTTCCAGAAGTGTTCTAAAGTCTGTGGTTTTGGGTGCCCTTCTTCTACCCAATTTATCCTTTGAAGTAGGCCTAATTCAAAGCAAAGTCTCTCTTGAATGTGAATCCTGCCTTCCCCAGGCCGGGCCCCAGGCACTCACCAGGGGGTTGGAGACTGCATTGTGTAAGGGCAGGCACAGCCCTTTCAGGTGTGGGTGACCACTCCTCCCCCCTCCTAGCACAGATGGCTCATCAGAAAATGCAGACTACACCCCAGCTCCTTTTGTGTTACTGTCTAGTGTGAGGTGCAACCAGCCCAACTGTCAAACTGACCCAGAAAGGGAATCCACAAACAGGCAGAGTCACAGAAATGGTATAAGCAAGAAAATGCTCACTTTCTAAAAGTGGCATTTTCAAACACACTATCTTAAAATCAACTTTACTAAAAGATGTATTTTTAAATTGTGAGCTCAGAGACCCCAAACTCCACATGTCCATCCGCCCCCAAAGGATATCTACACTTTAATCAGATCTAAAGGTAGCATCCATGTTAACCTATGAGAAGGACAGGCCTTGCAACAGTGAAAACGAATTTAGCAATATTTCACTGTCAGGACATATAAAACACATTACTATATGTCCTACCTTAACCATACACTGCATCCTGCCCTTGGAGCTACCTTTGGCCTACCTTAGGGTGTCTTACATGTAAGAAAAAGGAAGGTTTAGGCCTGGCAAGTGGGTGCACTTGCCAAGTTAAATTTACAGTTAAAACTGCACACACAGACACTGCAATGGCAGGTCTGAGACATGATTACAGAACTACTTATGTGGGTGGCACAACCAGTGCTGCAGGCCCACTAGTAGCATTTGATTTACAAGCCCTAGGCACCTCTAGTGCACTTTACTAAGGACTTACTAATAAATCAAGTATGCCAATCATAGATAAACCAATTACATACACATTTTGTAAAGGAGCACTTGCACTTTAGCACTGGTTAGCAGTGGTAAAGTGCCCAGAGTAACAGAAACAGCAAAATAAGAGTCCTGCACACATCAACAACCTTGGAAACAGAGGCAAAAAGTTAAGGAAGACCACTCCAAGGATAAAAAGTCTAACAGACACCATGACTCTCAGCACACAGTTCACACTCTATGCGTCAAAAAGGAGAGAGCGGAGAAAATAATCAGCTGTCTCTTTGGGTGTCTATATAAAAGTACACCTCACTTGGGGTGTCATATGGTTTATGCACTGGTCATACCTACCAAGGTGAATAAGATCTCTGGAGTCTCAATGGATATCATTGATGACAACACTGGCATAAACGTCAGTCGTATTTTTGAGTTTGAAATGTTACCATTTAACAGGCATTTTATATATATATATATATATATATATAGGCTTCCTGTACTTAACTCCACTTTTACGTACCGTGAAGATACATATATCTCCTTGATAGAGAGATGTGGTGTTACGAATGTAAATGCAATTAAACTGGATACCATATTTTACTTTTAGTAGAATACAAACCACCTCAGTGTACAAGGCAGTTACTAACAGCAAAGTCAGAAAACGATTTTACAATATAAAATGCCTCCACAAGACTAATGAAAACACATCCACCGCAACAAGTGCCCACCTGTACAAAGGACATACTAGCATCTACAAATCTCCTCGACTTTCTTTGAAACATTTTATTTCCAAACATTAGCATACGAGTCTCTCACAATATGTTTTTCTGTCAATATGCACTTTTGATATTTTGTAACACATTCAAAGAAAGTCATACCTTTTTCACAATACTTTTTTGCCTCATATATCAGTTTCATACATGGTCCCCAAATGTCAGCTTGTTATTTCCCTACTGCAAAAACATCACAGTGCCCAGGTATTACCAATGCTCACCTTAATGCCAAATTTGCCCACCAGTATCCCAGAGACAAATTGTGCTATGTCAGCCCACCAAAATACTAAAAGCCACCACATCATATCAGTAATGGATATGATTAGGATGGCCACAATTAGGCCACGCATACTCACAATATGCCAAGGATAGCTGCCATTATGCCCTGATTCATTCAAGGATGCCCAACAAATTTCAAGATTCATCTTTTTTATGCCTGTGTAAAAATGATGACAGTGATGGCCACTCTAGTACCCGAGTCGAACCTCTTATAATGGGGGCACAATACGCATTTGGCGTTCCCTGACACCAGGAATAGCTTCCAGGGTAAGACGGTGTCATATATAGTACACACCATTAACATACAAATATATACATAACAGAGCACAAATGTATGCACAAAGTAACATTTAAATAAATGCACATACATCTGTGCACACACCATTCCCACCATCTAAAACATTCATAGCCTTTACCTGTCTCAACATTCAAAACAGCCTCTGCTCTTCTTGGCTACAGGGCTGCTAATTTATGGTTATCATATACTTACATCTTACATTGTATCTAGAAGTCTCCCACATTCTAGAAACTCCACTCTGGCTTTAGATGGCACTTCTTTTCTGGCCCAGTTTTCACAGGTACTGTGTGACTGAGTGGAGCTTGCAAAGCAACCAAGCTTCATGTGACTTTGCTAAACTGGGAGTGGAGAGAGGTGTTCACATTGCAGGTACCACAGGCTGTCACAGTGTGTGTTTGTGTGTAAGCTTGTGGCCTTCCATAAGTTTGGCTGGCAGCCACTCCAAGGATACTCAAAAGTGTAGCGCTACCATAATCAAAACGGCCAGACCCTCTGAATAATTTACTGTTCCGGTATGCACGTTTGTGTGCTATTTCCAGGTTACTGTCGAGCTACCCGTAGCTTCGAACTTACCCATTGGAGACCCCTGCTATACACTGAACTGATAAATAAATAAAACAATAAATGAATCCTTAAAAAGTAGAAAATCCAAATGTAAGTAGTACAGTGTATAGTGCTTAGTGTGTTCTCTTCTCCTGATACATAACATATATTTGTCTATGTTTTTTGCATATTTGTCCCATTTAAATGTGTGCATTCAAACACAGGACAAATATATGCACATAAATCATTTGTATTCGCAGTGGTCATGAGACCTTGCCTATATGATGAAAGTGAATGGACTCACCTGATCTCATAGGGTGTTGGATCTATCAGTAGTGCTGTAGGTGCAGTGACACTGAAGCCTGGGGATGTAAGAAGCCCAGTGCAATCCGATAATACCTGTGTTTTTCTTCGAAATCAGAGATGGGAGTGCAATTTTAATTGCTTCCATTTAACACCTCTGCTCAATCTATTGCAAGGGTGCATAGTGTTTGCTACTCTTACCAAAAAGCTATATGGGATTTTCTTCCTGGCTTTGTGCTTTTTCCCACCGTATATCTCCAAAGGCCTAGCCTTGCTGTTAAAAGGCCCAATTTAGAGTTTGGTGGGTAAGGTATTCTGTTGCAAACATGACGGAGTAACCTCGAAGGTGGAGACTAATCTGTTACACTACCGATATACACCTCCAGAGGCCCAACAGAGTGAGGGCCATCGAAGATTTTGACATTTGTCCTCCCACCCTATTTATAGCGAGCAAACAAATGGAAAAGTGAAACATGTTGGTGAGGGGCAGTGAAAACTGCAAAATGACCCCCACACCGTCACAATTTAGAAAAAAGGAGTGTGTCTGCAAAGTTTCATGCACAGTGTGTCATCAGTGATGCCATTTCAAATGTTGCAGTGATGTCATCAATGATGTCAAAGAACATGTAATGAGTAATGTAGTATGGGAGGTCAGAAGCAGTGCATGGTAGTGTGCAACTTATAATTACTTTAGGGAACAAGTTATAGTTACTTGAGATAACTATAACTTGTGAATGTCAGTGATTTTCTTTGTTAAAAACAGTATATTTTAAGTGACATTTTGACCTAGCTATAGCGTCCCTTTAACCTTTGTTTTTATTGAATTTCAAAGGTATTTTTTTTAATGTCAAGTAAGATATAATTACAGTTTCTAAGTATAATGTCACTTTAACCTTTTTTTTTTTCTGTGTCTTGCCATGTTTTATCAATGTCAAGTTTCTTGAGAAATTTGTGTATAAAGAGTTGATCGAGTTGGTCGTACAGAAGTTGAAAAATTAGGTTTATCTGGACTGTTGGGCATCCGTGAGTCCTGCTGTACCAAACATTAAAAAAAAAATAGGGTCCTCTGACTGGCCAAGGGAGCTTTTTCTCCTGTCGACCCTTTCAGTATTGCATGATTGTCTTAGTTCTGCGGTACTGAGTGACCAGATCGGTCAGCCCCAACATTGCAAAGATGTTGAGGTGGTCATTACAAAATTTCTGGACTTGGTACTGGTGTCTCTTTACCCAAACGGACTTCTGGGGGACCCAGAGGGACCCTCCTGAGGTGGCAAAAGTAAGCCCAAATAAAATGTTTGGTGGATACCACGGTACTACGGGACCCAGCGCCCCCCTGTCATGCCGTATTATGGCACTCTTGCAGGAGCCGCTGCAACATGATTATAAGCTGAAGACTAGTTTTCAGGCGAATTAGGCAAACCCATATATTGTCACATTCTTTTCATTAGCTCCCTTATCTGGGTGAGTTTCCCAAATCTCATACTTTCGTCTAATATGTGTTATCTTTTGATACCATATCCAAGCAATGCTGCGGGGCCCTTGGTCCTCGAAAACCGCTTAATGTCTGTGTAGTTGTTGTATTCTCCCCCCTACATGGGTTTTTTGTGCTTACATAGGCTCGTCGTGCAGTACTTATTAATCCTTTATCTACTTTCATGAGTGCCCTACCGGGACCTGCATATATTTGTTCCCACATTCATTCATTTCTCTTATATGCTTTATATCATCACATTATCGTGCTGTATGTACATCTCCAATTTTTTCTAACAGTATCTGATGGGGCTTGGTATACCACTTTTGTCCCGTCCACCGAGGGGGCTGTCTCAGCATGTTACCACACTCACCTTTCACACTCACATAGCCAAATATATATGTCGCCTGGTTTACGGGTCATACCGAAGATATGCTTTGCTCCCCCTGTCCCTCTAACTCCATCAAAGGGAATCCTCCTTCTCATCACCTATGTCGGGTCGCTTCTTAGGACTGCTACTGTTCTAAATCTCTGTTATTAGCTGGGGCCTTTCATTCCCCATCGTCCCAAGACCCGTGTCACTGCTTCCATTGCGCCCATGTCGCTACTTCCATTGCGTCATCGGGCAGTGTTTGCTGCTCGGAATAATGGGATTTGTAGTGGCTCCTACTCATGTGGAGCTGCTACTGTCCCCAGGTGCACCTTCTTCTATAATTTGTATTGATGGAAAATTACTTATCAATTATTAAGTTAGAACTCCACATACATTCGAATTTTTTCACAAACTCCATATTAAGAGTACTTCATAACCGGAATATGTAAGTGCACTTATGAATAATTGAAAACCCACTTCCATTCCAAATTTATTACGGGTATATCACACCATTTACTAGCGGTCCTCATAGTAGAGGTGCTGTATAACAGGGGGTCTTAATCTGCCATATCTAATTTCATACCGTTTGCATATCTGATGGTCTGCTAACCGCATGTTATGGTCTATAGAGGTGTGTGCATGTGCACATCGAAATTCTATCTGATATCAAGCACCCAATGTTATCCTCCCCATCTCTGTGCCATGCTCTTATCTGTTATTTACTTGGGCCCAGGGTATTTCATCATTCAGACTCCGCACATCCATATGGAGTCTAAACACCCGTCTCTGTTCCCTCAGAAACAAAGTTCCGTCAGGATCCACTGTTGCGGTTGCGGCCTGCTCAAGGACGGACCACGTAAAATCATCAACCCCATGTCCTTTCTCAAGGAAATGGTGCACTAACTTTGTTGTCGTCTTTTTGCACCTGAAGGTGCTGCGATGTTCAATAATGCGTGTACTGATTGCTCTAGTGGTCATGCCTCTATATCTAAGCCCACAATGGCATGTTATGATATGCACAACATTTTTGGTGTTACAGTTGGAAAAGCTTCTTAGCTCCCTGGGGTACCTCAGGTCCAAAACCCGTTGTTTTGTTGTTAAGTGGCATACATTGCAATTTCCACATGGGTGATGGCCTACTACTGGAGGAAGATTCCACAGTGTCCTCTGTCTGTAAGTTTCTTGCACCGCCCTTGGTCTAGTATGAACAATCTGGTCTTTTATACTCCCTGAGCGTTCAAAAGCAAACAAAGGGGTTTCCGCGTCGAACCCACCTACGCGTAAGAATCTCCAATGCTTTTTGACAATCTTCCTAAATGCCTTTGGTACAGGGGTTTAGGTTGTTACGCATATATCATTTGTCTTGGTTTGTTTGGAGCGATCCTCCAATAAAGAATCTCTATGACTGTTATATGCCCTTTTGTCTGATTTATAAATAACCCTGTCTGGGTATCCTCTTTCCCTGAGTTTCCTGGTGAGGCCTTCTGCATGTTTTATGTAGTCTTGTCTTTGTGTGCAGTTCCTTCTGAGATGGAAAAATTGCCCTAACAGAAGGTTTTCTCGTAGACTCTTGGGATGATAGCTACTGTAGGGGAGTAGGTTGTTCCTGTCTGTTGTTTATAAAAGAGCTGCGTGTGCAAAAGTCCCTTCTCTGCAAAGATCTTAAGTCAAGGAAATTCAACCCTTTGTTACTCATATTGCTGGTGAATTTTAAGAAGGAATCGATATTGTTAAGCCATTTGCAAAAATCTGCTGCTTCCTCTACCGTCCCCCTCCATATGAGTAGTTTGTCATTGATATATCTCTTCAATACTTTGATGTTTTTTTGATATGGGTTCTCCTCAGTCAGAATCATAGATCTCTCTAGGTGATAGACATACAGACATGCCAAACTTGAGGCGAATGTACTCCCCATGGATGTCCCGTGAATCTGGAGGAAGAACTCACCCTCATACTTGAAATAATTGCGCGAGAGTGCCATGTGTGCGCAGTCCATTACGTCTTTCGGTGTGATAGAATCAGAAGTTGATTCTTGTAAGATGGTATCTACTACTCTGGGAGTTTCTTCTTTGGGGATGCTTGTGTACAGGGCTTCAACATCTAACCCAATCAGAAGTTCTGATTCTGGACTAAAGGGCATTTCATTAAGTAGGTTTAGCACCTCCTTTGTATCCTTTAGGTAGGTGGAAGTTTTTCGTACTATGGATCTCAAGAAGCTATTGCAAAATGTTGACAAAGGTTCTAGTACAGATCCAATCCCCGAGACAATTGGATGTCCCAGAGAAGGAATAATATCTTTGTGGACCTTAGGGAGGATGGAAAAATAGGGTATCTTAGGGTTTGGGTTCTTGGGGAACTGTGCTTCCTTCTTTATAATCCAACCACTCTCCAGGCCTCTCATTATCAAAAAGTCAATGTCTGCCACTATTTCTCTAGTGGGGTCTCTTTGGAGTCTTTGATAATTTCTTCCTTGGTTCTGAAGCCTGAGACATTCTTCTCTATATGTTGTCTCTGGTAGATTCACAATGGCCCCTCCTTTATCTGCTGGCTTTATGATGCTGTCTTCGCCCTAGATAGTTCTGTGATAGCTTGTCTCTGCTCCCTTGTAATGTTTCGATACTGGGGATGGGGTTCTTCTGCCAAATCAGCTTGTTCTTTGTTAACCGCTGCTTCAAATACCAGGACTTCGGCTTGCATCAAATGTGATGGGGGAGTAAAAGTAGATTTCTTTTTTAATCCTGTGTTTGTTACTTCAGTGTCTTGCTCTTCAGTCCTATCCTTGAAAACAACTTTCAACCAGATAGTTTTTAATGTGAAAAAATCGGGTTTAGTGTGGGTATGAATCCCAGACCTTTGTTGAGTATTGAGTACTGTGCCTGTGTCAATTCTTGGTTACTCAAGTTCATAATGCTATTGGTGCTTTATCCCTGCTGGTGCTAGGTCCCTCCTCTGTGTTCTCCTGTGTGTCCCCTTGCTCTTTCTGTCTTCCCTTTCCTCTTTCTGGCCTTTGCCCTAAAGGAAGGGTTGTTGCCAGGGGCCCATGGGATGAAACATCGGTTGTGGGAAACCATACGGGGCTGCCACCCCCGTCCCTTGGAATGTTAGGCCCAGTGGGCCATAACATCCTCTGCTATGTGATCTGTTTTTTCCGTTCCTGCCTCTGCCCGTTGGCGAACCCGATGTTACAGAGTCAGAGGATGAATCACTCCTCGATGATGCATTAGAATACTTGTCATCCTTCCCAGTATAATCCTCCCTTATATAGGGGTAACGTTTCTCTTGCAAGAAATTCTTCAACACCTTCTGGAAGTTTTGGATCTTTGATTTTGTTAGATATTCTTTATATTCATTTATCAATTTATTGTTCTTCTTCAGTTTCTTTCTAAAAACACTCTTGATACTAGAGTCTTTAGATTGTTCTCACTCATTTTCATCTGAACCACAAGATTGTCCGACAGCCTGTTGGCCATCTTTATTATTAGGACAATCCAATCCTTGTAAACTTCCAAGCAATTAGTGACCAATCTCTACGGAACTCCTCCCCTAGAAAGATCCGCAGAGAGTTGGCTTCACCCTGGGAATCTTCCACACTACACCAGTACCATGGGGATAAAGCTTGACGACCAGTACTGTGGGAGTACTGTAGTATTGAATTAAAAACAAAAGAAAAATAAGAAATGAAATATGGGTTACAGTTAACAGTAGGATGGGCATCTCTGAAGCAGGTGTAGCTGGGGAGGTTAGCTATCAGCAGTGGGGTTGGTCCAGGTCCTCTATCCCACCCCCTCCTGCACACGTGTGGGGAATTGGCTGCCCACAGTGGGGTTAGAAGCCATCCATGTGGCCAACCACCTGCTGCTCACAACCTAGAGCCATGCACAGTGGGGGGTTAAGTTTCTGTTTGGAGTTGACTTCAAAGCTGGTGTTGAGTGTCTGCGTGGATTTGGCTGCAGAGTTTAGTCAGAGTGTTGCCAGCAGGTCCTACGGCCAAAACCCTGCAATGTGCCTCCAAGGAATGTGTGCAGCAAGTAGGTTGACTGAATATGATTAAAAAAAACAAGAAATTCACTGGCAAAAACAAAGGTTGAGAGAGGTATGGTAATAAGATCTCACCATGGGGCATATTTATACTTGTTTTGCACTGAATTTGCATCATTGTTTTACGCAAATTCGGTGCAACACTAACTCCATATTTATACTTTGGCGCTAGACCTGTCTAGCGCTAAAGTTATGGAGTTAAAGTCTTTTTTTGGATGTGGAAACCTACCTTGCGTCAATGAGGTTCCCGTGCAAAAAATGACTCAATGGCCTTAGTGCCATATTTATCCTCCTGTGCTAAAATCACGCACAGGGGGAGGAGGGGTCAAATAATGGTGCAAAGCTTGCTTTGCACCAGTATTTAACGCCTGGGTCAGGGCAGGCGTAAGGGGACCTGTGGGCCTATTTCCATGATGGAAAGCCATGGAATAAGCCCACAGGTGCCCCCCCCCAGGCCCCAGGGACACCTCCATCCACACCAGAGGGACAGCGGAGGATGGGGGACACCATCACAGGTAAGTATAGGTAAGTACAGATAAGTATTTAATTTTGTTTTTTAAAGTGCCATTGGGGGCCCTGAAATGGGCCCCCCTACATGGCACTGGGTGCAATGGTCATGCCCAGAGGACACTGGTCCCCTGTGCTGGACATTGGGGTGGTGGGCATGACTCCTGTCTTTTCTAAGACAGGATTCATGTGGTATGGATGGTTTTGCGGCAGAAATTGACGCTAGGCTGGTTAGAGTCATTTTTCTTACTCTAACCTGCCTAATATCATTTTTTGGTGCAAAACCCCCTTCTCCCATACTGCCACCCCCACCTAGCTTACATAATTTTTTACTTTAGCCCGCCCTTTGCGCCAGCTTGCACCATTCCATAAATGTGGTGCCTGGCTAACGCTCACGAATGGTGCAAGCTGGTGCAAAACTTTTTGATGCAAAACTGCGTTAGTGCAGTTTTGCACCAAAAAGTAGAACTATGCCCCTTATATTTAAAGAATCCGAGAAATTCACTGAAAATGCCAAATGTTAAAATGGCATTATACTTAGGTGTTAAAATAACATTAAAAAACAAATGTTGAAAAACAAAAAAAATGACATTTGCCAGTTATAATTTACTGAACTAACAATAACGTCTATCCCCGCCATACAGTTCCATCACCTCACATATTGCATCACTCATACTATGCTAAATGACATACTTGATGACATCACTGAATATATTTAAATGCCAGCATTGTTGAAATATTTAATGAGATCAACCAGTGAGTCTAACAATGTCCCATAGGCTTTGTGAATGAGGATTAAATAAACAACCTACATCAATGTTTAAACTCTTATAAGCTTGGGTGTAATCTTTCCAAAGATGCAAAATAAATTGGATATTTCAGAAGTAAAGCACTTCTGATAGATGTCATTCTCTTCTCACCCAAAGGATGGGTGTGTTGAGCGCAGGTCATTCGCAGAGAGCAGGCCGTTAAACATCCTTGAACAATCAACCATTTGGCCAATATTTGCTGTGAAGTGTTGAAGACTTAGCAAGTACAGTGTTAGGTGGTTAGGCACAGATTCGTCAAACAATATCAAAGTTTTTAGCAAAGCAAAAAAATGGTCTTCCTATGGAAACTCTGAACTAAATATAGCTACACAGTGGCAACCACCACTGTGTAAATAATATAAATAAATATATATTTTTTAAATTAAAAAAAACAAGCAAAAGTTTAAGATTGGTTATAGTTAGGAAAACTTCATTTATTATTTCTATGCAAAACCAACTTAAACTACACAAACTTTATAAATTTTAATAAAGCTATAATTATATAACTTGATGATATAATTTGCGCCCCTAGCAAAACACACTATAATTCGTGCACCTCTGTACACAGAGTAAATTAGCTATAATTTGGCCCTCTACCATGCACAGTGTTCTCATAAATAAAATCATTTGAAATGTCATGAGTGTTGTTATGGATGCTATGATTTAATATGCTACAAGTATAATTAAAGAGTATAAGCAGTGCGAGTTATAGTGTAATGTAGTTTCCTAATGACCAATTGTCTACTCCTTTATATATTTACACCATCCAGAGGTCCACCTTGTGGCGCGCACATTTCACGGGTGCAAACTTGAGGAAAGGACCATTCCTCCACAATCTCCAACACCAACACCAACAATTGCAAAACAATTGATTTGTTTGCACTCCAGGAGAGTTTTATTGCTTCTATCCAAAAAGAAGTGTAAAATATATTTATATATTTGTTAATCTGCTTCTGTGTTCCTTATTCTTGTATTTCAGTCTATGTGCAAGGTGGTTAGAGTTTAGTTTGTTGGGCACAGTTTTATTCTTAAGGCCAGACACTATGATAAGAAAGTAGGTGTTGAAAATGATTTAGGTTTAAAAGGACTTGAACTAACATTGGATTTGTGAAAGGGTTTTGAATTCAAATCAGTTACTCTTTCTACTTTCCTCTGTTAGTAAATGTGACCATTCCCACATTATGATTATCCACTGTGGTGGCATTAATATAAGACACTTAAATGGAGTTATATTGAAAATTGAGATAAGGCAGGCATTTTTCATCTTAACGTCTATATTTTCAACCACACATTTTGTGTTCTCAAATACGTGTCAGAAAAAAGTGGAAGTGGTGTACTACAAATGCTGCTAATTTTGAAAAGACTCAAACAAATGTGAACAAGGCAGTATCAGCATTCAATCACGATCATAAAATGTCTTCCATTTTTCATCTGAATATAAAATAATGCAATGCAGCACTGTATTGTCCTGATGGTGTACATTTTTCTACCTACAGAAACCATGTTTTCATTTCAAACCTAAATCTTGGCTTGACAAACGTATATAAATGTGTTTATGTCAAAAAGGCTCTTTTAAGAGCCACCCTATGTATATTATTTCTACTTTTATTTTGCTGCATCTGTGTTTTTTTATTTAAATAACTACCACAGAACTTTCTAGATAATTGCAAGGAAGAACGTTGGTACTTCATAAGCTTTTTTACAAAATACATAAATCAATAAAAATACTTTTTCCTGCCTCTACAGACTTTGCAAAACTGCCTCATTTCTCCCCATACATTACAAAAAATGTAATAAGCTATACTTAACTTTAAAACGCAGAACAAAGGCAAACTATAAACATTTGAGAACCATATAACTGCCTTTTTTTGGAAGGGCTTTTATTAACCAATAATATTGTGTTTCATCATCGCCATGTACCATAGTATGCCAAAACGTTATAGTGGTATACCACACTGCCCAAAAAATATCACTACATTTGTGTCCCTTATTACTTAAAAGGAAGTGAAAAAATTAATTCAGAACAAATACAAAAGGACCCTTTTTCACCATAATCTATTTTTCTGACAAACTCCATGTAAATCTTTTCAGACATTTTGCTACAATGTCTGTTCAAAAAGTCTATGGAAAATGCATTAGTGGGAAAACATCTTCCGGTACCCCCTTTTCCTTTGCACCCCCTTACGTAATCACCACGAAATGTTGCATAATCAGAAAAATAATAGGTCTGCAAAGTTTTGTGGGGATTCATCAAAGGGTGACAACGTTATTAGCAAGCAAAAATCGGAGAAATTTCTATCTTTCTGAATATTCATTATACCTACAGAGTGGGTAGATATAGCTAGGACCAAGCTTCCATAGAAAAAAAAACATTTTTGGTCTCCTTATAACTTTGCACCGTTTGATAAATCATCAGAAAACATTCCAAAAAAAGGTCTCAACAACCTCAGCAACTTTTTGGGGGTGATCCGTCAAGTGGGGGTCAAGAAAAGGGATGAGACCCAAAATACAATTTCCCCATTCAATATTTCTTAGGAAAATCGATCAGTGATGGAACACAAACTGCTGAATGTATTTACACGATGCTGGGCAGAAAGCCATATCTTGGTCTCCATGTGATTTGGTGTAAATACGTTCAAAGGTTTTTGAGCAATTAAGGGTCAAAACCTTTGTATATTTCATGATGCAAAAGATTTGCAGAGCTGACAGATCTCCAGAGGCGGTCTGATTGGCTGCAACTACATCAACAGTGATATGACAACGGCAGTCTTACGACTCAGGACTCAGTCACCCCGGGGCTTTAATGAAATACTTACCTGGGGCTGAATTGAAATATTTAAGGGAGTGCAATGCGGCACCACCCCAAGGCTATTTTAAATTGTAGGGGGGCCACGCGGCCCTCTTTGAAGCACCAGTGATGGCACTGGGGACCTCCACCCCCAGGGACGGCCCCTGCTGTGTATCGGGGTGCCCACCTGCAGGACTTAGCGGTTTGCTCTGACTTGACAGGAGCTTTGACAGCTGCCACCAAGTCAGAGCAAACATTTCACTTTCCTCAAGTGAGAGCTGTCGAACAGCTCTCACTTGCAGAAAGCAGAATTTTCATCTGTTTCTCTGCACACAAAGATGAAAACATTGCTCCTGCAAGCAGGGACCTGCTATTTAAAGCAGCTCATGGTTGTGGGAGCAATGCTGGCTCCCGCGGACGCTGGGAGTCAGCTTGGACCGAGGGGCCTTGAGTCTCCCCCTACTGTCCTGTCACACTCTCTCTCTTGCTTCTATCCCATAATAGGATGGAACAGCGAGAGAGAGAGGGAGATTGTTACTTCAAAGCATCAATCTAGCAAGATGTTTGGCACAAATGTGATACTTAAGTTTTGATAGACAGCCTACAAGGGTCACTTCTGGCCTAATGGTAAAGCTATTGGACTGTCAGTAGGTTGAAAATTAAGTCCTAGTATTTCATGACAGTGTGTCTGTCTACTTTCTAGTGTTTTGACTGTTAAACATTCCTAGTAATGGAACATTGAAGTATTTTCCCCCTCAAAATCTGTGGGTTGAATGCCATAGCTAAGTCTGGACACTACAGCAAGGAGCCACCTAGTGATTAGGGTCTCAGACATGCACACTGAAGTTTAAGGGTTCCAGTCTAGGTGAGTTTGTGGTCGTTTCCTGCTTTAGTTTATTTTCAACCATACATATTTGTGTTACATACTGAAAAGTGATCTCATTCTTTTTAATTGACAAAAACATTTTTCGTTTCAAGTTGTCCAGAAATATCTCATTCTAAGTATATCATTCATCCAAGCCTAAATTGCTCTCTCTCTCAATCTCTTACTTTCTCTCTCTCTCTTAGGGCTGGGTGGTTAGAGGGTTGGTCAGAGGGACTGGCCACAGGCCAGGCCCGGCAGCCAACCCCAGCACTCATGGCCAAAGGCTGTGCATGACGCAAGGTTAGGTGTGGCCAACCGCTGCCAAACACGTACTTTACACAAAAAAAAAAATAGAAAAAACAAATGTTACAGGGATATTGTAGTTAGGAAATAGAATTAAAAAAACATAGAAATTCACTTAAAAAACAAAGGTTACAGGGACATTACAGTTAGGCTCACATTTTAAATGTACAAAACCATAGAAATTCACCTGTTATAGTTAGATAAAGTTATCTCAATTAACTGTAATTTGTGCCCTAAGGTAAGTATAACTTGCGCCCTCGTCATTCACTGCTAATTACCCCAAAGATTATGACACTCATGACATCCTTGATCACATCATTGATATTATCAGTGTAATGTCTGCAGTAAAATCTTTGACGAAAAAACTGTGCATGGCGGGGGCACAAGTTATAGTTCCCTTAAGGCATGAGTTATAGTTACTTGAGATAACTATAACAGGTGAATTTCTATGGTTTTGTAACCTTAGGTTTTTAAGTGAAAAAAATATATATATGTTCTTCAATCTTTCTTTTAACATCGTAGTAGCCCAAAAAATGCCAAAGAAACACTCACAGACATATTTTTGATTAAACATTTGACTAATAATTACTATTGTATAACATTGTTGCATTGTGCGCATTACTAAAATATACACTAGATTAAATATATTGGTGAAAAATGATACACCTGTTTGATATATATATTCATATGCTCACCCCTTAATAAAGCCAATAGGCTCATTCTTTATATTTTAGTGTTGTGATTCTTTGAGAGAGTCTGTAATTCTACCACTCGCTATACATGCCAGAACACAATGCATGGCATGGGGTTGGCTGCTTGCAAGATGTAGGGTGCAGGGCCTGACCACAGGCCAGGCCCTGCGGCCAACCCTATGCAGCGCAGGGGAAAAGACTGTGCGCACATTGGGGTTGCTTGCCTTTTAGGGGTTGGTTGAAGGACCTGGCCAGAAGCCAGGCCCTGTGGCCACCCCCATGCCGATTGCATGGCCAAAGGCCATGCGTGGCAGAGGGTGGGCTGCCCATGAGGGGTTGGACACAAGGCCATGCCATAAGCCAAGCCCTGCGGTCAACCCCACGCCACGCACAGCTGAAGCCGCAACACAGCCGAAGGACGAATTTGGTGTAGTTCCCTACAGGAATTAACATGATGAAGCAACGTTTTTGGGGCACCCCATTTTTTTGGGGCCCCTGCTTGATTGATTACCCCAACACTTTCCAGGAAGGAGCTGAGGTGGGTCATATTTTTGGGGGACGTTTCATACACATTCGTCAAACTGTGTCAAAGTTGTTAACGAAACAAAAAATGCTCTTCATATGGAAATCCTGACTTAGCAATAACCACATAGTGGTGAGGACCCTGTGTAATGTATATATACACATACACAGGGGCTTTTAGCCGCCCTCTTCATCCATCTATTGCTCTGTTCATGTGTCCTTGACATTTTGCGTCCACCCAGCACAACATCTAGCTTAGGTCAATGGGTGTGCAACTTACAACCATTGTCTGTCTTCGCTGTGAGCTACAGGATTTTGCATATGCCTATGTGCACAGTTAAAAAAGTAGTTAACTCCAGAGCAGGGTTGGTACGCCGATCTGCCTTCCGTTATTTTCCTTTTTTAATGTACTTGAGTGATGAGTAATCATTTTCCTAATTTATTTGTAAACATGTGCACACCCCCTTCAGCGGGAATATTATTACGTTTCATACATTTAATTACATTGCATATGTTTACAAAACAAATAAGTAATACATTAAAAAAATGCCAAAGCCAGACCTTCGAACTGGTTTCGGCACCATGCTCTCTTTCCCGTGTTATCTGATTCCTCCTTCCCCTGCCGTTCTGACTGCAGTCCTGGTAGGGCAGACACAGCTGAGCGCTGCAGCCTTGACTCCCCTGACCTTACCTTACGGGTCAAGGGTCGCATTGATCTCCACGTAAGCAGCTGTAAACCTGCGACAAGGGTCCAAACCTGTTTTCACTCCTGACTGTGTGAAGGAGTTTTAACACAGCCCGCTTCTGCACCGCCATTTGTGGGCTGTTAAGGGCCACAAATGCACACAACAAAACTCCCACTTTCCCGAGAATATATTCCAAGTTGTAGTGTGGTCAGATTTACGTATATTTTGCGCATTAGCTTCAGGCCTTAGGCCTCTGTACACTTTGCCCTAAATATATTTTATTCATTTGCTAACAGCTTAGAGCCTCTGTGCACTTTACTCTAAATGCTTTCTATTAGGCTTCGTACTGTTATTTTACAGAATAGCCAGTTCTACGGTGTTGTTTTTTATTCATATCACACTGTTTTGCCTACTTCAGCACTGGAGTTCTTCATAACATATTCACTCTGTGCTTTAGTCAAGGATACAGTCTGGTACATTGCCGATAGACGTGGTAGGAGTCTAGACTTGCCATTCCTGCGCAGGAACATTTTGTGATCACGATGACATGTTAGTTATAAAATCACTTCCTTGTCCCAATACATGGAAGAGGGAGATTCCGACCAGGGAACCACAACTAGACGCTGACTGCCTCGTTGCAGATGCTGAACCAGATCACAGGCCTTTGCTCAGGTATGAGTGTGTCCGTCTCCCTAGTGATACAGAAAGGCAAGCTAGAAGCTTAACATGCTGTGCTCTAAATAGAACAAGCAGAGGGAGAGTAGAAACGGTTAGGAATTATGATAGCTTTATTTCTATGTTTTACTCTCCTGGTTACTATATCAATCCTACTATGTTGTATTGTTCTGGTTATTGCGGCTCACGCCTTCATATCTAAAATACAGTCGTTTTATTAAAACATTATATAAAACTTATACTGTCTTTGTCATTTGTATATGAGACCATATTGTGAATGAGAGAGTTGGTTTGGATCTGAGTGACCACGACTTCCCTGAGAAGTTCCAAAGATGTCATGCGCTCGGCTGCCCAATCATTTCTTCCCCGTGGGAGAAATGAGGCACTGCTAGTTAGCCGGAGCAACAACCAGATTTAGGGTTGCAGAGTTCCTTACACGTGGGTCAGACTCAGTCCCCCACACCGTTATCGATCCTGCTGCCTAGAAATCCAGTAGTCTCATTTAGGATAATGAGAGCCCACGCGACAAAGTGTGCAACCCACTGCGCCTGAAGCGGAGTGCAATAGGCAGGTTGGCATCACAACTCCTCGTGAAAAACCTCAAACCCGTTCTGTTTTTCAAATACTTTTAGCATGTTTGCACAAATCCTCCTCGCCTACTTTGACACACCTTCCACAACTGCACTTAACGCACAGCATTGTGAAAAAAATGATTAAGGTGCATCCTGTTTAAATTGTCTTTGTGTGATAAACCAAGTAACCACGGGAAAGTACCATTATCTTGGCTAGCCCAGATCCTTGAACGTGGCATTTGGGGAAGCTTTGTTGGTGGTGCAATTATTTAATTTACCTCGGCCGTCTCCCCCATTTCTTTAGTGCCAGAGACTCTCTCCCCAATTGATTGATCACAAATCATATAACAGCGCTCTCTGGAACCACATGTCAGACGGGCTCCTGTCAACAGGATCAAAGGTCAATCAATATCCCTCAGAAAGACAACATATCAAGTTGATTTCCCTTCCCCTCCCTCCTGTAAGAACTGATCTAAATGGTTCAGATTCATTCCCTCTTCAAGATTCCAGGTCAGATTGACCCCTCTTCAGGATCACATGGCACACTGATGTCCTCCTATTCTATCTCAGTTAAGATTGGCAACTTTGCCCAGGATCAGCAATTAGATTGGTTTCACAGTCCAGAACCACCAGACACATCAGCTATCCTCTATAGCTTCTCAGAATAAAGCCCCTCTGAAGAATGTCATGGTCACTCCTGCTTCCCTTCCAATAGCTTTGGACCTTACCATTACCTGCCTTCTTAGGGGGAAATAACAGGAGGTGGTTGCAATTTCTGTGAGAGCCAAGCTGTCGCAAGGGCTATAGTGCATGAGACAAGGACTCTAGTGTCGCAAGGTGCCATCACATGGCTTGGCAGTGCAGATCTTTCCCTATGATGCAGTGGGCTGTGTTCCAGTTCTCCTGCATCTGCACCGCATGTCCTATTTTTTAGGTCATCTCTTCGTACAAAGTTCCCTACAACACTGCTCTATAGTAGCCAGTCAGCTCCATCCTCAAAGCAATTCCTAGGAAGCTCTTCATGGCAAGTTTCAGAACTTCCAAGTTCCTGTTTTCGAACCTGGCAAAGCAGTGATGGCAGTCATTCTAATGCTGGAGTACGCAAGAGTTTCTTGGTCTCCACTGGAGTGGCACCTAGGATACGGGCTGATACACGAACTACAGAAAAACAACATCAAGAAAAAACAAATACTCTGAGGGACTGCAAGATGAAGTAAAATATGTGAAACATATAAACAGTAGGGTTACCACCTTTCTAAGAAAACAACACCTGTCATGGCAGGGACAATGTAAATGGTACCTGCAGGGTTAGACTGTACCTTGGACCACTGGAAGTATGCAATTGTGTGGCTGTGCCATTTTTTGCAATATTATGCATTTGCCGTATTTGCCACATAGTCCATCACATACTGCATAATCTGCAGATATTAACAAAAAAACATTGTTTCTAGTTTAAATGGTTCAAAAGTTACTAACAACACAGCAACACATGTTGCTGCTCAGAAGGCCCTTTCCAAAAGTTCACTGGTTGCTTATTGCTCATTTTTTGTGTTAAACTGCTACTAGTGAGGTTCAACCTAAGCCCAGACAGTGTGCGCAAGTGGAAAAATGTCAACATAATGAAGTAGTACTCTCACAAAATCTGCTCCATTAGGCCACAAAATTTGTTAAGTTATGTTATTTATATTTCTATAGCGCACGGCTACCCGTAGGCCTCCCAGCGCTGAAGATGGAACAGTGAGAAGTAGACTTAGGGATTAAGCCTTGAATAGCCAAGTTTTTAATGCTTTGCTGAAGGAAAATTCATGGTTGATGAGGTGAAGGCTGAGGGGTAAAGAGTTCCATAACTTGGCCCCACGGTACACCAGAGAACTTCTACCCCATCTACACTTCTTTACTCTGGGAATAAGAGCCAGGGTTGCTGTTGAGGACCTAAGCTGTCTCGCAGGTGTGTAAAAGGATGCTAAAGTCCTAATCAGAGAATGACCTCTATTATACAGGGCTCTGTGAACACAGCATAGGGTTTTAAACTCTACGCGATGTTCAACAGGGAGCCAGTGGAGAGAGGAAATCACAGATTTGGCAGATACGTGCCTCGGTATATTTAGAAGCAAACAAGTCGAGGCATTCTGTACCACCTGCAGTTTTCTAATCACATATTTTGGGGATCCAATGTACAAGGCATTACCATAATCTAAGCACGAGATGATAAGGGCCTAGACGATAAGTCTTTTAGCAGCAAATGGAAGGATTTTAAAAACCTTCCTCAAAAGCCTAAGCAGACCAAAAGAGGTAGAGGAGACCTAATTGGCTTGAAATCCAATAGTAAGCTGAGGATCCAACCAAACTCCCAGACTTTCAATGAGTTCCTTGGGGGGGGGGAGGTTTTCTAAACCCTCCAAAATAGAAGAATTGGATCTCAGATAAGGGTGATAACCTATTATCAGTACCTCGGTCTTATCATCATTAAGCTTGAGCCTATTTTGGGACATCCATCCAGCCACAGCTTGGAGGCAGGGGGCGAGAGATGAGCAGTTGGCAATGGTGTTTGTAGATAATGAGACTACCAACTGAGTGTTGTCAGCATATGACACCACAGAAAGCCCAAACGACTTAACAATCTCTGCCAAAGGTAACATATAAATGTTGAATAAGACAGGACCCCTGTGGTCCTCCACATCTGCTCTTAAAAGGGTCAGTGAGGAAAGAATGGTCAAGGACCTGAAACGATCTGTCCTCCAAAAATGATGCAAGCCATCCCAGGACAACATCCGTGATTCCGACCTCTCTTACTCGTTGAAATAATATGTCAGTGTCAACAGTGTCAAAAACAGCACTAAGATCGAGCAGAATGATTGCCGTCGCAATACCCTGGTCAAGGTGTCTTCTAGCCTATCCGGTGACTGCAATCAGAGCTGACTGTGTGCTGTGAAGGGTCTGAAGCCCATCTGTATGGAATGAAGGATGTTGTTATCTTCCAGAAAGCAAGATAATTGAGTATTGACATGTCTTTCAATTATTTTGGATAAGATAGGCAACAGAGAAATAGGCCTGTAATTACTAAGCAGGGTATCATCTAAATTGGGCTTTTTCAACAGAGGTTTGACAATGGCATGTTTCCACTGTTCAGGAACTATACACCTGGACAACAATGAGTTCAAGAGATTGGTTATAGGAGCAATGACAGGGGCACCTACTGCCAGAATATGTGGTGGAGCTGGATCAAGGGGAGAGCTTGTCTTAAAAGTACCCAATGATTTCATGACCGAGTCTTCGGATAGGGGAGAAAATTCCAAGAACAAAATGGAGCATGAACTCTGCTTGTCTATTAACTCAGAAGGCTGAGCGGCAGCTGCAGGAAAGGTTGAATAAATGTCCACCACCTTTTTTTGGAAAAACCGTGCAAGATTGTTACTGTGTTCTTGGGAGGCCTCCATAAGATCAGGATAATGGAGTGGCTGAGTAATTTCCTCAAGTATCTGAAAGATCCCTTTAGGGGAGTTTGATGCTTGCTCAATTCTAGAGGCATAATAAATAGATTGGGCTGATTTAATTTCCAAATGGAAAGCCCTAATAGCTCTCCTATATTCCAGTCTTACGGAATTATCAGAACATTTTCACCATCTTCTTTCCAGTCCCCTACATTCTTTTTTTAGATGGTGAAATGGGAAGAAAACCATGGAGCCCCTTTCCTACGATGCCCTCCAACATTGGTGGAATGGGAAAGCAGCACATCTAGACCATTAGTAATCCAACCATTACATGTTTCTGGCAGACTCGCAGTAATGTCCTTAGGGGAGGGTTTGAGCTTTTCCAGGGTGTTAATCCAGGCGCTAGCCTTGAGATTGTGCCAACAACAAAAGGTTTGGATTGTCGTCTGTAGAGATCTTCTACTAATGAGATTAACTAGCTTAAAAGTTATTAGGAGGTGATCAGACAAGGCCAGAGGGAGGGGAGGCCTAGTGGTCAGTCCTTCAATATTTGTAAAGACTAAATCAATAGTGTGCCTCTTCATGTGCGTGGGGCCCTTAACTAATTGGACTAGCTCTAGCGCCTCCATATGCGATAATAGGGATCTAGCAGTGCAATTTTCTGGGTCCTCATTATGTGTCACTATCTGAATGCTTCTTACTGCGATTGTTTGTCAATCTCGAGGCACCACCTGGTCTCTTGCTGGTTCTGGACTGACCAAGGTAAGGGCGACCCTTTCCAGTAGCCACGGTGCTGCTGATAGAGTAACACCAAGCAGACAGTGACCTCCAGAAGGAGTCCCAGAGTAAAAAACCCAGTCCTGGGAAAAACCTCAGAAGCAAGGAACTCCTGGAAAGGAGGTAAGAAAAAAGAGAAGCGTAATATAAACTGGAAACAGCAATACTGCAGCCAAGAAAAAACAGGAGAAGTCCAAAATTCACCAGAAAAAGGAGCGAGGAGCACCAGCAGAATGGAAGTGTTTGCAACGCAAGGAACAGAAGACCAACTGTGCTTATATACTGGAAAACAGGAAGTGACACGCAGGAAGTTCCAAAGACACCATCTTGAATTGGGAAAAGCCACTTTTAGTGAATGGAAAAATAGCCATGGTGTAAAAGAGGAAGCAAAGCATGCAGGGAAGGAAACACAGACTCCTGGGACAAAGAAAAGATGGCTAAGAGGAAAACCATAAAGAAAGAGAAAACAAGAAAAAAGGCAGAAAGAATAGGTAAGAGAGATTATAAGGGCGAAAAGAGGGCGCAGCACGAAGCAGCACCCAAAAAAATATTGACTGGTCACGCTGTGGACTGAAAAATAGGCAGCGGCCCGGAATGCGGCTCAAAACGCGGCCTGTGGCAGAAACGGCTGTCCAGGACTTGGCCCGCCGGTCTGACCGTGGTCCGCAAGTGGGGCACCGCAGGTCCTCGCGGCGTCACAATAGGTCCCCTCCCCGAAGCCCCAGGCTTGTCTGGAAAATGCTGAAAAAAGGTACGGACCAAGCGGGGAGCATGGACAGAGGAGGCATCCTCCCATGAACAGTCACTAATGGGATAGCCCTTCCAGTGAATTAAAAACTGGAGGCGATTCCGAAAATGCACGCATCGCATATCTCCTGTACTTTATACTCAGGCTGACCATCAACCAAAAGAGGAGGAGGACCATGGACAGTTCACTGGTAGGGATCTGGAACAAAAGGCTTGAGTTGGGATACGTGAAAGACAGGATGCACGTTCCAAGTCAATCGCAGGCGAAGTCGAACAGAGACTGGATTAATCACATGCAAAACTCGAAAAGGCCCATAGTAATGAGGTTTGAACTTGTTCTGGGATAAGCGAAAAGGCAGAAATTTAGAGGAAAGCCAGACCTTGTCTCCGGGCTGAAAAGATGGAGCAGCATTACGCAGAGCATCAGCTACCTTCTTCATATATCGTTTTGTGGTCAAGAGATTGGCACATATCAGGTTCTGGACCTGATGGAGATGACGAACAAATGAGGTAACTGCAGGAACAGGGGAGTCCATAGGAATGACATTAGGAAAAGCACTAGGGTGAAAACCATAAGTGCAAAAGAAAGGTGTAGACTTAGTTGCACTATGGACTGTATTGTTATAAGAAAACTCAGCCAACGGTAGGTAAGAAGACCAGTTATTCTGAGTCGCATTACAAAAACAGCGCAAGTATTGTTGGAGTCCTTGGTTAAGGCGTTCTGTTTGACCATTGGTCTGCGGATGGAAACCGGAAGATAGAGCCACATCAGTATGTAAAAATGTACAAAACTCTCTCCAAAAACGGGATACATATTGAGGTTCCCGATCAGAAATAATTACTTGAGGAAGACCATCCATGTAATCAAAAGATATCTTGTATAACGACTTGACTCATATCTTTAGCAGTGGGTAATTTCTTAACTGCTGAAAATTGGGCCATCTTAGTAAAGGAATCCACTGTAACCATTATGACCTGATAACCTGCAGAAGATGGCAAAGAACATATAAAATCTGTGGTTACCGTATGCCATGGAACAGAGAGGGTACTGGTAAGGGCATTGTTAGAAATGGGGTCTTTGGTTGACAGTCAGGTTACCCCCCGTTCAAGCAAGGACCCTCACTCTAGACAGGGTAAAAGAGAGTCACCCTCAGCTAACCCATGCTTACCCACTTGGTAGCTTGGCAAAGCAGTAGGCTTAACTTTAGAGTGCTAGGTGTAAAGTATTTGTACCAAAACACACAGTAACTTAATGAAAACACCACAAAATGACACAACACCAGTTTAGAAAAATAGGAAATATTTATCTAAACAAAACAAGACTAAAACGACAAAAATCCAACATACACAAGTCAAGTTATGAATTTTTAAAGATTAAACTCAAAAATAGCGCTTAGAAACACAAAATGCTTCGATGTGGTGTCAACACGGCGTCGTGATGGAGTCGTTCCCAACAAGCCGACACCAGCGGCGCCGGACACGGAGTCGCGTAGACCACCAAGTACAGTACCTTTGGTGAAGAGTGAAAACAAGTTGATGCGCGACGTCTGTGCGAAACGTTGAATCCGCGCACTTCGAGCGGCGTCGGTCACGACGTGGTTCAGCGACTTCCACAGAGTTGCAGACTTCAGCAGGGCTTCAGTGGCATTGGGCCTGCGAAGATCGTCGCGTTCCAGCGAAGGTCACGGCGTCGGGTGCAGGCGGCGTCACCGGATTCAGCAGCGGTGTCGGTCCGAAGTCATCTGAAGTCGATTTCCTTGGATTTCCACCAGCTTTCCTTTCAAGGGCCCAGGGACTGGATAGGGCACCACTTGTCAGAGCAGGAGTCTCTCCAGAGACTCCAGGTGCTGGCAGAGAGAAGTCTTTGCTGTCCCTGAGACTTCAAACAACAGGAGGCAAGCTCTAAATCAAGCCGTTAGAGATTTCTTCACAAGATGGAAGGCACACAAAGTCCAGTCTTTGCCCTCTTACTCTGGCAGAAGCAGCAACTGCAGGATAGCTCCACAAAGCACAGGACAGCACTTCTCCTCAGCTCTTCAGCTCTTCTCCAGGCAGAGGTTCCTCTTGTTTCCAGAAGTGTTCTAAAGTCTGTGGTTTTGGGTGCCCTTCTTATACCCAATTTCTCCTTTGAAGTAGGCCTACTTCAAAGTAAAGTCTCTTTTGAATGTGAAATCCTGCCCTTCCCAGGCCAGGCCCCAGACACTCACCAGGGAGTCAGAGACGGCATTGTCTGAGGACCCGCACATCCCTTTCAGGCGTAAGTGACCACTCCTCCCCTCCCTCCTAGCACAGATGGCTCATTAGGAAATGCAGACTACACCCCAGCTCCTTTTTTGTGTCACTGTCTAGTGTGAGGTGCAACCAGCCCAACTGTCAAACTGACCCAGACAGGGAATCCACAAACAGGCAGAGTCACAAAAAGGGTTTAAGCAAGAAAATGCTCACTTTCTAAAAGTGGCATTTTCAAACACACAATCTTAAAATCAACTTTAGTAAAAGATGTATTTTTAAATTGTAAGCTCACATACCCCAAACTCCACATGTCCATCCGCTCCCAAAGGGAATCTACACTTTAATCAGATTTAAAGGTAGCCCCTATGTTAACCTATGAGAGGGACATGCCTTGCAACAGTGAAAAACGAATTTAGCAATATTTCACTGTCAGGACATATAAAACACATTAATATATGTCATACTTTAACCATACACTGCACCCTGCCCTTGGGTCTACCTAGGGCCTACCTTAGGGGTGCCTTACATGTAAGAAAAGGGAAGGTTTAGGCCTGACAAGTGGGTACACTTGTCAAGTCGAATTTACAGTTAAAACTGCACACACAGACACTGCAATGGCAGGTCTGAGACATGATTACAGAGCTACTTATGTGGGTGGCACAACCAGTGCTGCAGTCCCACTTGTAGCATTTGATTTACAGGCCCTGGCACCTGTAGTACACTTTACTAGGGACTTACTAGTAAATCAAATATGCCAATTATGGATAAACCAATGACATACAATTTACACAGAGAGCATATGCACTTTAGCACTGGTTAGCAGTGGTAAAGTGCTGAGAGTTCAAACACCAACAGCAACAGGTCAGACAAAATAGGAGGCAGGAGGCAACAAGATTGGGGATGACCCTGCATAAGCAAAAAAGTCCAACAGGCATCAATAGACCCGCTGGCTTAGTCCGAAGTATTTTAGTTTGAGCACACATTGGGCAAGATCTTACATATCTTTCAGTCTCGGACTTTAACGTGGGCCACCAAAAGGAGCGAAGGAGTAGTTCCTGTGTGTTCTTAATTCCGCGATGTCCAGCAATAGGAGAGTCATGACACATTTGCAAAGCTTCTGTCTGGACCTTCTCGGTAGGCAAAAATATGGTGTTTTTATGAAAGTAACATTCCTGATGCTTTTATAAGTGGGGATTTAAGGTGTTCCATTCTTCCATGGATAACTTCTGATACTCGGTCTTTACCCGATCAAGAAAAGATTGAACAAGTCCCACAATGCGACATGGCTCAATGATGTGTGGAGTAATAGAAATATTGCTCACCGGATATCGGCGAGATAAATCATCTGCCACAATATTTTCGGATCTGGGAATGTAAGTAGCAATGAAATCGTATTGACTGAAAAAGAAATCCCACCTGGCTTGACGACTATTCCGGCACTGAAAACTGCGGAGGCATTGTAGATTGCGATGATCAGTTCGTACTTCAAAAGTCTCCTGAGAACCCATTAGGAAATGCCTCCATTCCTTGCAGGCAGCCGTTAATGCCAGTAATTCTCTTTCCAATACAGAATAGTTTCGTTCTGCGTCAGATAACACGTGGGATAGGTAAAAGATTGGATGTTCAAGGTTATCATCGTCTTGTTTTTGAAGAAACATGGCTCCAATGGCTCGATCTGAAGCGCCCGTGACCACAATAAACTTCTCAGTAATGTCAGGATGAAGAAAGAATCGGGGCTTGGATAAAGGCACGCTTTAGAGTCTGAAAGGCTCTTTCCGCTTCTTTTGTCCAAATGAACCCCTTCTTTAGGCCTTCTTTTTTGATGGTCTGGGTTATACATCCTTGTTGTTGGGCAAAGTCCTTTATAAATTGCCTATAGAAATTGGACAACCCTAAGAAGCACTGTGTTTCTTTGACATACGTAGGAGAAGGCCAGTCTAACATGGCTTGTACCTTTTCAGGGTCCATGGCGATTCCAACTGGATTGATACGAAAACCTAGATATTGAACTTCGGTCTTGTTGAACTCACACTTGTCCGGTTTACAGTACAAATTATTTTGTCGGAGTCTTTCCAAAACTTGAAGAACATGTTGAGTGTGTTGTTTGGGACTGCGAGAATATATTAGAATGTCATCTAAATAGACTACGACACTCTGGTTCAAAAGATCAGAGAAAACAGAATCCATAAATCTTTGGAATATGGAAGGGGCGTTGGTAAGACCAAAAGGAATAACACAATATTCAAAGTGGCCCAACTGGATATGAAAAGCAGTCTTCCATTTGTCACCTTCTTTAATTCGTAAGAGATGATAGGCACCCCTTAGGTCTAACTTAGTGAATATTGTAGCTCCTTGAACTGCTTCCAGAACATCCTTAATAAGGGGTAAGGGATACCTATCCTTGATGGTAATCTTATTCATCTCTCGAAAGTCTATACAGGGGCGGAGATCTTTAGCCTTTTTAGGGACAAAGAAAAGAGGAGCCCCAGCAGGTGATAAAGAGGGAGCAATCAATCCACTTTGTAGGTTTTCCTCTATGTATTCCTTGAGTACCTTCTTTTCCTGTTCTGATAGGGACTACATTATTCCAAATGGGACCACTTCCCCAGGTATCAAAGGAATAGAGCAGTCATAGTCCCTTTGAGGAGGCAAAATGGGTCTTTGAGGTTTCTGGAATACGTCAGAGTACCCCCTGATAGCATCTGGGTACTCCTTGAATCACATTAATAGTACTGCTTGCTTCATTGGAGGAAAACATGGACCTTTTTGGTGACCAGTAGGAGTCAGTAGCATAACAATGCAACTGACAAAAGTGAGAGGAAAGGGATATAGTCTGTGTCTCCCAGTTTATATATGGTTGTGTCTTGCCAGCCAAGGAATACCCAAAATCATAGTATGGTTTGGGGAAGATATCAGGTCGAAGGCCACATGTTTCTTATGTCTTCCAAATTTCAGGCAAAGGTTGGGTGTGGTATCAACCACTGGTCCAGAAGTTAGAGGAGAACCATCTACAGTTTGGACGTGTTCTGGGATTTCTTTAGGAACACGAGGTATTCCTTTTTCTTTAGCCCATTTATCATCTAAAAAACATACCACTGGCTCCACAATCCAAGAACGCAAAGACTTGTTCTTCCTGGTTCGGGCACTGAAGAATCACTGAGACGATAAAAAGAGTGGCGTTGTCTTCTCTGGAGTAGCAGATTGAAGGAATTTCAATACCTCCCATCCCCTTCCTTCTCACAGGGGGCGGGAGTTGGTTTTTCCCGAAGGTCTGATGGGACGGATGTTACACATTCAAATTAAATGACCTGAACTGCCACAGTAAAGACATAAGCCTTCACGTCATCGGTTCTCTCGTTCTGCTTCAGATAATGGGCCACGGGCAACATCAATCTGCATGGGTTCTTCCTCCGTAGTAGTAGGAAATTCTGCTTGGTTTTCTTCAGGACGACATGGAGACAGGTGAATAACCACTGTCGGAGACTGGACCCTGGATCTTCGTTTCTCTAATCTACGTTCCCGTAAACAGTACTCAATATTAAGTGCCAGGTCCATCAGTGCCTTCATTGATCTTACTGGAGTAGAATGCACCAGTTAATCTTTTATTTCGACTCGTAACCCTCGACGAAAAAGTGTCACAAAGGTGTGTTCAACCCACGTGATTTCCGCCACTAGTTGTTTAAATCGGGTTATGTAAGTCAGAACATCCTGATTCCCTTGTTGTATCTCACATAACGTCTCTTCTGCAGCAGCTTCCAATCCAGGTCGTTCAAACATCTGTTTAAAGGCTTGAAGAAAGTCTGAATAATTGGATATTATCGGATCTTTGCAGCTACCAAAGGAGTTGCCCAAGCTAGGGCTGCGCTGGACAAGGAGCTTATCAGATAACCAACCTTGGTCTTATCCTGGGTAAACTGAGAGGGTCGAAACGCAAAGTATACCGTTAAAGAGTCCAGAAATTCCTTTAATGTGTTTAGATCTCCAGTATAACGAGGCGTGGAAACAGAAATAGCAGGAACATCACTGGACTGTGACACCAATGCTTGCCTCAGAGCTGTGTTCTCGGTAGGCAGTTGTAATTCCTGTGTCTGTTGTTGTATAGTATGAAGCATTTTCAGGCACGCGGCAGTGGGTAGGTTCACCACGAGACCGGGGATAAGGAAATTAATGCTCCTTTGGTTTGAGGCTTGCGCTTTCCTATGATGCTCAATCTCTACTATAGGATGGGCGACTGGCTGACCAACCTACGCAGACAGACAGCCGTTACTGAGTAAGTGACCATCCAGCACTTATTGTTGTACATTAGCATAGGAGAAGTAGTAGTTATGGTCCTGACGAAGCGTCACGGGATCTTTTTGACCATCTAGACGCGAAACATGTTGACCACATCTGTTTAGGATTGGGCACACTACCTTTTTCCTTGATGTGGAGTGCAGTGGGACATTATCCCCGTTTTCACTCCCCTTGCATTCTTTTTAATCTTGGCCCGAACCCATTCTTGATTCATTAAAAATAATGTGTAAGGTTCTGAGCCAATTTTAATCCCTTTTTTTTGTCTCTCCTTGTTTCCAATAGTCAGTATTCATCTCAGACCTAACCATATTTTGGTATTCAGTCTTCGGTATAGTACCACCACCACCACAGGGGTGGCCCGCCAGAAATTGCACCACCGGCTGACGAGGAGACTGCCCAGTGATGAAGCTTGACATCCTATTGGGTGTGTGAGGGCTCTCCTGAATCTACTGACTTTCCTTTGCCCTGTATGAATTCTCTGTTTTTGGAACAGTGTACCACCTTCATTTATAGTATGAAGCATAGACTGCGCAGTTTCCACAACATCATCAGGTTGGACGTCCATGGTTCCAGGGCAACGCGGACTCTTTTGGCGTTGCAATCTGTCACGATCTAAATGCTTCTTACCGCGATTGTTTGTCATTCTCGAGGGACCACCTGGTCTCTTGCTGGTTCTGGACTGAACAAGGTAAGGGCGATCCTTTCCAGTAGCCAGGGTGCTGCTGATAGAGTAACACCAAGCAGACAGTGACCTCCAGAAGGAGTCCCAGAGGAAAAAACCCAGTCCTGAGAAAAACATCAGAAGCAAGGAACTCCTGGAAAGGAGGTAAGAAAAAAGAGAAGCGTAATATAAACTGGAAACAGCAATACTGCAGCCAAGAAAAAACAGGAGAGGTCCAAAAATCACCGGAAACAGGAGCGAGGAGCACCACCAGAACGGAAGTGTTTGTAACGCAAGGAACAGAAGACCAACTGTGCTTATATATTGGAAAACAGGAAGTGACACGCAGGAAGTTCCAAAGACACCATCTTCAATTGGGAAAAGCCACATTTGAGTGAATGGAAAATTAGCCATGGTGTAAAAGAGGAAGCAAAGCATGCAGGGAAGGAAACACAGACTCCTGGGACGAAGAAAAGATGGCTAAGAGGAAAACCATAAAGAAAGAGAAAAAAAGAAAAAAGGCAGAAAGAATAGGTAAGCGAGATTATAAGGGTGAAAAGCGGGTGCAGCGTGAAGCAGCACCCAAAGAAAGATTGACTGGTCACGCTGTGGACTAGAAAATAGGCAGCGGCCCGAAACGTGGCTCAAAACGCGGCCTGCGGCAGAAACGACAGTCCAGGGCTCGGACCGCCGATCTGACCGCGGTCCGCAAGTGGGGCGCCGCAGGTACTCGCGGCGTCACATTATGAATGTTGAAGTCACCCAGCACCGTAAAGTTGGGTTTTGTACATATTAGATTGGCAACATGTTCTGAGAATGAGTGTAAAAACGGTTTCTGGGGGACTAGGAGGGCTATAAATCAAGGCTCCTGAAAAGGTAAACTGAGGATTCAAGATGATGGAAAAATACATACTTTCACAACCCGCTAGCTGCAAATGATATGAAGTGACCTTTAGTGTATCTCTATAGATAATAGCAATTCCCCCATCTCTAGAAGTGTCTCTGTCGAGCCTATTTATCAGCTAGCCTTGAGGTAGGACTAAGGCAATATCAGGGGCTGATCCCTCATGGAGCCAAGTCTCACTGAGAAAAAAGGCTAAAGGTGAAAGCTCACTTAGAAGCAAATTAATTTCCAGTTTATGCGCTGCCAAGGAACAACAGTTTGCCAGGAGGAAAGTGCTCGTAGTACCATCCTGGAGCAGAGGTCCAAAACCCGATTCACCCCAAGGGGACCAGCCACATGTAGTGCAAAGATCCATAGCCTTGATAGGATCAAAGCTGTGAAGACAAGTTCCCTAAGCGTATGGAGGAAGTTGGAGGAGTATGTAACTACTTTCCACCCAGAGGGGACAGGGGTACTGACCCCTGGGCCCGTCCAAGCGTGGATGGGCACAGACGGGCTTGTCTTAGGTGCGCCATTGGCACACGAGCGGCGTGCCCTCTACGCACGTACACTACGCATCTGCTGCATCGTGCTGAAATATAGGCAGAGAGGCAAGAGACAGCAACTAGAATGCAAACTCTACAAAGATGGCCGCTGGAAGAGTGCAAGTGGAGAGGAGGAAAAATGGCTACCTCCATGCCCTAAATGTCAACCGCCTCCAGCGGCAACCAAGAGGAGAGTGCAAACAAAAGAACAGGATAATAATAAAAACTGTCTACCCCCGAAGCCACTTAACACAGGCTTGGGGAGGGAGAGGAGGCAAGGATTGGAGCCTAAATGGCCGAAGAGGAGGGCACCATATAGTACACACACTACTCAGTTTAAAAAATACATCAAAGGTTAAAACAAATTAAAAAGCCAATTTTATAACAACTGTGGTAAGCTATCAAAGCGGAATCAACTGTCAACTTACTCTATTAGTTGGAAACAATCTGCGTATGGTGCTGGTGATGCCACCACTGAGTGTCAGTCATGTGTTTGGTTGCAACTCAGTGGCAGGCAGAAGAGGCAACACAGGCAGACTGAGGGCTGTTTTTATTCATATTTCTTTCAGACCTGGCAGGCCAACAGGACTACATCCACAGGAGCATTCTACAGACTAAGGGTCAGATATAGGAAGATTTTGTTTTGCTGTCGCAAATGGTCCGATTCACAGACTCAGGAAGTTTGCTACTGCTAAAAACCATTTTGAGATGTACAAACCCTGTTTTGTGATTTGGTAATCTATTACCAAGTAGCAAAAGAGGATTGTGATTTGATATTAGGAAGGGAAATGCTAAGGGCATCCCTTCCTAATAGCAACTCACAGTGGGATGTAAGAATGTTTTGCAATACAAAAGTGGTCGCAAAACATTCGCAATTTACCACCAACTTCAAGTTGGTGTTAACCCATTTGCAAATGGGAAGAGGTCCACAAGGGACCCCTTTCCCTTTTGTGAATGTGAGTGAAAACATTTTATAAGAGCAGGCAGTGGTCCCACAGAACACTTCCTACTCTTAAAAAACATAAAGAAAAAGTTTTCAGTTTTCTTTTTGGAATGCATCCTGTAATCCTTTAAGGAAAATGGGCTTCATTTAAAAAAAATCTTTATTTAAAAAGCAATGAAAGCATGGTGGTCTGCTGACCCGAGAAGGCCACCATCCCTGTGACTTTTGGCCATTTTCAATGGGTCACAAATTGCAACCTACCTCATGAATATTGATGAGGTAGCTCCATTTGCAACCCACTGGGAATCACTTATTGTGTCTGAGACACATTAGTACATCGCTGTTTGTGATTTTCTAATTGTGAATCGCAAAGATTTGCAATTAGGAAATAGCAAAAACAAAGCAATATGTATCTGGCCCTATGTGCTTGCTCCCAAAATTCAGTGCGGTTGGGCCCACTGAGTCAAAAGAACCACTGGGCAGATAGCAGAGGTGCCTCTAAAATGGTGTCATATGGGTGTTCGGAGTTCTGCCCCCTGTAGAACCGGTGGCAATAGTATTCCGTGTAGTGTTCTGTCTCAGACCCACTGACATACACATGCTGTGCCTCAGGTTTTCTACAGGGATAAGATGACAATGTATGTTCTTGTGTTCATGATATGTGGTAAGAATTAGACAAGCCCAGGCTGTGCACTGAACAGTGCTTTAGATACTGCATGTGAGGCCTTAAAGGAAAACAGGATGCATTTAAAAAAATAAAAATATTTTTTTTTATTTTTTTTTTAGAGTGGGCAGTGATCTGCAGGACCACTGCCTGCTCTGAAAATCTGAAAAAATGCTGCCATACCCATTCACAAATGGGAAGGGGTCCTCACACCCTCCTTCAAGGAGTTGATAAAGTAAGAATGTTTTGCAGCCTCATTCCGGTCACAAAACATTCATACATACCATTGAGACTCGCTATTAGGAAGGGACGGCCTTTACACAACCCTTCCTAATAGTGACTTGCAAACCCTATTTTGCGAGTCTGTAATAGCTACTGTCTTGCAAAGTAGAGTTGGTACATGGGGAAATGCATTTTATAGGTCACAAATGGCCCGATGAGCCGTTTGCAACTGGTAAAATGTGTCATACATCTGGCCCACTGTTGTTGATAGTTGTTTCGTCTTTCCTAATAACGAATCGCAAAACTCGCTATTGGGTAATCGCAAATCCAAAGCTACGTACATCTGGCCCATGATGTCTACAATTGTTTTGGGCTACTTCAGTGAAAAGTGACAGCTTTTACTTGACACAGATGTTTTATCACAGATGTTATACCTTGAGATACACATTCTTTTAACATTTCTGTTTTCTATCAGTTTTCTTTCCAAATAATAATATCCACCTTCTCTATTTGTCTGTATCCGTTCAACGTTTGCATAATCAAGGAATACAAACAACCCTTATTATTAAAAATATCCTTTGATTTATATAAAATTATACAAATTTACGACAGTCGTGGTATATATACAATCTTAATCTATTTGTATCCTGATTGGCCTGTTTTCACATAAAGTTGCATCCGGTGAGAAACCAACATTAACATTTGATGGATCAGATTACAGCTTTTCGTCTCTTATCCATTCATGTAATTAGTTCAAGGTAGAATGAACTGTTAATAAATTACCTGACTGGATCACTGGTCACATGGGGACAACAGCAGACAGCAGAATGAAAGAGGGAGAGATCACGCAGGGAGGAAAGTAAATGGCTGCATTCAGTCCTGGTCAGGCTTTGCTCCAATGCTTTGAAGGCTACGGCCCGTTGCCAGGGCCTACTTGACACTACAGTATGTCTGGTAAGGATTAGAGGTAGAGGGTTGCTTTGCACACTTTGGCAGGCGGGAAGTCACACTGCATTTGACATTGTTAGGCGGACAGTGTTAAATTGTCAATTCTGTTACACTGACAAAATGTTGTATTGACAGTTCACAAAGTGAACAATTGTTTACATGTTCATTACACAATGCATGTCGTCATTCGAAGGGATGTCTGTTGGAACGAAAAAACTGTACCTGGTAATACATAATTGGTTAAACATCTAGATTTGTTGTGCAATGCATCGCCTATAGCTCTAGTATAGTAGCCTAGTATCTATGTAGTGAATAAAAAAATTACACGTTTGAGCTAGATGTGTTAGGGGTTGATGTGATATCTAATTTGATGTCTGTATTGCTGCTCCTGCAGGCAATTTCACTGAGTTTGCTGCTGAAGTATCTACACATGCGCGCCTTAGCCCCACAGCTCCTAGCACCCCTACTGTGGCCTTGGCAGATAATGAACATAGACAGGGTGAATCATGGATCTGTCACTTAAGAGTTATATTGGCCTGTAGTTGATATGAGATCTAAGAAAATATAAATCCACAATGGGTGCCAGGAGAGCTGTCGGACACCAAAATGTGCAGCTGAAAAGAGGTGTTGGTAGTAATGGCAACATACTTTCGGGATGCTGATTGAAGAGTGTGTAAGGGATGTTTTAGAGGATTGCAAAGACTATTGTTTTTGTAGGTAGGCCTGAGTGCATTTTGAAAGTTGTCTCAGTGTGCAGGGCAGTGTCCTCCTGGTAAATGTATGTTTTCGACATTGTGATAAAGTGAAGAGGAAATAGAAGTCAAGATATTCGGCAATCTAAGAGATTTTATTGCTTACAGAGCAAGTTTCAGACAATGTGACAATGATTTTTAAGTTTTCAAAGGGTGGTTGTTGAGGTATGCCCGAAACCTCACAAGGCACACCATACTGACGCAACCACCAGTTTTAACATGGTTCCAGATCTGCTTCTTCACCTGGATGCGATGTACCAAAGAATGCTTTGTTCCCCAGTGCATCATCGGCTTACATTCTTGTAAATGCCCTGACCCCAAGCGATGAACGTCATTTCTTTACCTTCAGTCTGGGTCACCCTTGGGTGCACACAATACCCGGGAAGAGAGAGGAGTATTTAACCTAAATCATTTTCCTAAACATGAAACAGTAAATGGCATCGCCATGACCTGGCTTCTTTCAAGTGAAGAGCTGAGTATCTGTCTCCATCTTTCTGCATCACGGCCAAGAATATTGTCAGCGGAAGATGCTGGACTCTCTTTCAGGTGGTCTGTACTGAACGAAGTGGTGGGTGGAGATGGAAGCAATAGGAGGGATGAGGTCCTACTTTAAGCCAATTATCAACTATGTTTGTTCTCCAAGAATTGACTTGCCACTAAGAATAATGTATTATTATCATATAGTATTAAAATATAGTAAATGTGAAATGTGATAGAAATTGGGAGTATGGACACTTTTTAGATACAGTATTAAGATGACCAACTAATGGCATTATAGGGCACGAATGTCCCTGCTTGCCCAACTAGCCTTGTTAATATAGAAGAGCAGATGAGACTGCACTACACTGGTGAAGGAAATACCTGGTAAGTTATCCAAATATTCTACTTCAGATCTCCTGCTGAAAATTACTCATTCCCGAGAAGTGGAGAATACATAAGGGAACCTAGCTGAGAAGCATCAGACAACTGGGCAGAAGATCAAATTGGGTGAAGGTCTTTATGCCATTTATCGATATAACTGTGTTGCCGTTTGGCTGTGCTGCTCCACATATCACAGCATGCATTTTCTCAGACGATTGCATAGTTGCTGTGGCCTAGCTACCAAAGGTGAGCTAAGGAACCCACAGGGAAACCTTTGTTCTTACTTGGACTGGACTGCTAGGCATACCCAGCAAGTCCAGTTTATTGCAGGCCCTTTTAGCAGATGTAAACATATCTGAGAAGAGATCCAGCTATGAAGTATGCCAGACACTTGGCGCATGACAGTGGTATGTTGTCAAGGTCAATGAAAGACGCAGCTGCTTCTGCCTTCCAGAGCTGTGCCACATGAGAAGTGTGGAGCAGAGAAAAGGGTGAAGCAGAATTGCTCTGCACCATACGTTAATTTCAGGTTTTTAGATAAGCAACACACGTGGTATCAATTTCACATATAACAGAACTGTGCTGCAGTAAATAAACCCTTTCAAAAGCATCCCAGTTCCTAATTCAGTAGGGGCTCACAGACCACAATTGAAAGTGAATTAAGCGTATTTGTAACTGGAGTTTCCTCCCTGAAGGGTCATTATATCACACTTCAGAACAAAGGCAGCTTCATGTCTCTACCCAATTATAATATCAGGATGTTTTTCTCCTCGCTGTAATGTGAATCTCTGTGACCTGTCCAGTGGCTGAATTGTTCCAGTTAAGTCAACATTTCTGCTCCCTGCCTCGGGCAACAGTTGAGCCCTCTGGGAGGGGCTTGATTTCCCCTGAAGAAGGTTGCTGAGTGGAGGGAATGGAAAGAGTGAGTTCCTGGCAGTGGGGCTAAATTATTAGAAATATGTGCCAGCAGGAGCTCCTGCTAGCCTTTAGAGGACAGCCCTGGCTGAGCTTCTGTACAGTCCAGTTTGTCATATTTTTCACTTCTGTCTCCCCAAGGTGTCTTGCAGTCTCCATTTCAGCTCACTGACAACCGGTGCAGAAATTGGAGCGTTTCTGCTGTATTTCACCCAGCTTGTTTCTACCAGGAAGCAGCATTTCGCCACATAAGCACAGGATATGTTGGAATGCTAATCGCTGCCATCTGCCGGAATAAACTCTGTTTAACGTGATGAGGCTTTGGCTGCAGTGGTTTATATGACACTCTCAATATCTGAAGCCCATGCAAGTGTATTCATTCAGCGTGTCTGCTTTAAGAAGTATGTCTATATTGATTTAGTGTGAGTGCACAGGAACTTGGATTAGTTGAATTGCTTTGCTCTGTTCAATGCGCTGCATTTCATTTACTCCATTTAATGTTTTTCTGTGCCAGTGTAGTTTTTATTTACTGAACACATTCTAGTGTTTGTTCTTGCCTGGAATTGCAAAGTGAACTCAGCGTACCTGATCGGATCAAGTGATACCACTGTAGAACACAGAGCAGCATAGCGTTTATATGTTTGGGAGAGTGACACCTCAGTTTATGAAGGGAAAGCAGCAGGTCAGGCTGGGCCTACTGTTGGGTCAGGTACTGTGAGAAAACTGAGCCTTTTCAGTGTCCCTTCACTTTTAGCCCCTATTGCTGGCTGATACTGGTGTTTTCTGACTCTGCACTCTGGGTTCTGTTAACCGGGCCCAGGGCCAGTGCTGTTTCTAAAAGGTATATGGTAATCAGGTGTAATTACAATTCGTATGGTTCCCCTACCTGTAATTCCCTATTATATGATAGACATGTAGGTTTAGAGGCCAGTAGATGTAATGCACTGCTGTGTTGCCTGCTGCCATTTTAAAAACCAGCCCTGCCTTGAAGGTTGCTTTGAAAATAAAACTATGTCCAAATTCGACATTAAACACACTTCCAAAGTCGTAAACTGCCTTATTTTTAAATATGTTACCCTGTGGTCAACCCTAGCTGCCCCAAGAGTAGGATGCCTTGTAATAATATGTATGGACTTTATAAAAGATGTGTTATATGCCCTGGTGAGAGGAACACTGCCAATTTTGTTTTTCCCCATTGTATCGTTGCTAGCTCCATAGGCTAACACAAGAAGCCTTTATTGAACTTTAATAAAGACTAACTTTTGACAGGAGTGAGCTAGAACAGTCATTCAGAGTGTTGAAATAATAGTTACAATAAATCTAACAATTTGCCAATGTTAGATGCATTATAACTATTGTAGGAAAGTAGTTGTAGACCTGCTTTCCTAAAGTTATCTAAAATCAGCCCTGTAGCAACCTCTTCTGAGTGGTCAGCTTTGACAGGCTGAGCCAAGCTGCTCTGATGAGGTGTGAAGTGGCCTGGGCTCAGACAAGGGGACCATCTGTTGGGAGGAGATCTTCGGCTGCAGATGACAGGAC
Organism: Pleurodeles waltl; assembly: GCF_031143425.1. NCBI lineage: Eukaryota > Metazoa > Chordata > Amphibia > Caudata > Salamandridae > Pleurodeles > Pleurodeles waltl. Next base: position 59,462,933 of record NC_090441.1, read on the forward strand.
AGGATAGTGGTGATTTTCAGGACATGGCAATTTTTGGTTTAAACAATAGAAATGCCAAATCAACTTATCTATGTGTATATTTGTCCCCTTTGACTCTTGCGCATATTCTCAATAAACAGGACTCAGGTGTGAGCGGACCACCTTGTCAAACAGCGTGGGTGTTACAACTACTCTGGGCCTGATTTAGAACTCAGCAGATGGGTTACACCGTCACAGTGGTGACGGATATACCGTCTGCCGGTATCTAAATCCGATAGGGCATAATGAGATTTAGATTTCGGCAGACGGACTATCTGTCACTGCTGTGATGGATCTGCCAGGTTCTAAATCAGGCCCAACATCTGTCCAGGTACTCGTCAACACCAAGCACTCCCACACCATATGGAAAAAACTCACATCCATCATTCCGCAACTTAGGCAGGCCGAAAAGGTGGTAGGAAACATGCATGCTACTAGTCCAGGCATGAGGCATGAGTGGTGCACATAGTTACATTGTGTGAAGCGGCAGCATGGGTTGCACATAACAAACATGGTTCAGAGATTGCTATCATTGTTTATCTGAAAGTAGCTTATGTCGAGGCTTCATCCTCGACTCTGCTCTCACCATGTCCAACAGGTCAACGCTGTCTCCTCTTCCTGTTTTAACACCCTCCGCATGCTCCGCAGGATCTTCAAGTGGATTCCAACAGGAACCAGAAAGATGGTGACCCAAGCCCTCGTCAGTAGCAGACTCGACTACGGCAACGCACTCTACACAGGCATCCCAACAAAAGACATCAAACGACTCCAACGCATCCAGAACGCATCCGCCCGCCTGATTCTCGACATACCCCGCCGATGTCACATCTCCCACCACCTGAAGGATCTCCACTGGCTCCCCGTGGACAAAAGGATCACCTTTAAACTCCTCACCCACGCACACAAAGCACTACACGACACCGGACCCACCTACCTGAACACCAGACTCAACTTCTACGTTCCCTCACGCCAACTATGCTCTGCCAACCTTGCCCTCGCCATCGTCCCCCGAATCCAGCGAAAGACCTCTGGCGGCAGATCCTTCTCCCACCTCGCCACCAAGACCTGGAACTCACTCCCGACCTCACTACGCCAGACCCAGGACCTCCTCACCTTCAGGAGACTCCTCAAGACATGGCTCTTCGAATGATAGCAGCGACCCACCCCCCCCAAGCGCCTCGAAACCCTAACGGGTACATAGCGCGCTTTATAAATTTAATGATTGATTGATTGATTGTAAATCATGAGACCAGGGTTCACATGCCCCAGTGACAATTGACACCTGTGAGTTAGTAAGGCTGTATAGCGGGCTGTAATAAGCCTGCGTACACCTCTGTGAGTGAGGACCATGTAAAGTGGAGGGGCTGTGGAAGGTTCCACTCACCCCAGTAAGATGTTACTGCCCTGTTTACTACATGATATGTCAAAAAGTGTCCAGCAGGGAATACCACAGGAGTCCCTTATATTCAGAAAATAGAGAAACAACCGATCTACCTAAAGGTCCCCCGACAGCTTTGGACCACATAGTTACAGATGACACTCTGGAGTGCCGATGTCTGCCACAAAAGGCTCAATGGGTAATATGCTGGTGTTGTGGCCTTGCCATTAACAACCCACAGCCAGCAATATCGTTCAACCCGCATCTAGTGTATCTGGTGATGGGGCCACTGTCCCAGTGAAGAGAGCCAGGTATAGAGAGGTGTGCTATCTAATATTCTACCTATTGATGCCCGCGCCGAGCAGGGGGTTATACCCAACCAATGAATCAGCCACTACAACTGCACCACAGCATAATAGTGTTCATAGTTAGGGGGCCCCCAATACCCCTTCCTACATAGGTCTGAAAAGGCGTGAGAGCACCATTCTGCACCTAACAGAACCCCATATTAATTCCACAAGGAGCTTATTGAGGTCAGCAAAGAAGCAAGCAGGAAGTCTTAGAGGTAATGCCACCAAAAAATACAGTAGTCGAGGAAGAATGAGCAACTTGTATATAACCACTCTACCCACCAAGCACAGGGACTGAGGTAACAATGCCCATATCAGAACGAATCCATGTATAGAGGAAAGAGCACCACCCAGATTTCCATTGAGGAGGTCAGCATCATTGTAACACACCTGTATACCCAGGTATTTAACTGTGGTGAACTACCACACCAACCTGGATTGGGGCCGTTCCCCCGTCCCCCGTCTTGGTCCGGGATCTGGTGCAGAGGAATCATACAAGATTTGGACCAATTACCTATAAGGCCCAAGACCACCCCAAAACCGTCTAGGATGTCCATAAGACCCAGGAGTGAAGCCCTGACATTGGTTAGTACACAAGGGTATCGTTGGCATAGAGGGAGATCACATGGTGTACTCCATGCGACTATGTGCCCCGTGAGCATTCATGCAGGCACAGTGCACAGGCCACTAGCTCCATGGCTAAAGCAAAAATCATTGGTGATAATGGGCAACCCTGTTGAGTACCTCTCTGTATGTCGACGCTGGCAGATATGAGCTGTCCCACCTTGACCCGTGCTACTGAGTGATCGTACAGAACTCAAGTACTCTGGCCAAAGTGCATCGCCTCCAAGTTCACAAACAGATATCCACTGCCACTGGAATACCAGTTCCAGCCTGGCTATCCCCCATCAGGTCGAGGAGGTGGCAAATATTAATAAAGATGTCACGGTCCGAGATTAACCCATTTTGGTCCGTGTGTACTAGGTGTGCAATGATGGGCAACCGCCACTTTGCTAAAACCTTGTCCAGCATTGTAGTCAAGATTCAAGAGTGACAAAGGTTGGTACGACTATACATTCAGGGGGTCCCATCTCGGTTTGGGGAGCTGCAATATGAGGGCTTCCTACAGAGTGTCCGGTCGTCTGCCCCTATCCTATGGCATGGTATACAGCTCTAAGATTTGGGGGACTAGCGTGGCAGAGGAGACTGCATAGTACTCTATAGAGAACCCACCGGTACCTGTTTCTTGGCACAGGCAATTTGTGTGATGGCTAAATGTATCTCCTCTATCTGCAGGGGGCATTGAGTTTCGCTCTTTGAAGCAGGTCCATGAGAGTCAAGGGAGCCCCTGAAAGAAGGTCCCTAAAATATCTGCAAACAGGGCAGAGGTCTCTGAGTATAAAGTACAATAATAAACAAGAAAGGCATCATTAATTTCTATTTTAGTACTAATAATACGCCCATCATTTAGTCTCAACGCTCCAATCGGAGAGCGTGAGCAGTTGTCCCTAATCAGACATGGCAAGAGTCATCCTTCCCTATCTTCCTCAGCATGCAACTGGGCCAAATGGTGTTTATAGTCCAATTTC